>NW_017729032.1:162717087-162727659 GCF_001723915.1 Gavialis gangeticus | reverse complement strand
TACTTTGGTGGGATGCTCCATGTGCCCCAGAATTGCAGCATTCATGAGCCCCTGTTACTTAGAAGTATGTAAAAAAAACATTTAAAGTTGTCTCTCTGTCCAAATCTCTAAATCTTTCTGAATCTCTCCAGATTAATTTGAAAGGTTCCAATTCGAATCAGAGAGATTAAAGGGCCCTCTGATTCAGTTCAGATTTGGAGATTTGGCCACTGAATTGGCCAAATCATGGACTGAAAACCAGGAGCAATCATTATAAACTCCTAAAAGGTTTCAGACTGGATAAGGAAAATCTTCTTTATGGTCCATGTGACAAGATTCTGGAATAGACTTCCAGTAGGGGTAGTGCAAACACCTACCCTGGAGATCTTCAAAAGGAGACTGGACAGACACCTTGCTAGGGTTATTTGACCTCAGCAGTCTTTCCTGCCCAGAACAGGGGGGCTGTATCCGATGGTGTCATGAGGTCCATTCCAGCCCTAAACTTCTGTGAATCTGTGGTAGGCACTTTTAAATAGCTTAATTGCAGAAATATGTGTTATTTGAGAGGGTCAAAATACTTGTGATCTTGGGTGAGATTTAGCAAATAATTTCATCTAAAATAAAATGGAGGAAAAATCAAGATGTTTCATTTAGTCATTTTTCAGTGTTTCACTAGTTTATTCTGTAATGAGATATGTATTTAAAATTAACAAAACTAATGTTTAAAACCTCAAAATTAAATTCAAGCAATCCTATTAGTGATCCAATGAAAACTTCTGTTTGATCTAGTTTTTTAAATCTTTTTTTTTTTGTTTTATTTTTCAAAAACAACCCTGAAAACCATTTGGGTCAACCTTAAACCGTTCTTTTTCCCCACTTTAGCTAGAGAATGAAAAATACATGTTTACTGTTTTTGTGGTGTTTTCCATCTCCTGTCCCTTGACTTCTCACTCAGATATCTGCATTCCTGCTTACCCTTCTCTTCAGAAAGAATTTGTTCCCTCTTCAGACAGTATATTTGTATCTCCTATTGAACTTGCTTGAGGGTTTGTAAGTTCTAGTCTGTTCTTTATCCATCTTTTTAATGCCTTTTTGTAATCAGTCTTGTTCTCCTCTACATTTTTCTCTGGTTTTCAAGACTCCCCTGCCTGTACTTCTGACCTCTCTACTCATTTATTTTTCCTCTATCACCCCTTTTTTAGTCTTCTGAAGTTTTCAGTGTCATCATTATTTATTTCTAATAATTTCTTTTTCCTATTTCCACTACTTGTTTATTAAAGAGTACCTAGATCACTCTATAACTCTGCCCCTGTTATCTCTGAAAATACAGCACTGAATGACGTCATTCTTTCCCTTTTCCACTCTCAGTTTTAAGAAACTGTCTATACTGTCTGAATGAAATAATCTTTCAGCCATAATTCAACAAGACAAAACATTTTTTTCACATTTATCTGAAAAAAAAGCTTTGTAGAATGGAATCAGTTGCAATAACAGGAAAAGAAAAATGCTTTTTCCATCTTTGTTATTTGGGTGCATGTATATATCAGAGGTGTGATGGACAGGAAGTGATGCTATCATAAAAAGGTGCTCTGCTCTTTTGAATTTTGAAACCAATGAGTATAGGAAGGTTTATACTGTGTGTTTCTTTGTTTATAGATATGGGAGATTATCTCTCTCATTATCTTCCTCTGGGCTTGAAAACTGGTTTCTGATATCTAATGAACAGAAGAAAAGCCCATATTGGAGGTATTCCTGAACCAGGGTGGCTCCAGAGGGGGTGCAGTGGTGTCACGGTTCCACTCTTTCTGGACACACCACAGGAGAAGCAACTGGATACCTTTTTAAGTCCCACAAGCGGGTAAAGATTTTGCACCCCCCTCACTACTTCCCTTTCCCAACCCACTGCCGCTGCAGTCCTACCTAAACTGAGGCTGAGGGAGACTTCAGAGCTGCTCCTGCTTGCTCCTGGGCTACATGGGAGCTGGGAGCTGGGATCAGCCTGGAAAAGCAGTAGGCAGGTTCCCCCTTCCTGTCTAGCCCTGCCCAGGTGTGCCCTGCCAGCCAAGGAGCAGGCAAGGGATGGGGCAACCCACCTGCTGACACTACTTCCTTAGGCTGAGACTTCCCCCCCCCCAAACAGCACAGCTGGAGGTAGGTAGAAGCAACTCTGGAGCAGCCCTTGCCTCGGGGACAATGGGGACAGTAGCAGTGGTGGACAGGGTTGAGGGATAATGAAGTCAAGGGGATGTGCCTCTGAGTAGGGAGGGGAAGAGGAGGATTTTTTTACCTGCTGTGGTGAGATCTGCCCACCCTAGAAGTGGGGAGTGGGGGAAGACTGGGGGTAAGTATTGCAGCCAACCCTACAGTGCTGGTCACTGCTCCCATACCCCACCTTGCAAAACCCTGGATCCACTTCTGTTCCTGAACACCAGAGATGATTCCTGTTGGGATCACTTAATGTGGTTGTATCAACTATTTTTTACAAGAGTGCACAATACTCTGGTGAAGAAACGCATGCCAGGAAGAACCAACCATAAAATCTGACAGTAGTAAGATAGTAGGTTAAGATGATATCACCTAATAATAATGTAAAGTACAAAATGCTCTGTAGTTATAAAAAGGCTAACCAAGAAATAGGCATACAGTTAATTAATTTGAGTTATATACAAGTTAGTTGTGCCATAAATCCTTGCTTCACAATGTGAAGATGATTTTTCATATAAAGCTGATATATCACAATGGGATTGTGCCTGTTTGGAACAAAATTTTAATGCTCATTGTGCTTCACTGTATTAGTATTGATAAAGCTTTAGGAAAAGAGATGGTTTCTATAAATATTATCATCTCAGATACCAGAGCAGATACCCCTCATTTAGAGACTCGATTATTGATATAATAATGTGGCATGGAACTCGATTATTGATATAATAATGTGGCATGGAACTTTTTGTGCTGGCTAAGTTTTGGGGTGATTGAGGTAGTTTGAAAAAAAGGGGAAATACTTTTTCTCTCCCTATTAATTTTTTTTCAGGTTTCCAAGACATCTCTAGCAGTTATTTTTATGTGTAGTGCTAAGACTCATGCACATTTTATATTCACAGTGTGTGGTATACTCAATTGCAATTAATTTTAAGAGGGTAAGTATACACATCAATGGGATATAGACCCAAGTGAATGTCAGTTAGATTGGTTCCAATTCTGCTTTAAGGTACATGAGAACAAACTATTGAATGAAAAAAAAAAGAGTTAAGCCCTTAGGGTACATACAGACATTCAGGGAGGTTAGGGGAGGTTAGATCTCATTAAAAATGGCTACCTAATCTAGCTTTGTTTGCCCAGGTGTGGACTTTACACTTAGATCCCTAGTAAGGTTGATCAATGTATGAACTGTACATAAGTTTAGGAAGGTTAGATGTATCTAAAAATGGCTGACCCAATGTAAGTTAACTGTACCTTAGAGGTAGTCTAACTTTGATCAGGTCCAGTGAGACCTATCTAATTAAATTTCTGTACAGTTTCCAGTGCAGCACGGGGACTGGAAAAGCTCAGCCCCAGGGCTATGCATTTCCTACTGTCCCCACACTGGCACTGAGCTATTTGTAGCCCCCAACACTTCAATCCATCCCCAAATGAACAACCTCCTCTTGGGCACCCAACCAACCTCCATCCCACAAGCCACTCCTGGTGTCAGTTTTACCAGTATTCATCAGTGCTGAGAGCCAACAAAGCATGTCAGGGTGGGGGGAGGGCCAGGTGGTATCAGGGGCCTTGGTTGGCTAGTGTGGGTTGTTCATATGGGGCTGGAGGGGTGGCCAAAGGGTTAAAAATAGCCCATAGTCCAGAGGGGGGAGAGAGTTCCCCCACCCCCTTAAGCTTCCCTGTGCACTCTACTAGGCACTCCTAATCTTGCCAAACTCTCCTGGACTCTACCAATCCTATCTGCTACCCTCCCCCCACAATCTTTCCAAGCCCACTGTGGACCCCACTTGCCTCTCAAGTTCCCCAAGTGTCTCCCAGATCCAACCAACCCCTCATAGACAGTGCTAACCTCCCAATCCTCCCAAACCCCTCTGCAGCTTCCACTTGCCCCCCCATCCCCCAAGCCCTTCCACAGACTATACCAACCCTCCCATGGACACCACTAGCTTCCTGCCTGGTGTCCCTAACCCACCTGTGGACCCCTCTAGCTCCTGATCCCCCCCAAGCCTCCTTGAAAACCCTACTTACCCTGCCTGATCCTGCCAAACGTTCCCGGACCCCACCAATGCCTCCCCCACAGACACTGCTAGCACCCCCATCCTCCCAACCCCCTGTAGTCCTCACCAACTCACCCCATGGACTCCACTAGCCCTCTGATTCTCCCAAGACCCCTCATGGACCCAATTTGCCACTACCCTAATACTGCCAGACCCCACCAACCTTCCTGCAGACCCCACTTGCCCCCCCAGACTCCCAAAACCTCCCCACTAACCCCCCATCCCAAGTTACTGTAGATTAGGTGGCCATTTTTAACTCAATCTAATGTCTCTAAATGTCTGTACATACCCTTAGTATCTACATTTAGTGCTTGGAACATGGAATATTTTGTACATGTACACTTTGACAACAGAATTAAGTTAATCTTAAAAATAATGGTCCTTATTCTCATGCCTTCATCCTTATGGACTTAAAACATTTTTTTAGTTCATAAAACAGTTCTTCTTATTAAGTCTTTGCCATGTAATTTGCAACACAGTAGATTAAAGTGCAATCCTTGTGGATAAGTCTGTGTTGGCCAGAATCTGAGCTATTTCCAGTACATCTGGGGAATTTCCACATTTGGATGACATCTATTGCTATGGGTGTGGTATAAGCAGGGAGAAGAAATGAACACTACAAATGTTGCTTAAAATTCCACAATTAGGACTAAAAGTTATGGGTTCATGTGCTTAGGCTAGCAAACTTCATTTCATAGGGGATTTCAGATCCATAGGAAAACAGCTTCTTTTGTATTTATAACAAGATATGTAATGTGTACATAACACCGTGCCTTTGTATGTCCGACAGATAACAACCACTGAAAACAGGACGAACTCTTTAACACATGTCAATACACATTGTTTTCAAATAACACCCACTTCTGTGAAATATAATGGCTGATTTATTAGTCCCAAATATAGACTAAAAGTTTATGAAAGATTGTTTCATAAAGATTGTTCTGGTGATAACATGAACCAACCACAAGACAATGGGCAGAATATTGTTCTCGTGTAAATTAGTAAAACTCCAGAGATAAGTGAAAGCAGGTACTGGCTCCATGGCATGTGCCATACACTACAACATGATGTAATTTCTTGTAGCATCGACAGATTTTGAGCACAGTTTACATCAGGGTAGAATTTGACCTTTTGTGCTTTTTTTGTTGAATTTCCAAATTCAGGAATAAGTTTCCATGAAGAATATAGTCTATAAATAAACTACATGATTTTCCTGGGCCATTTACAGTAGTAGTTTATATGTTTATACCTACATGTTGTGTAATGGTCTAATTAGGCACCAACCCAGTTTAGGCAGTTAAGTAGATTTATACTCCTCCACTGGGCAGCATTTATGTTTTGCTGGAGGTGGGCCTAACTATATTAAAATGAAACATAAAGGCAGAAATTTAAGTTCACATGGATAGTATCTTATGATATTGGAACTACTCAAGTGCTTAAGGTAAGAAGGTCTTAGTGCTTTTCTGCACTGGAATCTCAAAAGACCAAAAACCAAAAAAACCCTAACAAAACCCCCAAATCTCTAAACCAACAGAAAATCAAAGCAAACAAAATCCCCTTTAGTAATGTATTATAATTTTAACTATAAATGTGATGAACATTAAGTGATTGGCTAGATTCTCTAACTTAATGCCACTTTAACTTGTTTTCTACTAAATTCAAAAGCTTTCTGTCTATGATGAGATGGAAGTAGGCTGTGTATTCTTAAAAGCAGGAAATTCAGTCCCAGGGACAGAATTCAGTCCCAATATGCTAGTTTGATTATCTTCCTTTTAAAAACAGCAAGTGTACAAATAAATACATAAAACCAGCGAGAGGTTCATAGACTAACAGAAAGCAGCTTGTTTGAAACATGTGACTGCAGAAGGAAGAGACAAATATACAGTAGAGATAAAGGCCTTCATAGTTCTTTCATTTGTTCAAAAGGCTCAGGTCTATATAATTCATATATATCAGGATGTAAAAGATAATAGATCCCCAAAAATATGTGCCTTGCCTTATCTATAGAGAGGGCATAGGGAAAATTGAAGGTACAGTGGCTGCCTGTTCTCTTACAAATCTTATGCCTCCCTGGGGATGCAAGTAGAACTCCCTTCCTCTCTTAAGGTACAGCAACAAGTACAATAGACATGTGCGCTTTAATCATATCAAGGTATAGCTCACATTGACATTTACTTGAACCAATGGTGAAATTAAAGGTGGTGGTGTAAAGGTAAAGACGCCACTATATTTTTCCAAAATCCTATTGCATAAAGCACTTGCTCAGGCATGGAAGTCCTAGCTTCTAAGTCCCATTTTGAAATTGTATACAGGCTTGATTACTCTTTTCAGTTCCTATATATAGATTATTTTTCTGATATTCCACAGATATAAGTTTTTCTTAAGATTTAAATTGCCAACTATTGTATAATCAAGAGCTTGCTTTGTCTTTAAAAATTGATTTTGGGGAAAAAAATTGTAAGAAATTTTGCTTGGCTTAAATTGTGCATTTCTAAGGCTTGTAAATCTGCAATCTTACTATATACATACAAAATATTTCACTTTTCCCCTGTATAGGAACCCCCCCACACATAAACCAGAGGTTTGAGGGCATTTTTTTACTCAGTTGATATTATATTTGTATTATCATTAACATCATTTCTTTTTGAGGTTCCAGATGTGACGGGGATGTGATTCACCACTTGTTAACCCTAATGCAGCATGTGACCTGGGCTAATCTATCATAGCTATAGTCAAATAGCATGATAATGATTTTGGCTGGTCCAAGCTGAAATCCTCCATGTCATCATCTAGTACCAAGGACCATCCATATCTTATTACGACAGAGCTTTCCCCCTTATATCATTTGTCACAGAGCACTCAGGTGCCCTGTGCCTGAGAGCAGAAAACAGCTCGGGAGAGACCCCTAGTGGCAAGAAGAGGGTGGCCCAGCTGCCGGTTACCAGGGCAGCCAGAGTAAGAGGTGATGGTTGCCAGGACAACTGCTGGGGAGCCAGCTGACAGGAAGGGGCAAGGCCTGGCCCACATAAGCCCAGACGGGAGGCCAGGAGGGCAGTTCCCCTCTGGCGGCCAAGGGAGGAGGAGCTTGGCCAGTGCAGACAGAGGGGAGAACCCTGACTGCGTGAGCAGCCCCTGGTCGCTGCTGGGGGTTGGAGTGTTTTCCCGGTAGGGATAGAATGTTGTTTGGCCGGACGGTCTAGCTTTTTATGTTATAGCTCAGGGGCTTTGTGTTTTTGTGTTTGCTGTTTTAACTGGAGGACTGGGTGAGGCTATTAGGGGTTGGAGGAGGCCTCATAGGGGCGCCACGGTAGCGTGCGGACCCTGGCACCAGAGAGGGCATGGCATTTTGGGGTGCACTGACCCCAGCCCCAAAACAAGGGGGCAGTGAGAAGCCCCAGAGCAAGGGGGCCTGCGAGAAGCCCAAGGAGGTAAAGGAGAGGGCCAAGTCACAGCACAGCCTGAGTCAAAACCACATCAGTACCATCTGTGAGGCTTGGGCTTCGGTGTAGGGGAGGAAAAGGAGCCACAGATAGTGCCCCCTGGCATCAGGGCGCATAAAGTAGGCAGCCTCCCGCTAATTACATCAATCAATTAATCAATTAAGATCAAGGTGTGGGAGGAAAGTGAGCAGGCGGTTGGCCCATAACAGGAGGGCAGAGTCATCAATAGAAAGGCTCTAGTAGCATACTCCTGTCACACATTGAACTGACTCAAGTAATGCCTCATGTTAAGCTTTAATGAACAACATATACTATAGACTAACTTTTATTTTTACCTTCAAAAGTACTATATTAGGGTAGCCAAACCCCAACACGGGTGCCAGAGTGTGGCACATGAAGGCATTTTTCTTGGCATGTGTGCCTTGGGGCAGACAGTGGGGAAGGGGCCAGGGTTGCACTGCCACAACAAGGATCAGGCCCCTTGTGGTTCCCCCGCCCTCTATCGCTGGTACACCAATGTCTTGCAAGTCAAGGTTGTGGCCGTTTTTGGCACTCTGCCCAAAAACTTTGCTGACCTTTGGTCTACATCCTTCCATTACCCATAAGAACAGAGAATATGGTTTCTCTACTTGTTTAAAGAACAGTATTGACTTTTGTATTGTATTGACATATAAAGGCTTACTCCTGAAGTTATTTATGTACCTAAACTTTTTTCCACATGGTTAATTTTATTGAATTGATGGGGTTACTCAGGTGTAGAAACATATGCAGAATTCTGTCCTGAATGCTAAACGATGTAATAAGGTATCTTTTTCCCTAGTAGTACATGCAAAGAGGAACAAAGTAAATAATAAGATGTACAATGAGGCTTAATATTAAAATGTTTCATTTTCATTCTTTTGAGAAAACCTGAATAATTTACTCTTGGTATTACCATGAGCAATTACCTGTAACTGAGGCTCTGGCACATGTTCAGTTAAGGTGCCATGGGTTCAGAACCCTGATCCCAAATATTATGACTTCTGTCATGCCATATGCGATGACAGAGGTTTGATTTTGGGATCAGGAATCAGATCCCAATCACATCCTTTCTATTTGCCAGTGGAGGGAGAGCCTGGAAACACAATCCCAGAACATTGAAAGATGGTTGTCTGCAGGTCCAGGGCCGGGCCTGACAATTAGCTTATTGCTGACTCTGACCCTGGGAACGATACCGGGGTCTCTAACTGGTCTCAGTGCAGTCTGAAGCTGGGGCTAACAATCAGATGATTATTGTCCCCAGCTCTGGGACCACACTAAGACTGGTTCAAGATGTTAATGTGGTCCCAGGGCCATAGTTGACACGCACCTGATAGTCAGCCTCAGGCTCGGACCTGCCACATGAAATTTAAGGTGCCATTCAAATCAGCCATTAAAATGTCCTGCATATAATATAGAACATTTTATGGCTGGTTTGCAATTTTATGGTGCCTTAAATTGAGTTCACAAGTAGAGCCCTTGTCATTTATGCCATGATTAACGCATAAATTGTAACATAAACGTTATGTAAGAGAGTTATTAAGTATTTCAGTCAGATCTGGAATAAAATGTTACATCAGTCTATATACTTGCATGTTGCATTATGCAAGTGTGTGTGTATGGATGTGTATGCATACACACACTTGCCATATCTTTAGTCAAATGTGTGGATCTCGGATTGGCCTCCTCAGTCATCTACATACTCACCAGTGACTTCCCTATTAACTGGAAGAATATCATCATTTGTGTGTGTGTGAATATATATATGTGAATATATATATGTGTGTGTATACACACACACACACACACACACACATATATACACATATACACAAGAATATAGACACACACACCACACATCACAGCACAATAGTGTTATTTGGTGGTTGGGTCTCCCAGGTATTGATAACATTATATGTCTTCAGATTGGTCTTCCAGGTTCTTGAATCCTTACTTTTATAATGACTGTTGGTGATTTGGGAGTATAGGATCTTTTTTGGAAAATAATTGTCAGGCATCCTTATAAGTCCTGTCCAATGAAGCAGGTGCTGTATAAACATAGCTTCATGTCTTCTTGAGCAGGAATGCTGGCATTCATTTTTCTGTCCTTCATTGATCTGAAGGTTTTTGATTCAATTAACAGAGAGGCCCACTGGAAGATCCTGATGAGGTTTTGATGCTCCCCAAAGTTTGTTACCATTATTAGACTACTACACAACAACATGACAGCAACCATTCTAAGCAATTGGAAATGCAGCCTTTCACTATAAGAACTGGAGTCAAGGAAGGATGTATGGGTACACCAATACTTTTCCATCTTTATTGTATCTATTCAACCTCTCATTGATGACAGACTTCCATCTGGAGTCAGTATCTAGTATTGCATGGGCCCAAATCTCTTTAACATCAATCAGTTACATTCTAATCCAGAATAACCACAACTTTCATTACTTATCTTCAAGATGCTGATGGTTATATTATCTGTGCCCACTCATTTGAAGAACTCCAGGCCACTTTTGATTGCATCAGTGAAGTGTTTGAAATGCCCAGACTCACTGGGTGCATCTACACATGCATCTGATTAAGCCTAGGTTTACTCATTTGTAAGCTATCTTGGAGTAAGCATTTTCAGGCAGACATCTACACATGCAGGGATTAGAGAGAAGATTTCCTAGTCTTTGCACAAAGTTTCTTGCAGCCCTGCAAAGGGCCCCTGCTGCTGACCCTAGGTGCTAGCTCAGGGACTGGCAGGGAGCACAAGGCCAGAAGACAGAGAACATCCCCCTGTCCCAGCAGCAGGGAGCTCCTGGCCCTGGATCCCCGATCATGGACAGAGGACTTGGAAAGAGGTGCAGGGAAGGGACAGGTCCCAGCTCCCT
>NW_017729032.1:162704658-162712087 GCF_001723915.1 Gavialis gangeticus | reverse complement strand
GATGCAGCCACTGCCATGTTCATGAAGGCTAAGGTCCTTTACAAACCTACCCCAAATAATCAGCTGCTTCTCTATTTGTTACAATTACAGGGCAGTCCTTGCAAAATGTTGAGCATTTTTATTACCAAAGTAGTTATCTTACCCAGAAAGTAAACATAGATGATATTCAACACTGGATGAAGTCAGTGCTGCCTTTGGACGTCACTAAAATGATTGACATTTTAATGTCTTCAATGATATTTAATGTCTTTAGTGACTTCAGTATTTATGACATCAGGTTCCAAATGATTATGACATCAGGATGCAAATCAAAATTCTTTTCTACCAAGCTGTTATCTTTCCTAACCTGTTGTATGGGTGTGAAACTTGGATGATGTATCAGATATACCTTAAGCTTTGAAATGTTACTATCAGCAATGTCTTCAGACAAATACACAGACATTCATATATACTTGCATATATTATAATGATCAATGATAATAAAATGTTATAAATATGACATAGTATTTCACAGAGAGAGAGAGTATGATTTTTAATTGTAGGATTATATTTTATATGATCTTGTATATATAAGCCAGAGTACTGGCATTCATTTTTCTATCCTTCATTGACCTGACAAAGGCCTTTGATTAAATCAATGCCTCTGGAAAATAACATGTATATGTGCATATTATACACACAAACACACACTTTTAGGTAAGGTGGCTACTCAGACAGTAGAAATGTAAAAACAAGCCCTTGATTGTGGTGGTGTATGCTTAAGGCAGGGCCTTTGATTCAATCAATGCCTCTAGAACAGGGGTTCTCACTCCCCAGGCCACGGCCCAGAGCTGAGTTATGGTGGTTTGGCTACCGGTCCGCAGCAGTCGGCTGCCAGAGTGGAAGTGACCACAGGCCGGCAAACTGCGACCCCCCAGGGGCCGGGCGGAGAGGCCCCTGGCTCCTTCTGCAAGGGTTGCAGCAGCACAGGGTTTGGCCTGCTCTCCTGCCTGGACTGCAGCATAAAAACTTTGGGAACCTGTGCTCTAAAAGAAGATCATTTTTCCCCCCATCACTTCCCTACTTCATGAAATGTACAGGATGGACAGACTTCTCCAGAATCTGGGTAGCTATTTTATTGTCATTACTCAAGATGCAGCCCTGTAATTTGTTGAATACTGTCTAAATCTAGCAGTGAATGCAGAATTATTAGTTGCCTCACAGGTTTTTTTCTCCTCCTCATGACCATAATATCTAAGACCTTTATTGGTATAGATTAATTTACCTTTAAGATGCTCCTATGAAGTTCGGTCGTATTATTACCCCCATTGTACAATGCTCAACTGATACCTAGAGGTGAAAGTTGACATTTGTCAGAAGTAGCCAGCCACTAATTCTGGCTGTCCAGCTTGTGGTGTCCAGGACCTGTTTTTTTTAACAACAGCCTCTTTTGCTATGCAAGTTCATTCCTGTGCACTGAATGAGGCAGTTGGAAAAAATAACGTGAGATCATTGTGGATGACTGGAATTTGCACAAGATACCTGAAAACTGACACTTGCTGACCCCCAGAGGTTTTCTGGGAACTAAGAAATTTTTGATGTGCCAGTCCCACCAAATGTAATGCTGACAAGCATAAATGTAGATATATATTAATAGTAAATTTAGTAGTGATATGCAGATAAGGTATAAATGATCAAATAGCACAGGTAAAGCATATTAAGCAAATAATTAAAATGTGTGTGTTAATTCATCTAAAGAAAGAAGAGAAACTTATTAATATTTGAGAGAACTCAAAATTAATTTATTTAAGGCATACAGGCTTTAAACGCCTCTAACAGGTGGCCTACTAGAAGAAAGGATTTCTCACTTAGGTTTCAAAGTAAATTTTAAAAGAGAAGTTATCTGGTATATGTGCAGGTGGGCTGTTCAGCAAAAACTGAACTTTTCAGTTCAGGGCTAAAAAGCAAAGATTCCAAGATTTGTATACTTTATTGCCTGGTCCAATATCAAAAAAGCTTTCTAAATAAGACCAACTGAAAAAGGTTTCTAATAGGTTCTACTCTAATTCATACTCATAACCCTATTTTTCCCCTTTCTAAACTATATCTTGTCCTAAACCAGATCTAGCTGGCATAAAACCACTAAATGTACTCGGAACAACCTTTAGCTTATTTATTTTAAGCTGTTGTTCTGGAACTTCTTAAAATCATTCTCTTGCTTGTTTATTCCCTTGGCCTTTTAATCAAGCTTTGCTTGTAAATGCAAACAAGTACTATACCACATTGTAATTAAGCATTTTGGCCCTACAATACACACTTCGTAGCTCTTGAGTGCTTTACTTTGCAACCTTGTCACCAAGCACCCTCCATGGGGGCGCTTGCTCAGGCCCTGACTCAAGAAGCTAGCATCCAGTTCTGCTCTTGAGAAAGGGACTTGACCTATTTTTGGGAAGACTAAGTACAGCCTAAAACTGCAAGCAACAAACAGACAGCTCCCCTTCAGTAAAGGCATTTACTGGAGAAAAGGCCAACCAGCCAGAGGTGCTCTGCTCCCCTCCAAAATATTAAGCAGTTCTTCTGTCCTCATTCTAGCCCACACAGAGCACACCACCCCCAAAGATTGCCCTGCTGTTCTCTTTCTGGTCTCTACAGGCCTCTGAACACCCAAAATTATACTCTTCCTCTCTCACTCCAAAACCTCCTTCAAGGAGCTGATCCTCTTGTTCTCAGTCCCTTCTCCATTGTTATGCTTATCTCATGCAGCTTCCCTCCATCCTTCAGGGTGTTGGGTATCTTACATTTGCTGATATATGAACAAAACTATTCAAGCCTCTGTGAAATATTAAAGGTGCACCTTGTCCTGTCAGCAAACCTTATGCTTTGCTGTCTTTCTAAACCATTTTTCCCACCTGTATAAGCTAGCCAGGAGGAAATTGAGGCCTACAACATTATTGTTCCTCAAAGTCACTTTGGTATAGTAAGGGGAAGTTCTGTGAAGTTCCCTCTTTCCCTGAATCTGAGAAGGAGGGCTTTGTAGGTCATGGGTCCCATTTATAGTGTTGGTTGAAAACTAAAATAAACATTGCAGACAAACACATAGTTATTAAAAGTATATTAAGGACTGTAGACATGGGGCTGCTGGAATCTGTGGGTTTGAAATAGTCAATATTCAATCTGACTCAAGTAACCATTATTTCAGCTGCAGAGAGGGAAAGATCAAAGAAAATATGGTAAGAAAGCAATCAGAAGGGTATGAGTTTGTGTCCCTGGAAATGAAATAAAACGTGAAATTTAAACAGCACATATTTTAAAAAGGTTGCATAATAAAAGTTTGCTGTAATTTCTGACAGTGAGTGCTTTTGCTGAATAGTATCAATACCTTTTGAGGTTAAATAGTATATGTTTTTCTGTAGATATTTTTAATTTATATGGTAGTGACAATAATTTGAATTATATTTATGGACCAAGATTGATTTTCTTCAAAACTATCTGCTATTCTTATTATTTACATTTTAGTACTAACACTTAAAATTAAGTTTCCAATGTACTAAGTCAGTGTTTCTCAAACTTTTCAGATGCCAGACACCCCCTGGCAGACTCGAGGTACCCCTCAGAAAATTATAGCTCTTCCTTTTCATCTGGGTTTTGACTACAGAAAAATAGAAGAGCAATTCTGCTGCTGCACAAAACTCAGAAGAAAACACAATAGGTTGGAACGCTTTCAACTCTATGATTTTCTATTTGAAAGCTCTGGGTTTATCACATGAATCATATTTGCACACTTAGCAGTGCTAACATTGCATGGCACCCTGTGGCAGCTTTAACACAATCTTATGACATGTCAGGGTGCCATGGCACCCTGGTTGAAAACCACTGTGATAGTTAATGAAACAACACAAAGTAAGGGACAGTTTCCTTTAAATTTTTTAAATTTTGTTTTAAATAAAACATACCAGTATGACAAATTAAAGGGGATGTGCAAGGGGAGGGACAACAACGATATAGGAATATATGGTTGCATAGGTCAGTGATAGATAAATCAAAGACATGTTCCTCGTTTACCAAAACGAGTATTGTCATAAGCAGAAAACTTGTCTGTGTTTAGTCAAATATTCCAGGTGGTTGATTACTGCCTTTGAATTCTTAATTAAATAGTGTACCTATGGGCTGTTAGTCTATTTCTAGCACCTCACTGAAAGCCAATAAATAAGTTGTTTTTTTAATCATGGAAAAAATGATTAGACAGATGTTTTGCTTTTAGTTGTAGTAAGGACACCAAAAAGTTAACATGGCATCACTTAAAAGTATTACTTTTAAATAATGTTAATTAAGCAACCAAAACGCAGGGGCTTGGGTGGTGTTACATTTTTGATTTTTTGTCTCCGCTTGCATTTAAAATAGCTTTCCAACTCATATGCCACTAAGAAATTATCTTCTTTGTATCACACATAATATATGAATGTTTGATTTGATGTTTAGACAAATGGAGCTAATGTTGTGTTTAGTAATTTGTCAGATAAAAATACCTCATTAAATGAAGCTCATTAAATGAAAAGATTTTAGAAACATGAAATATTGACTTTTAGGTTAGTTTATCAAAATGAATGGATGCTCTCTCTCTCAAACTGGGAGTCAAAAGTATTACTAGGTTTGTATATTAAATAATTGTGAAACTTTATCTTCAGGATTGTGGTTGCTTTTAATCCTTTTACCTTACAAATGGGATAGAAAATACCAAAATATTTGAGTGGGACAGCAAAGTAATTCATTACACACACACACACACACACACACACACACACACACACAAGATCTTAGTAAAGATCTTAGTTTTCATACCAAAACACTTTTTTATACTTATTTGGGAATGCAATTCTTAATCTTTAGAGTTTAGCTGAAGAGGCAAGATGAGAAAACATTCTTGTTTCTTACAGATGCCCTCAGACTATATTATTCATTTTCTATCTATTTCTTAAAGTTATTCTTGCATGAATATAGGTGTTAGGCTGAGTTGTGGCCTGTTATGTTGCATGTTATGACACAGAGAGATGTCAAATGATCCATGACGCTTGCTGATTGTAGATGCTGTATTTCACTGTTGACTTGGCTACAGTGTGCTTATTCATATCTTGATTAACAAAACTCTTGTACAGTCAAGTATTTCTGTGTGTGAGTCATAAAAACAACCACGTTAATATCATGTCTTTTGGAAGATACCCAGCAGTGAGAAATTCATTCAGTTTTCTTACTGGCCCATAAGTTAATTAATCTAGCTACATTTTACCCCTTGTCAACTGTCCCATCAGCTCTTCCCTGCAGATTGCAGTGTATTTTTGTGGAAGAAAAGCTACTGACAAAAGACAGATACTTCTAAGTCTAGTTTTAAATGTGATTCTTCATCTTTAGTAGTCAAATCATTTCTCAACAATAATATGTAGCAAATAATGAGGGGAGAGCCTGGTTAACACTTATTTGGAGGCATCATTCATTTCTTGACTTTGCAAGGACAGCAGATTAGAATTACATGTTTTGTTTATAACAGGCTAATTTGTAGAAAACTATACAACGAGATCTCTGCAACAAATTAAGAAAATCTATTATTTAGGAAAAGCCCAACATGATGACTAGAACAGTGACTACAATACAGCATTTTTAAAAATCTACAGGAGTATCATGCATTTTCCTGTGGGACAACTTTTGCAAGCAATAAATGTATGCACCTCTCCTTCATGTCAGTCAACCTCAGATATCTATATTTATATCTATATCTATCTATCTCTATCCAGATAGAGATAGATAGATATAGATAGATACAGATATCAGCAGAATTTCTCATGGGTATTTTGGACAGGATGAAACAAAACACATCCTTGAATATATATGCTTTTTATGAAACTTAAGTAAAACATGGTCAAGATTGTAAGACACTTTTTTGGTGCAGAGTCACATGAGGATATAGGAAAGAATATAGAGCTGAGAATTTGAATCATACCTGTAAATACAGTATCTGATTCTTATTCTTTTTTCACAAGAAAATTGTGGGATGAACATGAAAACCTTTTCACATCTTTTAGGTATACTGAGTTGTCTGACTCTGGAGTATGGTCCTTGACCTGTTAAATCATTAACCTTTTGTTTTATGATTTATTTTCCAACAATCACTCAAAGAAATGTTGGGACATATTCCTATCTCTATGGATCAAGACAGTCATATACAACCACAGAGAAAAAGGCAGTTTCAGAAACGTATATATTTCTAGCCAGCATTTAATTCAGAAGTGTATTCTATACTACTGAAGAAGAAAAATAAAACTGAGTAAGTTTTGCCATGACTTCTGTTGTGTAAATGAAAACTGTAGAACCTAGCCTGAGTATTGAGTTATTTGTGAGAGAGTTTGGGAGCTGAAACTTCCTGTTATAAACCAATGTATTCAGTTCCTCATGATAAACCATTTGGACTGAATATTTTCAGGACACATGCCTGCCTCAGGCAGAACTGGTGTTGGAAAATGTCTTCCAAATTGGTTCAGCATTAGGGAAAGTCTAGAGAATAGTACACTTTCTGTAGGCTGGTATGGGGAGAGGGTAAACTGAAAATGGGAATTGGTATGGAGACATTTAGATTGAGAATCAGTGAGGCAGTGGGCAGGGGGAAAGACAAATGTGATGAGGCTTTATAGTATAGGGGAAAAAAACTTATGATAACTGGGCACAGAAACTGGGACAAGGAGACATGGGTGGGGAGACAAAGGAAAATGCTTTTGCTGGCAGCTGAGCCAAGGAAGAATACTGAGTGAGCAAAAAGATTGGTAGTGGGATGTAGAGCCTGGAACTTTACATTGACAGGTGATAAAATAGGAACTTGGATGAGAAGCCAGGGAAGTGCAATGATAGGAAAATGAGGCCCTTTTACAAGTGCTTGGGGCTTGGTGGAGGAAGAGTTACACTTTAATTAAAGTGGCTCTGAGACCCACTCTAATTAAAGTGCCACCATGTCCCCTGTATCAGCATCCCCATTCTTAAAAATGGCAGCAGGGGTTTCATAGTTTCATAGTTTGTAGGGTCAGAAGGGACCTGAGCAGATCATCAAGTCTGACCCCCTGCCATGGCAGGAAAGAGTACTGGAGTCAAACAACCCCAGCAAGGTGATTGTCCAGCCTTGTCTTAAAGACCCCCAGGGTAGGAGCCAGCACCACTTCGCCTGGAAGTTGGTTCCAGATCCTAGCCGCCCTGACCGTGAAGTAGCGCCTCCTGATGTCTAGTCTGAATCTACTCTCTGCCAGCTTGTCACCGTTATTTCTAGTCACTCCTGATAGTGCTCGGGGGAACAGGGACTCCCCCAATGCTTGCTGGTCCCCTCTGGCTAGTTTGTAACAGGCCACTAGATCCCCTCTCAGCCTTCTCTTGTGGAGGCTGAACAGGTTCAGGTCCCATAGCCTCTTCTCGTAGG
>NW_017729032.1:162692020-162704220 GCF_001723915.1 Gavialis gangeticus | reverse complement strand
CTTCCAGTCCTCTGGCACCACACCAGAGCACCACGAATGCTCGTAAAGCCGTGCCAGGGGTCCCGCAATGATTGCAGCTAATTCCCTCAGTACTCTAGGGTGGAGAACATCCAGACCAGCTGATTTAAATATATCCAGTCCCTCCAGAAGTTCCCCAACTAGGTCCTCACTGACCTTTGGCCTAGGTGCGCCTCCTCTGGGATCTGAGTGGGCCCAGTGGGGGGGGGGGCTGATCCGGTCTCTGCTCAGGAAAATGGAGGCAAATAAGTTGTTAAATAGGTTAGCTTTGTTGTCTGGTGTGACGACCAGTTTTCCTAGCGTGTCTTGCAGGGGCCCCACATTACCCGGTACCTTCTTTTTGCTCTCTATGTATTTAAAAAAGGACTTCTTATTGTGCTTGATCTGGGTAGCTAGCCCCAGTTCCATCTCCACCTTGGCCTTCCTGACCACCCCCCTGCATCCCCAAGCAACCGCAGTATAGTCCTCCCTGGTGATGGCCCCTCCCTTCCATTGGGTGCACGCCTCCCTTTTAGCTAGGAGACATTCTAGGATGCTTTTGGTGAGCCACGGGGCCTTTTGCAACCTCCTGCTCCCTTTGATCCGTGTTGGGATTACCTCCTTTTGGGCTTGGAGGAACTTCTCCTTAAGGAGCAACCACTGTTCTTGGACACTGGACTCCCCTCCACTCCCCTCCCCTCCAGGACCTCACTGCCTCCTGACTATTCTCTTTAGCTCATTGAAGTCCGCCCTCCTGAAATCTAGGGCTGCTGAATTGCTGCAGGCCTTTGCCACCTTGTGCTGGATGGTGATTTCCAGCAGGCGATGATCGCTGTCGCCCAGGCGGTCAACCACCCACAGACCCCTCACCAGGTTGTCACCCCTGGCCAGCAGGTGCTTGAACTAAAGCTCATTGAATTTGAAGGGACACTGATGCACAAGAATCAGGAGGCTGTTGGAGTGCGGCAATTGTTACACTCCAGCATATTCACCTAATGGAATTCCACCACATTGGAGCAGCCTCAGTGCACACGTATAAGTGCTCATGTGCATTAACCTGTCTTAATGCGCATTACCTAAAGAGCATAGTGTTTAAGGCAGGCAAGGTTCTTTGGGTAGATGTGATATCTTTTATTAGACCGACTGAGTAGTTGGGAGAAAGTTCTCAGCAAGCTTTTGGGCACAGTCACCCTTCATCAGGCATAGGGAGTCTCTGCTGTTCTGAGACTCCAAGGAATAAGAGAAACTAAAAGTGTGGGAGGATTTCATTATAAAGCGACCTCCCCCCCACACTCTTGGAGCATGTGTATAAACACATTTAATGATGTTTTAATGTGCATTAAAATAAGCTAATGTGCTTTAAAGTGCACATGTAGACATGTCCAAAGTTACTATTAATCAATTTTATATTGTAGTATGTGGAATTGGTGTGCTCAGCTTCACTGTGGTGCTACCTAGTATGGTCCAGAGGCATGGTTCAGATGAAATGATTTCTCACCATTTCTATGCGTTCTACCAGTATCTGGGATGCTCACCAGCGAAGGTTTCCAGATGATGACTCATGTGAATGTCAGCATAATAAAACATGGTGGAATTTGTGTGCAGTATTTTCCACCGCTACATCTTTTAAAAATGTAGGAAATTAAGCATATAAACTCAGAAAAAAAATAGGTTTGCAAAGTCAAACACTCTAGAGATAGGAAATACCAGAATTAATGTTTAGTATGCAATCTCAATGAAGTCTCCTTGTGCATATGTGGAGATATAGACTTTAAATGAACAATCAGGTACAGTTCTTTCTGTATTATAATTGCTTTCTACATATGAGGAAGAGAGGGTTTGGGAAATGTGTAAAATTACACACAAAGTTTCTGGAAGAGCTAAAAACTGAACATATATTGTACCAATCTAGTGCCTAAAATCCCAGACCAACTTTATTCAAAAGGTTTGAATGTGTGACTATGAAATGTATGCTGCAGAGTTAAGTGAAGATAATCAGCTACTTACATTAATGAATACTGATAATAACTAAATATGTATTTTATTTTTATTTTCCAGGGATAAATGCAAGAAATCCTAAATTACCCTTGTAGCCTTTCCTTATGCTATCACAGAAGTGTAGAAGGTTGCATGCTTCAGGGGCTGTACCCCAGTTGCAGGCAGTAAGAAAGTAATTGCAGACCTGCCTAGGAGGACTGGTCCAGAAGATAAGAATAATTGGCTGGCCCAGAGGAAGTTAAAAGCTCCCATGTAGGAGAGCTGAGAGAGAGAAAAAAGGCTCTGGCTGCAGCACTGAGCCAGAGCACTATCTCAGGGTCCAGAAAAAGACTGCAGAGTATAAATTAATCCTTTATTGGTTATGTATTTGTTTGTTTGCTGGTTTATAGTATGTTCTGTGGGACAAGTTTTCCCAGGGAAATAAAGACTGTATTATGTGAGCTGAAAACCTGTTACAAGAAGTAATTAACTTTTTAGGAGGAAAAAAAATCATTTTCAGTAATCTCATCAGGCATGTTGTATTCACAAGAAGGCAAGATTGTTACTCATTGTAAGGAAGTAAGTGGAAAGGATGGGAAACAGGTGAGAAAACTTTGAAGTTAATGGAAACTCTTCACATATGCCACATGGGAGATGGTGTTATAAAACATCACACTGTAAAGGTCTCAGTAAATAGCATTCCCTATTACCTGAAAAGGGGGAAGGAATTGTTGTATCTCCCATCTCCATCCTCCATCAAACGCCACTCAACCCTCTCTTAAGATAAATAGCCCTAATTCTTTCAGCTTTTCCTCATAATTCTTGTCTCCCAGTCCCCTGATCATTTTTTTTTGCTCTGCTTCCAGCTCTTTCCAAACTGTCCACTTGCATCTTGAAGTAAGGGACCCAAAGCTGGATGCAGTAATCTAGGTGAACACTGCCTCACCAAGGCCAAATAGAAGAATCACTCCCCTTGATTTGTGACCCTTCTGTTAACAGAACTCAGGATGCTGTTGATTTTTTTTTGCAACAATGGCACACTGTTGGCTCATATTCAGCTTATGGCCCACTGTAACCTTCAGGTTTTTCTCTCAATTACAGCACCTTAGCCACTCATTCTCCAATCTATATTTTTGTATGTAGTCATTCTGTCCCAAGTGCAGGATTTTCCCCTTGTCCCTGTTGAATCTCATCTAATTGATTTTTCTGGGGACTGAACCATTTCTCCAGTCTATTCAGGTCACTCTATATCCTAACCCTCCCCTCAAAAGTGTCTGTAATTTAACCCAACTTCATTTCATCTGCAAAATTTGGTAAGTGTGCACTGTATCCCATCATCTAAAACATTAATGAAGATGTTGAACAATATCAAACCCAGGAAAGAGCACTGGGGGACCCCACTTAATACCTCCTCCCCAGTAGATATTGAGCCATTGAGGACTACTCACTGAGTACAGCACAACTGATTTTATATCCACCTCACGGTACTTTTCTATAGTCTGTATTTCCTTAACTTGCTAATGAGAATATCATGGGATTCAGTGGCAAAAGCCTTGCTAAAGTCAGTGGTAACATGTCATAGCTACTAGCAGTGTCTCCCATGCTGAACAGGTCAAAGTGTAGAGACCAGATTAAGGGAATCTCTAGGTTGGGTATTGGACCTAAGGCCAACAGCCTCATCTAATGAAAAAAGTGAATGTTATGAAACCAGAACTAAAGCCTTGGACACATATGTATTTGGAAGTTGAAATTTTAGAAGTTTTCTACATCTGGAGCTTTAAAATGTGTATTAGCAGAGATGGAATGATATAAAATAAACATCATTGCTATCCATCATGGCCTGGATGTGGATATGGTAGGCAGATTTTGGAAGCTGAGGAGTGGAGGGTATCAGACTTCAAGGCAGACCAAGGCAACAATGAGAAAATAACATAAAAACTGATCTAGAAGGGATAAGTGAAGGTGGAAGGAGATTGTGCAAGATAGAACGTTGTAGTGAAGGGGGTCATAGGTTGCTGAGGCCTGTGAGCCCCCAGAAAGTGATAGCCAACACTGTAATTTCCTCTTCTGGCTAAGTGTTATAAATAATATTAATGTGGCATTATTGCATTTTACTAGCCACCCAGTTTTGCTGGTGTTTGTCAGGCTTTATCAGAGGATGCCTAGCTATCAGACTTGGGTAGCTTTGGTGAAGGTGTGTCTAATTCCTGGATTCTGACTGGTAAAGCCAGAGGCTAGGTTTCAAGCTGCTCAGACAGGGGCAGTTTTGGGGATGCACAAAAGACACATTGCAGGTGTCCACAAGGAAGATTCAGGTTAACAGAGAATGGCTAAGCAAGCTTAGACACCTCCGTGGTTATTCAGCCATTTGCCAGATTGTGTTTTTTTAATCACAGTCTTGGACTTTAGTTCCTTAAGTCTTATTGAGGGTTCTTATAAGAACTCTCAATTCTTATGCTTAATCTTAACCCTCAGACCTTACCCTTAATTGTTATTCTAAGCAGTAGCCATATTTCCTTTATTCCTGTAGAATGTGGGATAACTGTTGCCCATACAGAAAACAGCTCCTTCAAACTAAAAACCTTGGAAAAGTCTCAAAAAATGAGTAGCGTACAAAGGATGGGATTCAGCTCAGTTATAAATGCCTGGCATGGAATATATCCACTTGTATTTGATTGTACTCTAAAATAATAAGAATGAGTAATGAAAGATGAGCAAGGTAATTTGGACCATGAACTTAACTGATGGAAATCTCGGTATTCTAAATTGACAAACACAGGCATTTGCAGATACCAAGTGCAGCAGCTAATAGCACAGGAACCTCCTTTAATAGATTACTCAGTGGTTTTGCCTGTGCCTTTCCAAATATTTGTACTTGAGAGGAAGAGAGATGTTGCCTCAGAACTTTTGCTTTCCTTTAACAGACATAAATATTTTTTCCTCCATGATCATTATAGGGATTTTCCACATTGGTGCTTTCCCTGACACAAGTATCTTGAAATGTTCTGGGAGAGCACCAAGTAGCAGCAGAATTCTTTTCCCTACTGAAATGACTTCAGCCATGATACCAACTCCTCCATATGTAGTTCTCAAACTGCCAAAATGTATCCAAGCTTTCTTAGCCTTGTTAGTGGCACCAATTTATTCATTCATATGTTTTGGCCTGGGATGGAGGGAAAGTATTGTATATGATGGAGGGAATTACAGTCTAAATAAAGATTTACACAGTGAGATATGTGTTAATATACCTTCAGAATCTGTTTTATGTCTCCAGCTTCTAATGGTACTATACAGTCTTTCTAGCATCTCTCACCTAAACATCTGAAAATACTTAGGACTGGCAAACACTCTTCCAAATCAAGTAAAAATTATTATACTGAGTGAGCAATTAAAAAAAAGAGGATTTTATAGACAGTTTTTGTGTCTTGTCCAAGTCCCTTGAAATGAGAGGCATTCCAAGTCTGATCCAAAGAACATGTACCATCCAAATTTACTGCCAACACAGTATTTGATTGTATTGCTAAAAATAATAAAACACAGATATTCCACCATATTTTATTCCCTAAATCTGATTGTTCTTGGGGGATTTCTGCCTAGTCACTATCTCTAGTGTCACAAAGAGACTCAAAACTTGTTCTTAGAATATAGATTTGTAGAATATAAAACTAAAAGGAACAACTGTGGCCATCTAGGCTGACCTCCTACATAACACAGGCTGCAAACTTCCCTAAATCAATATCTTCCATATTCATAGAGCATATCTTTCATAATTATGGGCCAAGGTTGATGTACAGCAACAAAGACACTACCATATCTCTGTCTCTGACACATGTTACATTTACCCCACAATTAACATGATAAGCACGTATTACATTGAAACATGATGTGTGCACAAGCATTTTATCAAATAGCAAACCAGCAACAAAGATGTTCCACCTTTAATGTAGGAGAAGTGGAGAGTGCTTCGACCCAGACTTGTATTGCAGTTTAATATGAAAGCATAGCATGTAAGTGTCCAGGAGCTTCAGATGGAGAACTGCTCCCCATATCAGGTTCCCAGTGCATCAGCATGTTGTTCCCAATAGGGGATTGTCCCATGATGAACCTTCAGGCAGAAGGCAGGTATACCCTAAAAAGAGGGGCTGCCCCCATGGTCAGTCCTGTCTAATTCTGACAATCAGCTTACCAGGCAAGATCAGGCCGAGGGGAGCCCTTTGGTCTGGAACATAGCTGTCCATTGCCCTGTCCCAGTTGAGGTCTAAGGAATGGCCACCCCCTGTCTAATCCTGCTGATCACCTAATCAGTGGGATCATGAAGGAGGGATTTATCCAAGTGTCCAAATACTCAATTAAGGGTCTCCTAGGTTCTTGAATATAATATTCATACACCTGTTTTCATCAGGATGATTCAGCAGAATAAAAATCTATATTTTCTTGCAGCATTCTAGGATCTAGTGTAACTATATACTGAGTTATTAATCCAGCAGACTAGATTTCTTATAGTGGTTAGAAAATTGCAGGGGGGGGGAGAGTTAAAAGTCTGGGGAATTTTGTTCCACTTTTCTGGAAAATCTGAATTTTTTGTAAGAATTTCAAAAAGTTGTATTGTACCATACTATTTAATGCCAGCAACAAAAAATAAATGATATGCTTATTTAGGTATTCTATTGTACTTGACTTTTCTTGGCCTTTGGAATTTCCTTCTTCATATGCAGTATTTCCCTCCATCCTAGCTGTAGTTCTGGTTATTAGGTATATTCTTTTACATCTGCTCAATCTTTATGTTATTTGTTATTAAGGACTAAGTGTAACTCTAATTTCCTATAGTAGTCATTCAGCCTCTGCTTTTAGCTTGCCTTCCATTAAAACAAGACAATAAAACACCCTAGAACATTTTAAAATATTATCCAATCTAAGTATAAGTATTGGAACAGGAAATGAGATTAAAGTGTTCAATAATACAAAACATGTTACATTGAGTTTTATTTGATTCAGCTCAAATTTAGAGCACTCAAAATCTCCATTTTCAAGTGGCCACGTGAAAATTTTTATGGTTTCAGTCTGTAACTGAGAAACTTAGTCAAAACCGCTACATTTTGCTTGGTTTCACTGGAAAACTTAAGAGTTTCCTATGAATCCATCCAAGTGTTTTGGCTCAGTTCACAGAAAGCTGCACAACCCTTTGTGAACCTAGCATGGATTTCTATCAAAATTGGATAAATCTGCAGTGTTTTACCTTCAAAATACTTTGTCTATTGTAGTTGTGTTTAGCGTGATTAATGAAAATTCTGTACTTCAGTAAATTTTCAATACAGCTTGGTGGTACATGCCATAATACCTCATGTACAGCTTGTAGACAATTTTACCTGATTTGGCATTACTCTAGAATTTCACATCAGTCAAGTTTAAGTGGAGGGAGAACAATTTTGATTCTGAATATTGGTTTCTGCCTGAAAATATGTAAAAGAGCGGTTTCTCTGTAATAGCAATAACAAGTATATGTGAAAAAATTATCTAGAATTATTGACAGACCTAAAATCAGGGTAAGTTCAACCAAACTTACAGATCATTGAGATTTTTTTTGTGTGATGCGCTATGCACAAATCTGTCTCACTCTGATCCCTGCACCTATTCTCACCTATTACTGACACTTCCTTTTGGGATTTGGCACTAAACCTGCCATTCATTGCTTCATTTGAACATCTGGAATTCTGCCCATGCTTTGGCCCCTTCTTCCATCCTGGAAACAGATGCTTCTCATCTCTGAATTTCAGTGGGTAACATCAGTCATTTGTTCCCAACTCATTTCTTTGTGTTTGGTAATGGTCAAGCAGGACTACATCTCCCCATCTCCAAATCTATCAGGGTGCATCTATGTGAGACACTTTACTGCAAAATAGCATAGTTTACTGTGCAGTAAGTGGATGTGTCTACATGTGCACATGCTTACTGCATAGTAAAGTTTGCTAATCATGAGTAAATTTGCTATCTAAAAATGCAAGTAGCAAATTTACTTGCAATTAGTTACTGCACAGTAGTGTTCATGTAGATGCATGACCAGGAGCAAATCTGCTCCCAGTCAGCCAGGCAGCAGGGGGAAGGAAATTGCCTGCTGCTAGGGTGGACTGCACCACTGCAGCCCAGGTGGGAACTATGTTCTCGTGCCCTGGCAACAGGGAGATCCAAGCCCCCCATTCTAAGATCACAATCAGGGAGCTTGGGCTGGGAGATAAAGACCTCCCAGAGCTGGCCTCACAACTGCAGAGCTGGCGCTGGGAGCTCCCTGCTAGTGGGTGCTGGGGTGCCTATTCCCTGCACAACTCCATGATCTCTGAGGTGGGTGGAGACAGGCTCTCCAGCCTCTTCCCCATGATCATGGAGTGGAGGCTGGGAACTGTCCCAGTCATGGCAGGTCTCAGCCCCGTGCACCAATTGGGTAATTGATCAAGGTTTGGGGCTTGGAAAGAGCTGTACAGGTGGGCAGGTCCCAGGAGCATTTACTCATGAGTAGTTTACTCATGAGTAAACTGCTTCTGGATCTAATGCATGTGTAGACACACCCTCAGAGTCTGAAAGGGTCAAGAAGCAGCCTGATCTCCATACTCAATCACCACACTAGGGATGAATAACAGGAAATACTCAGTGGGCATGCTCACTACATATGCATTTGATCTGGGATCAGTTTACTTGAGTAAACTATTTGTCAGTAAATGGTCCTGGGCAGGCATCTACGCATGCAGGAAAGTTGGAGCACATGTACTACTAATAGAAGCAAACTGCTCCCACTTCCTGGGCCCCTGTAGTGGGCCTGGGCTGCTACCAAGGGGAGCTCTAGCCCCTGCCTGGGTACTAGCTCAGGGGCTGGCAGGGAGCACTGACAATGTCCCCCTGCCCCAGCAGTGAGTAACTCCTGGCCTTGGCTCCCTGATCACGGGTAGGGGACTTGGAAAAATCTGCACTAGTAGGGCAACTAGCAGTTAGCTTGAAGAGCTTGTTTTTCACTCAGGTTTTTGAGCATGGAACTGGGCAGAGAACAGTCTGGGGTGCTTGTTCCCTGGTCAGCTTCATGAGTATCGAGCTCAGAGGGGAACAGGCTGGGGAACTTGTTCCCTGATCAGTTCTGTAGTCATGGAGCTGGGCAGGGACCAGGGTCCCTAGAAACCACAAGCAGGGAGTTCCCAGTACCAGCTTTGCAGTTGTGGAGCTCAGGTTGGGAGACTCTTACCTCCACTGCCAGCTCTGCAAATGTGGGGTTGGTTTTGAGAGCTCCCTATCTCCCAGCACTGGCCCCACAGTCATGGAGCTGGTGCTGGGAGATAGGCATGTCCCATCTCTATGATTCCTGATCACAATGGTGAAGCAGGGGCTGGGAGGTAAGGATCTCCCAGCCCCAGCTCCTTAATCATGATCCTGAAGTGTGGGGGGGTGGAGCTTGGAGCTCCCTACTGCTGGGGTAGGGGGACATAGTCCTTGCTTGGGCTTCAGTGGTAGAGCCTGCCATGGCAGTAGGCAGCTTCTGGGGACGGGGAATGATCTCCTGTCCCCTGGTGGCTGGCTAATGTGGAGCAAATTTACTTCCAGTCAGTCATCCACATGAGCACTACTGCTCAGTTAATAATCTCAAGTAAATGTGCTACTTGCATTTGCAGATAGCAAATTTCCTTGTGATAACCAAGATTTACTGTGCAGTAAGTATGTGCATGTGTAGACACACATGCTTGCTGCACAGTACACTACACTACTTCACAATAAAACATCTCATGTAGACATGTCCAATAGGGCTGTGCAAAATTTTGCCAGCCATTTCATTTTGACACTGTTTCAACTCATTTCAAGGTCAAAACAGCAAAATCAAAAGAAAGACCTGCGAAACATCCTCAAAACAAAATGAGGCTAATCAAAATGTTTCAAAAGTCAAAATGTTCTAACCATAGTGCTGGGGAAATGAACTCAGCCCAGCTGGGCTGACGTCCCATTTCCAACAAAACATGGAAACAGAAAGGCTGTTTCAACACTGTTTTAATGCAACAGAAGCGAACAGCTGCTTCACATCAAAATCAAATTCAAAATGGAACACTTCTGTTGAACCATCGAAAGTCAAGGTGAAATAGAATGGAGCCGTTTCACACCCCCCCAATGTCCAATGCCTCTAAGTAAGGACAGTAACCTGAAATCCAAGGTTTTTAGTGCAGAACAGGAAAAAGCAGGAGGTAACAGATTGTGATGTATAACTTCATTCAAAGTTCCTTGAAGTTAAGGAGAAATTCTCATTGACTTCAGTCAGCTTTCTATGAGGTGCACAATAATTTTTTTGTAACTGTAGGAGCCAGCTACCACAAAAGCAGATATATGGATTGCAAAAGCATAACTGTACATGGTCTCCCTAAAGAGAGATAATGCATGACTTATGCAGTGTATTTGTGAAATACAGTGTGAACCTTTGAGGTGTTAGTAGTCCCTGTCTGATATCAGCTAGCCAGATGCTAAATTCTTGCTCTTTACTTCTGCCAAATTTCAGAAAAGTAAATGACATCTTCAAAATTCTGTTCTGGAAATGAAGAAAAACAAAGATTTGTTCACTGTGTTGAGAGTCTTGCAGAGCTGGGTTAGCACATTACAACAGTGGTTTATTTATATATTCCACAATTGTGTTCAGATCTAAAGCTTACTGACTTTGCCAAATTGCTTATAACCAACTTCCTTATTCTCTTTAGTTAGTAGAATTGTTTATCCATATTCATTTTGTCTACTATATTTTGTTTGGTTCTTTGCAGATCTTAAGCCTTCTATTTATGTCTATATATGTATGCTTTTATAATTTGATTTTGTGATAGATAACATTACAATTAATAGTTATACTTTTTCATTGTGTATTCCACATGCACACACACAATTAGTTCATCATACATATCTGGTTGTATTAGAACTAAGCAAAGAATTCAAAACACATATTTTGTGTTACATGAATATTTCTTTCTTTTGTTGATGAATTGCCTGCAAACAGATTGGAATGTTACAGATTCAAGTCTATTATTCTTCAGGACTCATTTTTAATCACAAACTATCTAGTGTAGAAAATCCTTTCTAGCTTTTTAGGGTAGTTTGTTGAACACATTTATAACCTGAATTGATTTGATACATTTTCGTAGTCCCATATGGAAAAAAAAATTCTTACAATCTTTAGACACTTGTAATTGAAAGATGAAAAAATATTTTCTGATAAAATCCTATGATATATGATTAAAATTCAATCTTTAGGTGAACATTTCTACCATTTCTTCATTTTCTCGAATATGTTGGAACACAAACAAAGCTAAAGTGAATCTAAACTTTTTGCAGTACTTTTCAAGTACTAGTGGCAATACTCATGTGACAAAATGCATTCTGCATTGTACAAATCATAATAAACAGACAAGATACAATAAAAATGAGTATTTGTTTAATGTGCCAACAACAAGTAATATTATTCTATAAGAAGGTGGATGAAATCTTTACCAAATTTCTTTGCTGAAAGGATTTAAGATATAAGAATAGATAAATCCTGTTACAATATTGTATTTACCTAAATCCAATGTGACTTCGAATTTAGGGCCCCCAATAATTAGATTTTATACACTGAAAATTTATACATTTGTTATTATTTTCCAAGTACAGTATCTAATTATTGGAGGGTCAACTTAAATTCATTTCCTCATTGTTACAGTACATAAGGCAGCATTAGTGGGAACAGGCATTGGGGGGACAGGTGGAGGGGAGACAAGTGACCAGACCCCCCCCCCGCACTGGTTGCCCATTTATCACTTCTCTTCTCTGTACCTTAACCCCTACCTCTTTAGCCTCCCCTCCCCTGCAGCCTCTACCCCCCTGCAGCCTCTGCCTCTAGTTCCATGGAGGAAAAAAAATGAGTAAATATAGTTTCATAGTTTCATAGTTTGTAGGGTCAGAAGGGACCTGAGCAGATCCTCGAGTCTGACCCCCTGCCATGGCAGGAAAGACTACTGGAGTCAAACAACCCCAGCAAGATGTTCATCTAGCCTCCTCTTAAAGACCCCCAGGGCAGGAGCCAGCACCACTTCTCTTGGAAGTTGGTTCCAGATCCTAGGCACCCTGACAGTGAAGTAGCGCCTCCTGATGTCTAGTCTGAATCTACTCTCTACCAGCTTGTGACTGTTATTCCTGGTCACTCCTGGTAGTGCTTGGGGGAACAGGGACTCCCCCAGTGCCTG
>NW_017729032.1:162691271-162691671 GCF_001723915.1 Gavialis gangeticus | reverse complement strand
TGTACTGATGAGAAGGAAGTTCCCCAGCCTGTAGGTATGGTGCTGGGTCTTCGTCCCCAGGTGCAGCACCCTGCACTTGTCAGTGTTGAATCCCATCCTATTCTCATTCGCCCACTCCTGTAACCTGTCTAGGTCTGATTGCAGCCTATTCCTCCCTTCCAGCGTGCCCACATCCCCCCACATCTTAGTGTCATCAGCAAATTTGAACAGGGTGCTTTTGGCCACCTCATGCAAGTCACTGATGAAGATATTGAACAGTCTGGGCCTGAGGACTGAGCCCTGCGGAACCCCACTGCCCACATCCCTCCAGGTCGAAAATGACCCATCCACCACCACTGTCTGGGTGCATCTCTTGAGCCAGCTGGTGACCCATTTGACTGTGTAGGTGTTGACACCACAG
>NW_017729032.1:162673883-162690842 GCF_001723915.1 Gavialis gangeticus | reverse complement strand
CCAGAAGTTCCCTAACTAGTTTCTCACTGACCCTTGGGCTAGGTGCGCCTCCCCTGGGGCCTAAGGGGGGCCAAGAGGCGGAGTGGCTGTTCCAGTCCCTGCTCAGGAAAATGGAGGCAAAGAAATCATTAAATATGCTAGTTTTGTCATCTGGTGTGAGGACCAAATTTCGTAGCATGTCCTGCAGGGCCCCACGTTACCCGGAACCTTATTTTTGCCCCCTGTGTATTTAAAAAAGGACTTCTTGTTGTCCTTGATCTGGGAAGCTAGTCCCAGTTCCATCTCCACCTTGGCCTTCATGACTGCTCCCCTGCATCTCCAAGCAACCGTAGTATAATCCTCCCTGGTAATGGCCCCTCCCTTCCATTGGGTGTACACCTCCCTTTTAGCTAGGAGACATTCCTGGATGCTTTTGGTGAGCCATGGGGGCTTTTGCGCCCTCCTGCTCCCTTTGAACCATGCTGGGATTACCTCCCTTTGGGCTTGGAAGATCGTCTCCTTAAGGAGCGACCACTCTTCTTGGACACCTGGCTCCCCTCCCCTCCGGGACCTCTGTGCTTCCCCAACTATTCTCCTTAGCTCACTGAAGTCCGCCCTCCTGAAATCTAGGGCTGCTGCCTTGCTACAGGCCTTTGCCACCCTGCGCTGGATGGTGAATTCCAGCAGGTGATGATTGCTGTCGCCCAGGTGGTCAAGCACCGGCAGCCCCCTCACCAGGTTGTCGCCGGTGGCCAGCACCAGGTCCAACAAGGCGTCTCCCCTGGTTGGGCTTTTCACCTCCTGGGTTAGATGGAGGTCCTGCATTCTGGCTAGAAACCTACATGAACAGTCAGACCTGGCTGATTGCTCTTCCCAGTAGATGTCTGGAAGGTTCAGGTCAGCCATGATGACCACGTCCTTTGACTTAACTACCTACATGATCTGACTTAAGAATTCCTGGTCTAGCTCTTCCCCTTGGTTGGGTGGTCTGTAGTAGACCCCCACAGTTAAATCTCTTTCCTCTTGACTGCTTTGTATTCTAACCCAGAGCACTTCAGAGTGCCCCTCCTTTGATTCTTTGCTAATTGACAAGGATGAGTATTCCTCCTTAATGTAGAGCGCCATGCCCCCACCTTTCCTTCCTGTCCTATCCCTCCTCTACAGCCTATAGCCCTTGATATTCACTGCCCAGTCATGCGTTGGGTCCTACCACATTTCAGTGAGCCCCACTATGTCTGGGTTGTTGTCAGCTAGCAGGAGGGTAAGTTCCTTATGCTTGTTTCCCATACTATGAGCATTTGTGTAGAGGCATTTGAGGCCTCCTGAGGATGTGTGCACTGGCCCCCTAATCTCAGCATTGCCCTGGCCCCTGTTGCTTACCTGTGTATATGTTCCACTCGTCGGTCTAGGCTGGGCTGTATTTGTGGGTGTTGCTTGGTTTGGCAATCCAAGGCTTCCTCTGTCCTCTTCTTCCCCTTCCCCCAATGAGCCTAGTTTAAAGCCCGCTGGAAGAGATCCACCAACCTAGAATAAAACACACGCTTACCTTTAGGGGAAAGGTGGAGCCCATCCCATCCGAGCATGACTCTTGTTGTGATGTGTGGGTCATTGTTGAGGAAGCCAAAGCCCGCCTGGAGACACCATTCCCGAAGCCACCAGTTAGTCTCTGAGATGCACGTTGCAAATATGGTAGTCTAGTTCAGGGCTATCCAAGTGGACATCCCTGATTTATTTAAATAAAAGGGTTTTGGAGAAAAACTTCAAGGTCCATTTCCAAAAGAAATGCACACTACCTTGGCCATTTCCATAGGACACAAAACTGATTTGTCTCTTGCTTTTACTTGATCTTCTAGTGGAATTTCAAATGTTTAGATTTATCTCCTTAAATTAAACATTGGAATAATGAATATTACATTTGAAAACATAACAATGTGTTTGAAGGTGATTCTTTAATAGGAAGGAGCAAAATTAATATAATAAATTGTATATTTTGAATTATTCCCTCAGGTCTAATCCGTACCCACTATGTGTAATGAATAGATTAGCTAGATCAAATCTTGTCAAATCATACTGGAACTATGCTTTCTGAAAAGTCCCAATAGATTTAATTGGATAGAATCAGGATTCTTCTTTTCCCTTTTGTTATACAAACACATCCAATCTCTTCAGCTGAGGAGGTACAAGGGACAGTGTGTGAACAATCATCAGACATAGAGATTTACTGCCTATCTCCACCTGTGCTGCAGCTTTCTAAGCATTAGGTACACATCCAGGTTATCATCGAAGATCTCCTGCACTGTAGCCATGCTCTGCTTGTGCAATGGATCTTAGGCACCACCAGCTGGTTTCATTTAAGAGGCTAAGGCTGCTGTATACCAAACCAAGGCAAGTGGTGGAGTCTCTGCTTTTTGGGCGTCTGTAGAAGTGAGGGCCCTAAATTGAAGCAGTAGGTTTGTAAAAACACCGCTTCAATTTAGGGCAAAGTAAACCCCCATGTCATGTACACCCATGTCTTACCTGCCTCTCTAGCAGTGGGGAGTGAAGGGTGAGCTGCTGGCAGGTGGAGTGGTCCCTGGGCTGTGGCAGGGTCATGGGAGCTGGTGCTTCCCTCTGTGGCAGTCCCCCTTTGATAGCACCTGCCTGAAGGCACCCAGCTCAGGTGGTCCCAGGGGGCATCACAGCCATGATGGGAAGGACCAGGTCCCCATGCAGCTCATGCAGGCTTTAGGGAAAGGAAAAAAAAAAGAAAAAAGATCAGGCTTTCCATTTTTTTTATTTTTCTTTGGTGGAGCCTGTCTCCCTGGGCTGCTGCCAGGCTGTCTGCACAAGCTGCCTGCACAGCCCCGAGCTGCATGGAGCCTGGTGCTTTGCACCATGGGTGTATGGCAGCAAACTAAAACTCCTTGGAGTTTGCTGTGCCCCAAAGTCATTTAAGGTGCATTATGCTGCTGGATGTGCTACAGTGGCTGGAATTACTGTGCAATACACTGCTGACACATGCAAACACCAACACCACTAAACCCACTTTAACGTGTCATTCACACATGCCCCTTATTTCATCTACACGTGCCATAAAATGTCAAATCTAGATACCTTTGTGAAAGATATGCTTTAGCCAAAAACAAGTTATTGTGCTCCATACAGGAGAAACTAGATAAAATATAAAGGTCTATTGTATATGGAAAGTCAAAAGAGAAAATCAAATGCCTACTTTCCCACCAAGAGAAAGAACTAGATCAGGAATTCAATAGGAAACTGGTTGATACCATGTGCTCCTGATGCATGATCATCATGGGGGACTTCAACTTCCCTGACATCTCTTGGGATGAGTGCATGACAAAATTTGAAGTTCGCATAGCTTTCTCACTCTCATTGATGATCTCTACATAATGCAGGATGTCTTTGGGTTGACTAGGGGAGGGGCGCTGCTTGATCAGGTCCTGGCCAAAGGGGAGGACCTGGTGAGCAAAGTGAGGATTAAGGGGAAGCTTGGTGACAGTGATCATGTATTGGTCACCTTCTTAGTTCATCAAAGAGCAGGCAAACCCCTCAGTAAAACAGAAATCCTTGACTTCAGGAAGGCAAACTCAGAGATTTGGACAGTCAGACACTTAAAGACCATCCCCCCCTAGAAAAGGGAGTATACGTGGAATGGTAATCTCTCAAAAACATAATCCTTGAAGCACAGGGGAAAGCCATTCCTTCTCACATGAAATATAGTTAATAGGCAAGGAAGCCCCCTTGGCTGAACAAGGAACTGTTTGACCTCATTAAACTCAAACAAGAAGTCTACACCAGTTGGAAAATGGGAAGCATCACCAAAGAAGAAAGAGAACAAAAAGTCTGTCTTCAGATATGTGGGAAGTCAAAAAAAGAACAAAGATAGCACTGGGCCCCTGCGAGATCTAATGGGACAACTGACATCAGATGCTCAAGAAAGGGCCAATCTCCTAAATGACTTTTTCATATTGGTTTTTCACCCTCACAAAGAGATGACACTGTCAGAAAGGATACAAAACATCCTGGGAGTGGGTGACAGGCCGAAAATTGATGTGAATCAGGTGAGGGAACACTTTGAGAAACTGGACGTTTACAAGTCCATGGGCCCAGATGGAATGCACCCGAGAGTCTTGAAGGAGCTGGCAGACATCATTGCATCCTCCTTGGCAAAGATATTTAAAAACTCGTGGCTCTTGGACAAGGTCCCAGAAGACTGGAAAAGAGCCAACATGGTCCCTATCTTCAAGAAAGGGAGAAGAGATGACCTGGGGAATTATAGACCAATCAGTCTGATGTCCATCTCTGGAAAAATCCTGGAGAAAATTGTCAAGGGATCCAGCAACACCAAACTAATGTAAGGCAAGCATCTGAATGCCAGCCAACATGGCTTTGTGACTGGCAGGTCTTGCCTGACCAACTTCATTTCCTTCTATGACCAGGTAACACATGCCCTGGACAAGAGAGATGACATGGATGTCATATATCTGGATTTCAAGAAAGCCTTTGACCTAGTTCCCCTTGATGTCCTCATGGTTAATCTGGGGAACTGTGGCCTTGGTCATTTTATGGTCTGATGGCTAGGTAACTGGCTACAGGGTCAGACCCAAAGAGTACTAGCTGATAGGAGCAAATCAACATGGTGCAGGGTAACCAGTGGAGTCCCTTAGGGCTTGGAACTTGGGCTGGTAATCTTTAACAACTTTATTAATGAACTGGATTCAGGAGTCAGATGAGAACTGACAAAGTTTGTGGATGACATCAAATTATGGGGGGGGGGGTCACACTGCAGTACAGGCTGGAGATACAGGCCGACTTGGACACGCTGTCAAGGGAAGCTGACCAAAACCTGATGGTCTTCAATGTAGAGAAGTATAAGGTGCTGCACATTGGTAGGAAGAACCTTCAACATACTTACAGGTCGGCAGTGCTATATTCACTAGCACCATGACCAAAAGAGACTTGGGGGTCTTGACGACCATAAGATGAATATGAGCCACCAATGCAATGCTGTGGCTGGCAAAACAAAACAAACTCTGGCATGCATCCACCACTTTATCTCAAGCAAAACCACGGATGTCATCCTTTACTCAGCCCTGGTGAGACTGCAGCTGGAGTACTGCATCCAGTTTTGGGCCCCCCACTTCAGGAGGGATGTGCAAAAGCTTGAGAGAGTCCAGAGGAGAGCCACTAGTATGATCCAAGGCCTGAAGAGCAGGCTGTATGAGGAGAGGCTAAGGGACTTGGGACTCTTAAGTCTGGAAGAGAGAAGGCTCGGGGGGACTTGGTAGAAGCCTGTAATTATATAAGAGGGGTACATTGGGACCTGGGAGAACAGTTGTTCACCAGAGCTCCCCAAGGGATAAGAAGGCCTAACAGCCATAAACTCAAGGACAGCTGATTTAGACTAGACATAAGAAAAAAGTTCATTATGGTGCGAGTGTTCAGGGTCTGGAACAGACTCCCCCCAGAGGTGCTGCAAGCATCTGTTCTGTACTCTTTAAAAAAACATGTTCATGTTTTTCTTGCTGGGGTCACTTGATCCAAGCTGGCTTCCTGCCAATGGTGGGCAGGAAGTGGGGGGTGCTGTAGTTGATGATCTCACGAGGTCCCTTTCAGCCCCTAATGTCTATGAAATCTATTAAATGCCCTATTCTGTGCTTACATCAATATATGAATCTTAAAATCTGATAAACTGGTCCTAAACCACAATTGGCTCCTTTACTGTCTGCACATTTGGACTTAATGGACTGCACACTAATTTGAATGTGACCCTGTCTTCACGATCAGTGCTACTCATGTGAGATTAAAGCTGCCTAGCTAACTACTAAAACATGTTGTTCCATGGAGTCCAAGTCTACAAACTCCATTTTTTTATGTATCTCCTTAAAAATAAACTTAATTTTTTCCTTCCTCCCCAAATGGTGTGTATACAAGGAATACATACTTATAGATGAACACTGAAATAATCACAGTTCATTTAGCTACTAAATTATCACTGCTTTAAGATGAACTTAGCAACAACAAAAAAAACCCCCTACTAAAGTGCAATTTTGGGGGTGTGCCTAGAAAACACTAGATACTGAAATTCTGCCAATAAAAAGATGGCTTAATTTGTTTTCAGCACAAGGAATGTCAAGCCAACAATTTTATAAGGTATGCTTCATTCCAAACAGTAACTATTTAAAAAAAGCAAAGGTTCCCCAGCAATATAGCCAGAACAGCTAAAAAGCTTCAAGGCAAATCCTTGTCTCGGGTCTTCATAATGAGTCTCAGCTGTTGCCTGCTACTTGAAGAGACAGCAAACTAACAAAGCTGAGACCTAGCACATATCAATCTGAAAATCATTTTGCCCTAGGTTTTAGTCATTTCTCTATGTTCTTCTTTCAAATACATTCAGGGCACATCTACACAAAATGCTTTACTGCACCAGTAGAGTAATCTACTGCACAGTAAAGCATCATAGTCTACACATGAACAGCATTTATTGTGCAGTAAATTACTCTACTAGGATTGACTACTACCTGTATCTACAGGTAGTAGATTAAGCACACAGTAGCTACTTAAAGATTAAGCACATGTAAAGACAGCTGCCTGGGAACAAATTGCTTCCGGTCAGCCCAGGCATCAGGGACTGGAGAACTGTCCCATCCCCCAGCAGCTGGGAAACAGCTGCTAGGGGAGGGGGCAGTTTTCCAGCCCTGCACCCAAAGCTACTGATCAGGCACAGGGTCCCAGAGGAGGGACAGCTTTCCCTGGGGCTAGCACCCAGGGGAGGCTGGAGCCAGCTCCCTGGATGCTATGGGGGGGACCAAGCAGGGCAGGAGTAGCCCTGTACTGTATTGCTCCCATTGGAGCAAGCTTACAGCACACTAATATAGCATGCTAATAGTACGTATACACATGCTCTCAGAATTTTTCAGTTCTTTAGGCTTCTGTCCTAAATGGCTAACAGAAGAATTAGTGAAAAACATAATTTACACTGTCTTTAAATATACATACCTCTTCTGTAAACAGTACAGCTGATTAGAAAAAGAAATTATCTTATTCATATTGTTGAAATGTTGTTTTGAAAACAATTGGGGGGAAAATAAAATATTTTGGAACTTCTTTTGCAGAATGAAAAGTTTAGAATTTCTTTTCAAAACAGTACTTGTTAAGAAACTTGCCTTATTTTACATCAACATGTTTAAAAGAGGCTTGAAATCATAACAAACCATTTTGAATGTATCAAATTAAAAAAATTTTATTTGTCCTAAACATGTTTTTAGTGATTGGTTTCAACAAACAAATAAATAAATAAATACAGAATTCTACTTTTAGTCTCAATTCAGGACAAAGATTGCCTCCCCCCCGAAAAAGACATCTTTGAAACAGCTTTAATAAATAGGATGTTTAACTTTCTTTCAGCTTACGGTTATTACATTGTTCCATAAGGAGTATCCACTCCACTGCAACCCACCACTTGCAGAAATAGCTAAATAAGGGACAGGAGCACAAATATATTAGATATTAATCAAAGGTTCACATTTTGATTTAGAAAGAGCTGGGGGTAGAAGGATGATTTTTAGTAATGCGTCTTTGAGCAGCTGTTCCATTTTCATACTCTGACAAAATAATATAATTAGTTGATGCTAATATGAATTTATTTATCTGGTACAAAAATGTAGAGTTTAAGAGAAAATACAAGACAACATTTGATTAGGCAGTAATATGAAAGTACAGTTAAACATTTCAGCAGAAAATGTTTCTGTTTTCAACAGCAGCAGAAAAAATGCATATGATTGTGAATTATAATTCATGCTATAAATTAACTCTCTGACATATGAGGGTTTTTCTTTTGATTTTCAAGAATTATTAGCACCTGTGTTTAATAATGTATTTTCTGCTGGTTTTTACTAAGACCTGATAAAGGCCAAGATGAGTGAATGTTTTGGAAGCTCATGCTTCATGCATTTTCAAGAATACAGTAAAATTACTAAAATATATATGCAAAAAGAGTTTTATTTCTATGCTAGGTAATACAAATTGTGTGCATGTGCACATGTGTATTCAGTTGTTCTAGATCCCATTTACAAGTAGTGACATCATTATAAAAATTATTTAATCCTTAGAGAGGTTGGTTTATATGGGTGTGCATTGTAGATATAATTTCTATCAGTTAAACCAGAGATTTTTGTAGTTAGGTCATTAATGGATATGGACGACAGTACAAAGAAAGAAAGGCCTTTCCTGGGTTCTCCTGGTTGATTGACTATAAATTACTTATGCCATCTCAGGCAAGCTTTTTGGAATCTATCAGTATCTACCTCACTAGGACAGTGTATGCTGGACTACTGTATTTACTCAAATATAAGATGACCTTGAATATAAGATGACTGTCCAATAATTAGATTCTATATATGTAAAACTTATGAATTAATTATAATTTTACAGAATAGAATCTAACTATTGGAGGTTTGTCTTAAATATGTCCCCCTCCCACTGCTATAGCAAGGAAAATAAATCTGGCCCTTTACCCTCTGCCCCCTCCGACTGTTTCCCCAGCAGCTCCTTCTCCAACTCCTTACTGTCAGAACCTGATCTCCCTGAGCACATAGACATGAAGGGCAAATTTGAAAACACTGACCATGCAATAAATGTGCCTGTGGTGATTTTCACGTGATGATTTTCTGATAGATTGCACGTTTGAAAATGCCACCCAGATACCATGTGAAGAATTACTGCAGTACAGAAGGAAAACCCCCACAAATCACACACCACTGGTTATGACATATCACCCCTCTCTTGAAGCTATATGGAAAATCCTCAAACAATTACAACCCATACTAGAAGGAGACCAATTGGTAAAGAAATCTTCCCAGAACCTAGCCCATCCTAGCCTTCAAACAAGCACTGAACCTCTCTAACTTCATCACCATTAATAAGTTTGTACACAGCATGGTTTTAAATCCTGCACAACTGGGCACACGCGCAGCTTGGAGGGAACACTGCCTTCCCCCTTCCTCTCCCCCAGCTTGTCTCTCATCCACTGACTCCTCAGTTTACATCTTCACTGGCTGCCCATCTTGCATGCAGACCAGCCTCTGACTTCTTTACTATTCATTCCATCCAGGAAGAGCACACACCAACTGCAGATGCTTCCTCAGCCTGATGAAGGGTATTTAAACCTGAAAGTTTGCTAAGAACAATTTTTCCAACTATTTGAGTTAGTCTAATAAAAGATCTCAGATTTACCGAAAGAACCTTGTCTGGCAATTTTGATGTACCATATTTACTCAAATATATGATGCCTCTCTCTATATATTATACATTCATTACAATTTTCTGGGTATAAAATCTAATGTTCGGAGGTTTGCTTGAATTTGTCCCTTCTCACTGCTATAGCAGGGAAAATAAGCAGGGAAATATATCTTGTTCAGACAGGCTGTACTAATCTATCCTTGTGGCGGGTTCCCAGAAACACAGATAGGCTATTGACCGTACAGTTGCTCCCTGACAACAACTGCCAGGCTGTCTGAAACCAGATATTCCACAAAGACTTAAAAAAAGACCACAGAGACTTGAACTGGCTGATAGCTCACTGCGTACTCCCAGTGAAGGTACAGAGGCACAGAGCGACTGTGGTGAGAGACTGCGGTGAGATACTAGACACAGCTGCCCCAGGGGAAGCTGTGAAAGTGAGAATGAGACCATCAACCCTTCCTTTGACTCTGCCCCCATGCCAAAGGAGTGTGGAAAAAGGCAAGTCAGCTTCTTGAGGAAGTGACAGGAGTCAGGCTGATGACAAGGTAGGTGGCACTGTACAAATACTTGACCAAACATCAGGGGTCCCAGACAGCCCCCTTGGACCAGTTTGTGTCTTACATCAGGAGAGCCCTGTGGCAATGCAGGAACCGACTGGTATACATTCACACTGAACTCGGGCAAACGGACTGTTAAAATGTTTCTGAGCTAATTCCAGTCATACTACTGGAAAGCGATGGGAGAGAGTGGAGGGGGTGCAGCCAACTCCACTTGAAAAAGAGACACTTGGCACAGGCTGTTCAAAGCCTCCCCAGGAAGGGAAGTGGACAGGGAGAATGAAGAGGACGGAGATGCAACTGAACCTGGAGACAGCAAGAAGGACACCAACAAGATCAGCAGCAAAGGAAGTGGCAGCGACATCGACAGAGACAAGGATTGTGAATGAAATGAGAATGTAAACCCCAAATTGGGGCCTGGACTAAGGGACTGAGTTTGGGTTAGGGGAGGGGAGGGGGTGGGTGCACGGGGGTGCAAGGGAAAGGGTGCGTTTATTGTAACAGGTGTGCAGGTTTCTTAATGTACTTTAAGAGGTGTGATAGAAAGACTATGAGAGAGGATTTATGAGAAAGAGAGAGAGATTTTATTTTAAAAAAATAATGTGATGGGTTCCCATCAGTATGGTTACATAGCAGTATGGCCCATTTGTTTCATAGCCATGCTTACAACTGGTAGCATTTAATCAACTTCATAGTTGGTTTCCATTACTCAGAATATACTGCCTTTGGCAGTAGTTTAAGTATTTGGTGTTGATTAGCCAATTTTTTTCTTGGATACCACTGTGTGACTTGGTCAGTTTTCCTTGGATGCCTTCATAACAAGGATAAGATCCTGCTACAGTCTTTTCTATATAGCTTCTATGACAGTCCTAAGTGCAAGAAACATAGTCTACTCACCTGTTTCTACTCTATATGTGCCAAACTTGAAAAAGAGACAGTGAAGCTTCTCTGAGGATGAAACCCATAGTTCAATAGTACACATTGTTCAAATTTCATTAGTGGACAGCATACTGCACAGAATACCATACAAATTCAGACCAGGCAAATGGGGAGCTTGGTACTGTGACTGCAGTAGACATGGACATAGCTATACTCTTAGTGAAGGCATATAGGGTACAGTATGTGTAAGGGCTCTTTGATCTAAATAATAGTAGAATAGTAGAATATTGTACTTCCTTTGCACCTCTCATCCAAGGTTGCCAAAGTACAATATTAATTAAGACTAAGAAGAACAGCTCTTTAAGAAGGATTTTTTTTTTGTTCTTGATGAGGTTCCATAGCAAAAAAGAAGATCACATCATCTTTGAACCTTTTGTGTTATCCCAGGAGGGAATTCCACTGAGTGGCCACTTCCTAAGAAAATTCTTGGATACTATTTGACCAGCCATATGTTGTGGAGGGGAATGCCTAGAGTCTGTTGTGCAAAAAGTATGTGCGTCTTTTCCAGCATGATTTTTAGTGGCAATTTGTCTCCAATAAATGCTTTAGAGTGCTCAGAAATATGATTCAGTACCCCTTTTCTTGAAAAGTATGCACCATTTCTGTTAGGGTGATTATATTTGGATCTTGGGGAGCACTGGATTTGCAGCTGAATAAAAAGGCTATGACCTGTGGCCTAGCAGAGCTGCTGACCACAAGGCAGAATGATATATTAAAAATAACATTGCAAGACTCTTAAGCAAACATTTTCTTAACAAGATAGTAGTGTTGTAAGATATATAGCTTATATATAAGATTTTCCTTATGAATGCTTATGCTAAATAGCCATCTTAATTTTGTCAACCATTTTCTGAAAAAGCAGCAAGTGCATCTATAAGTCTGTGTGCTGTGAGCCAGCTACAGAAAGCAACAAGATAAGATACAGGGGTATGAGGAATGTGGAAGATGGTACAACTGGGAACTGAAAAACAGACTGGAATGTGAAAGACAACACATAACTGATAACAGAATCTGAGATGAACATATGCAAAAAGGTGAATGGTGATTGGTGAAGAAGCTTACAGGTTTTGGTCAAAGTCCACCCAGTGACCAGAGAAGTGGGTTGAAGGTCTTAGACATACGCTCAGAGCAAAAAGACATGTAAATGAATGAAATGCATAAGCAATTCCATGTTGATGAAGGAAACAGTAAACAGAGGCGGAGCTTGAGATATGGGTGGAACCAACCGGGGGGCAAAGGTGGAGTAAATGTTAATGAGTATATACCAAGATATATAAATGTGAAAAGAACTAATGTTCACTGCTGCTCCCTGGTTTCACAGGCTGCATGTCAGTGAGGGAGCTTGCCTGAAGCTATCTCCATTCTGAATAAAGCTGTTGTGAATAATGTGCACTGGTGTTTGCTCCCTGCTTGCTCTGGCTAATGAGTGACAGGATCCATGAGCAATTGGACCGTTGTCTCCCTAGTCGTTGGGCACCACATGGAGTCAGGGTCTAACAATTTCCATTTTGCCTTTGAAGTACTCTTAGAAGTGTTTAACTTTCTCCCTTTGTTTTGTTATTGCTTCATACAGACTGATTTTAAAAAACTTTATAACTAATGACTTATGGTACAACAGCTGCAATTGTAATGAACAACAACAAAGTAAACATAACAAGAACAAACATAATCTTTGCCTCAAAATATGACTGATCTATCACAAGGCCCTAAACTAATCTTTGACCAGAGTTACTCACCCCAAAATTAAGGAACAGGCTTCTTTCTTCCAGCCATGTTAAATTGTCCGGCACATTCAAACCTGGGCCCTTGGTTTCAATCATAAACTAAGGACTCTACTGTAGCAGGAGGATGATAGCATCTGTTGGCTAATCCCCAATATTGATGGTTAATGTTGTTTCATGGAAATGAATGCACAGCCCAGCTAATTCCATTCTAATAGTCTCTCATATTTCTAGCCTCAGTGGAACAAAACTCTTTCCTACAATGCCTTTTAGCATAGATCAGAGCTGTCCAACTGGCCACCTGAAGAGTTGCCATACAACCTATGGATTGCCACCCCATTACCACCCCCTTAGTTGTTCCTATCCTGGCAGTTGAGAGGGAGCTGGAGTGCTTGAGCTGCACATGTAGCAAGAAGAAAGCAGGACTGCCCGCACAGCAGGTTGGTGGTTTGCACTATTGTGGGGTAGGTGCTGCATGCACAGTGGGGGTGATCTGGGTTGCCTTGCTGTGAGGTGGGGGAAATGCCCCAGGATTAAGGGGAACTGGGCTGCCCACCATGTGCATGCAGTGGGAGGGATGCTGGGCACCCCATACAGTGGGGCACACAGTATGCAGCCCATGGGTCTGTGATCCACATGTGTGCAGCCCCCAGGCCTGTGGTCCACATTGCATGTAGTCTCTGAGTCTGTGGCCTTGCATGGTATTCAGCCCCCAGGTCCATAGCCCATGTGGTGTGTGGTCCTCATGTCTGTTGCTTTCATGGTGTGTTGTCTCCAGGCCTGTGGCCGGTGCAGCATGTGGTTCCCAGGTTTGTGGCCTGTGCAGCATGCACCCGTGCTGCCTGAACATTGGACAGACCTGGTTTAACTAAATATGTTTTAAAGTATTCTCTTTACCCACACCTCTCCAAGCATAAGCATAATTAAATCAACAATGCTACAATCTAACATTCAAGAGAAGAAATTGCGTATAACAGTAAAATTGTGACAGAAATAGTCCATTTTGTTCCAATGAAAATGTGGAAAGCTATGCACAGCATTAGGCAGTGGTATAACTAGGGCAGGGTGACCAGAACAGCCATCCTGGGTGCCAACTTGTGGCAGGGCAGAATGAAAAGTAATGGCTGCCACTACTGCCATTTGATTATACCAGAAGCTGCCGCTGCCCCCATATGTTATAGCTGTGTAAGGCTCCAGGCTGGTTTTTAGTGCCTTTGGTATCAGGAAAATTAGGAGTCATTTGTGTAGAAAAAACACCTAACCAGGGAGACTTGAATGAACAGAATAAAACATGGGAAAAGATATGAACACATCTGGAATGCTTTAGACCAGAGATATCTAACTGGCGGCCCATGGAATTGGCTTGGCTGTGCATTCATTTCCATGAAACAACATTAACCATCAATATTGGGGATTAGCCAACAGATGCTATCATCCTCCTGCTACAGTAGAGTCTTTAGTTTGTGATTGAAACCAGGGCCCAGGTTTGAAAATCTGTACATGGCCTTCATTGACCTGACTAAGGCCTTTGATTCAATCAATAGAGAAGCCCTATGGAAGGTTTCCTGATGGGCTTTCAATGCCCATCAAAAATTTTTACTATTATCAGACTTCTTCATAACAATATGACAGCATCATCCTAAGCAATGTCTTGGAAACAAACCTCTTCACTATTAGGACTAGAGTCAAGCAAGGATGTGTGAATGCACCAACACTTTTTTCCATTTATATCACAGCTATTACACATCTCATTGTTTATAGACTTTCATCTAGAGTTGGCATCCAGTATGTTATGGACAGAAATATCTTCAACATCAATCAGTTACATTTCAAATCCAAAATACCTTACATCTCCGTTACTGATCTTCAATATGCTGATGATTATGTCCTGTGTGCTCATTCAATGGAAAAGCTCCAGGTCACTCTTGATTGTCTCCTAGAAGCATATGAAATGCTTAGACTCCCTGTTAATCTCACAGAAACTCCACATCTCTTCCACACCTTGCAACTAGAGAGCAATCCTTAGAGAATATCAAATGTTACCCCTACTTGGGTATCTACCTTTCTCAGTGATCCAGCAGTGATGTAGCAATCATGTGGGTCTACACATGGTCACCAGCTACCTCGCTGTGGTGGTGTGCTCCCCCAGTATGGTGTTCTGCTACAGCAGTGTAGCAGTGAAATCTAACTGTACACCATGCACATAGTGCAGTAAAAAAAGGAAGTACTAAAGCATGGCTCCATAACAGTGGCATCATACAGTGATGTGTAGATGAGCCCTTAGATTACTATATTCACATTGAATAAAATCTGCCAGTGCTTCCTTTGGACATCTCCAAAATCGTGTCTTCAGTGATCCTGACCTCTGGACGTAAACCAAACTTCTGTTCTACCAGGGTATGTCCATTCCTACCCCAGTGTACATGAAACCTGGATGTGAAACCTGGATGACCTATTAGAAACACCTAAAAGCTTTTGAACATTACTATCAGTAAAGTCTTCAGACAATCCTCGGTGTCAGTTGGAAGGACAGAAGAACAAATGCTGGTATTCTCTATGGGCAAACTGTATGGGGAAAGCAAACTCTATGGGCACATCTAGATGTGTATGGACGTTTGGTTCCCCAGGAGCAATTAGGACCAGCACATCTTGCGCCACAGCTACTTGTCCCCAGGTAATCTCTGTGCTACATGTGCTTTGGCACATAGCAAGTTGCTCCGGGTGGGTAGGGGAGGCTAGAACCAGCACTTTGATGGCCCCAGCAGGCTCACCTGGGGTCCTGGGGGGCCTCCTGGGGACACAGCCATGGTGATTCTGCCATGCAGAGCCTGACTGGCAGCCACAGCACAGCTCTGCTTTTCAGCAGTATGCGCTGCCCGAATGTGTGCTGCGCCAGTTTTTTTCGACCCCTGGTATCCAAGGGTCAAAAAAAACCATGCAGGAAAAAAAGCAGGGCAGTGCACACTCAGACAGTGCACTCTTGCAGTGTGGAGAATACCAGACTGTGTTATGTGGCACTGCAAACATGCTTGCAGCACCACAAACCACATGACCACACGTTTCTGGATGCGTCCTACCAGTTTTGAAGCCAGGTTTATACAGCACCAACTCCATTGGACAGGACACATTATAAGGATCCCTAACAACCAATTTCTGATACAAGTCCTGTACTCCCAACTCACTAATGGTCACTGCTCTAGAGATGTGCAAAAGTAGAGATTCTAGGACACCTTAAAGGCCTGTCTGAATTAATAGGATATCAACATCAATACTTGAATACAGTATTATTCTTAATATTGCTGTGATGTACAAGGTAACGATTACTTGGAGCAAACATGCCTCACTACGGAGGTGGATAGATGAAAGAAACAAAAGGAAAGAGCTGTGATTCAACATTACTAGGACCCACTCCTCATCCATACAGTTGTTTACCATATCTGCAATTGAACGTGTAGATTTTAGATTTGCCTCCTCAGCCATCTCTGGAATTACCGATGACCCCTCTAATTACTGAAAGACTATCCTCACATAAAGGGACTGCCATAACAACAACTACTCCCGATCTATTGGACTATGAATAAGTTTTACAAGCCGGGAAATGATTATGAGTCTGCAAATGGTGAAAAATGAAATGTTTTTTACTTGAGTGGCAGCTTAAAAATAGTTCTTAAAGAGTGTTGTAAATCCTATTTTAAGTAAGACAGGCATTTTTCTTTGTGGCTAAAAGAATAATTTGATACAAGAAATGTAGTTACATGCCTGTAGTGGCTCAAGCTAGAAGATGCGGGGCGCTAGAGCAGCCCTCCCTTCCTTCTACAGCATGGAGCTGAGTGGGGCATGGCCAGGCTCTGGAACTCCTGCTTAGCTGGGGGGGGAAGGGGAGCTCCAGGTAGGCAGCAGAGGGCAGGGGTCAGCCCTGCTGTGGAGCAGAGAGTCCCGTCCAGCCCAGAGAGCACACCAGGATGCTGGGGGAGTCTGGTTTATCTTAAACCAGCAAGGGGTCTGGGACAGACAATGCATAAACCGGTTTGAGCCAAATCAGTTAACCAGGTTTATCTCAAACCAGTTTCAGCCATTCTCAGACTGGTTTATGTGCACTGTACATCTGTTCTGTTACAGGTTTAAACCAGTTTCTGATCACTTAAACCAGTTTATGTGTAATGTCTGTCCCTAGCCAAAGTGACTCTATACAGGGCACCTACAACCTACAAGGAGTATTAAAGATTTAGTGAAATTGTAATCTTTCATTAATCTGACCACCTTCTCATTCCTGGGAAAGAAATCAATGCATTGGTTTTTCATGACAGGCTTTAAACTGACAGAATGTCATACTTTGTTTATGTGAAATTGTGGGTCTTCCATCTGTTTTATAAGTAAAGAGGTAGCATCTGTTAGCATATTCCCATGTGCCTACAGAGGCAAACTTCCCCACCACATTCTCTTAAAAAAATAGGTGACTGTGGCATTGATGCCTACACAGTCAGATGGGTGGCAAACTGGCTAGATACTTGCACCCAGAG
>NW_017729032.1:162639644-162668883 GCF_001723915.1 Gavialis gangeticus | reverse complement strand
GCCATTGTTGACTCCAGGATGAACATGAGCTGCCAATGCAAGGAAGCAGTCAGTAAGGCTAACTGCACCTTGTCATGCATCTACTGATGCATCACAAGCTGGTCCAGGGAGGTGATCCTTCCCCTCTATGTAGCATTGGTTAGGCCACAATTGGAGTACTGCATCCAGTTCTGGGAGCTGCACTTCAAGACGTATGTGGCTAGCATTGAGAAGGTCCATAGGAGGGCCACTCTCATGTTCAAGGGGTAGCTGGGCAGGCCCTACGAAGAGAGGCAAAAGGGCCTGAACCTATTCAGCCTCCACAAGAAAAGGCTGAGAGGGGATTTGGTGGCCATTTAGAAACTCACCAGGGGGGACTAGCGGGAATTGGGAGAGGCTCTGTTCCCCCGGGCACCACCTAGGGTTACCAGGAATAATGGCCACAAATTGTTAGAGAGAAGGTTCAGGCCGGACATCAGTTGTTAGGGCTGCCAGGCTCTGGAATGGACTCCCAAGTGAGGCGATACTCTCTCCTACCTTGTGGGTCTTCAAGAGGAGGCTGGACAGATATTTGGCTTGGGTGATATGACTCTGGCACCCATTTCTGCCTGGGGCAGGGGGTCAGATCTGATTATCTGTTTAGGTTCCTTATGACCCTAAGCACTATGATACTATGAATTGCATGGTTTTTCATACTACACAAATATAATAGGATGTCAGGTATTGAGTAACTTTTCAAGAGTCATTTAATCTACACAATACAAATGCAATCAATTTTGTCCACAGTTGTGGTGTAATAACTGCCTCTAAGAAGATCAAAACATTATATTTCTAATGTTTGCTTATTTTTCACTTTGAAAACCTTCATAAAATATGCAAGGGACCTGGGATTATTATTTCAGAGAAGTAATCATGATGCATACTGTTATCTTGAAAAGTTAGCTTCAAAGTCTTGATCAGAGATTTGAAACAAAGATTTGGCACCCTTAGATAACAACTTTTCAGATATCAAGAGTCTTTCGATACACTAGTTTAGAACCTTTCTAAAATGGACCATATATTTCTAGTGTGCAATACTCCCATTGATTGTGGTTTTTCTGTCAGTGGTAAATAGTCAGATGATTTGTTGTGAACAGATTGTTTCAGATGGTCCTCCATTGTGTTTTCCAGTTGGCAACAAAGCTATGATAATTTTTAGAAATATAATTTTGGAGTAAAACATAGAAAGAATTTTGGTTCTCTGTGTGTGTGGGTGTGTGTGGGTGTGTGTGTGTTTTCTCCAAAGTCAGTTAATAGTGTTTTTATTTCTTGACTTGTCATTTAATCACTTTTTTCCTTGATAGTGAAGTGAAATATCAGTTATTTGTACAGATCAAATTACAAGTCCTGCCCTGTGCCCAAGTCTCCAACACTGAGAATTTTACAGATATGCTTAGCGAGATGTGCTTCTGATTATGCTTGTTAATCCAGAGCCTAGATGCTAGTGAGTATTGTTGCTTTTAGTTCTGGACATTTCTACTTCTGTGCTTGGTGTGGTTTGTCAGCCAAGATGGAACAACTGATGCATATTTATTTTTCACGTACTCCTCACCAACCATTTGTTCAAACACTAGCTGATTGCAGAAATCTTCATTGTGAATTGAGAAAAATGGTGCAGATATGATCAAATGGAATCTAAATTAAATATGTCTAACATGTTTGCAAATATGCATTTGCTTTATTCCCCTGCTAGGAGACAGGAAGCCTTAGGACAAACCATCTTCTAAACATCTAATTTTCTTAGGTGAAAAGAATTTGAAACCTGTTTCTCAGACATAACTGTAGATGTAAAGTTGTATGTTAGCAGAACAACTAATTTAGGCTTTTTTTAATAACGGAATTCAGTCCTTTTTCATATTACTGTTGTTTATCTTAGATTGAAGAGTTAAACTAATAACCATTTCACTATTTTTCATGATTTTGCTCATCCATTTTGTGGGACATTTTTGCAAGGTACAAAGTGATACTGTCTCTCAGTTATTTTATGAGGTTATAAGCTTTTCAACAACTTGAAAGACTCATCCTCTAGGCTATGTATAGCCATTCAAAAAGTCCAAGGCAGATTCAAACTAATTTATGTGCGTTTCTCTAAGTGGACTAGGTTAGTTTGGGAGCAAACAAAACACAAGCTTGCCCTTTCATGGAGGGTGGCACAAAGGCTGCCTGAACTGGCCAGGGCCAACAGGTTGGGGATGCTCCTCCCAGTGTGCAGAAGACTGCCGAGGGGAGCTGAATGCAGCTGAGCAACAGGCCACCCCTGGTTGGCTGCTAGGCACACCCCCACAACTGCTTTCCAGGAGAACCCCAGAGCAGGTCACCACAACACGACCTCCCTTGCTGCTGCCAATTGGGATGCCCAGCGAGCCAAGGTGCATCGGGGTGGCCTGGCTACTCTGTAGAAGGAAGGATTGGGCCCCTTAGAGATCCGGCAAGCAGCAGGAAGTGGCAGCAAGCACCTGGGGCAATTCTTACAATGCTGCTGTCTTTTTTTTCTGAATTATTGCTATTCTACATTCTCCTGTGACTGGGACAATATTTGTTTACATTGCTTAGAAATTTGGCAATGTACCAATATACTTCACTCATTTATCAGATTAGCATTCCTGTTCCATTCCTGCTGGTTTTAATGCAGAAATTGAAGCGTTATGCACATTCTGTAATTGATGTTCCTTGATATAATTGCCTCCTTATTCTCTTTGTTTTATAGATTTGTACTTCTTCACATGATGCTACCATCTGCTGTTGAAACTTCTCCTCTTAAGGGAGTATGTTACTCCGGCTCTTGCTAATATTATGACATTCAAAGCTATAAATGTAACTGGCTAGGCTTATCATTTTCAGATTCTGCTGTCAAGTTGTGGTTGCCCTGCAGTCCTCGTGCTGATGGTCCCAAACAGCAACACTTTGTTTCTTGGCATACAGTGTCCCATGCTTGCTCAGCCTTTCCTTTTTCCATGATGGTGTATTTCAGGTAGGCTCAATCAGGCTACTGAAACATATATCTACCTCATGGTCAATTCCACTCTGATTTCCACTTCAGTTTCTTAGCTGTCTATAAATTTTGCAGTGGTCAAAAGTATTACATATATGCATATATATATGTATAATTTTTATATGGGCAAGATAGCACCTGTGTTTTGATCATGTGGTCAACACATGACAAGCTGCCTGTATCTGGGGAAAATGTGGAAAACCCTCTGACCTCATTGAGCAGGGGAAGCAGAGGATTCCTCAGGCCAGTTGGTTGGGAGAAGAACTGGAGGGTGGCACTCCCTGGCTGGACAAAGCCAGGGTGATGTCATGCAAAGGGCTATAAGGTGAGCTAGACAGGTTTGCAGGGGGACAAGCTGCCAGGGACTGCTGAAAAGTGAAGTCTCCTGCAAGGGGGAAGGAGTTTGCAGCCAGAGAGGAGGGAAGCACAGGTAGAGGGGAGAGAGGGATAATTGTCCCAGTGTCTGGGAACTTCTCTCTCCTCCTTTTCTTTCCCACAGTTCTTTTGAGGTTAAGGGATCACTACTGGGGTGAAGAATATTGATTCTTTGGGCTTGCTGGCCAGGAGAAAGGCCTGGAAGTTTAAACAGGGTTGAAGCCTAGGAGTTTCTAATCCTGCCAGTTTGGGCCAGGGTTGAGGCTCGCAACTTTCTGCTCCCAGTGGAGCTGTGACCCAAACTACCTGCAGACCAGGCCTAGAGATTAGGCCTGGTCTTTCCCCCTGTTTATTTTGATGGTCCTTTGCTGTAGTCAAGCTGTGTGGCTGAGCTGGCTGTAGCCATTAATCAACCTGACTCCTTTTGGAGTTTGTTCTGCAGTTTTGTTTTAGCAGGTGATATAATCCAGTGCAGAGATTTTGGGGTGCGTGTCTGCTGTCTGGAGCCACGGTCACACCCCCGCGCACACACTTACAGCCTCTCCTCCTTGGGAGCAATGTTTGGCATAGTTTCATAGTTTCATAGATTTAGGGTCGGAAGGGACCTAGTAGATCTTCTAGCCCGACCCCCCGCCAGGGCGGGAGAACAACAAAACCCCAAAACAAGAAACGGGACTCAAATGAGTCCAGCCAGGTAGGCATCCAGCCTCTTCTTAAAGACCCCCAGGGTAGGGGCCAGCACCACTTCCCTTGGAAGTTGGTTCCAGCTCCTAGCCGCCCTAACTGTGAAGTAGTTCTTGCGGATGTCCAATCTATACCTCCTCTCCATCAACTTGTGCCCATTACTCCTTGTTATGCCAGCGGGCGCTAGGGGAAACAGCGTCTCCCCCAAACCCTTCTGGTCCCCCCTAGTGAGTTTATAGACGGTCACCAGGTCCCCCCTCAGCCTTCTCTTGTGGAGGCTGAATAGGTTCAGGTCCTGCAGTCTCTCACTGTAGGGTCTGCCCTGTTGTCCCTGGATCATGCGGGTGGCCCTCCTCTGGACCCTCTCCATGTTGTCCACATCCCTCTTGAAATGGGGCGCACAGAACTGGACACAATACTCCAGCTGTGGCCTGACCAGCATCACGTAGAGGGGGAGGATCACCTCCTTGGCTCTACTCGAGATGCACCTGTGGATGCATGATAAGGTGCGGTTAGCCCTGCCAACCATGACCACGCATTGTCGGCCCATGTTCATCTTGGAGTCAATAATGATACCATTCCTCCAAGAACGATGAGGGGCCCCTTGCACCGCAGAAGAAAACCACATTCTGTAGCAGCTTTCCCTGGCAGAGCACAACCTACAGATTATGTAGTGTTTTAAATTGCATTTGATGTTTTTCCCTGTTTTCTGTCATAAATCTGTCTTGTGTGTTTATAGTGCTTGTGAAGAGAGGTTTTTTTTGTTTATGTAGGATACCCTAGTAATTTGTTTAGTGTTTCCCAGGTGGTCTGGGTGGGGGCTCAAGCCAAGGTAAAATATATTCTTAGTACCCCAAAATTGAACCCAGCTCTTGTTGATGCCAACTGCTGCCCAGCAGAAAGGTTATCTAAAATATATCTGTGATATACTTAACTTTTTCCAATGTCTGGAAGTGTGCTAGATGTATTTGAGTGGTGAGGAAAATGTTTTATGATTGTTCTCAAGCCATATCCTCAGCTAATATGACAACACGTTGCACTACAATCTGTATTCAGCATTTTTGTGTTCAGATCGTGCAGTCTTTAGATCAGAAAGTGAGAGATTCTGCATATTTCCCACATCTGAAGGTACTTATCCTACTTCTTTTTTTCTCTGGGAAGCAAGATATGGTGGTTTTGCACAATGTATGCATATGCATGCACGCACGCGCACACATACTTAAAATATAATTGACTTATAAAATAATATTCTTTCTTTTGCATGTTATGGCTTTATCTGTACAAAACAGCTTATACTGGAAAAGAAAGGGAAATAATATAGTAATATAAATTTGGTCTGCAACTTTTCAACACTTTGTTTGAATCCAAAAATGTTGATTTGACAAAGCTGAAACTCTTCAAGTAAATGTAAGTAAAGGTCTTGACAATACATTTTCATATCCAGGATGGAATTCCTAGACAAAACCAGAGATAGTTAGACAATACTCTCAATAGCCATGTAGTTTGAGAATTTCTCTAGGATGAAAGGAAACACGGGTGTAGTTTCATAGTTGGTAGGGTTGGAAGGGACCTGAGAAGATCATCTAGTCTGACCCCCTGCCATGGGCAGGAAAGAAAGAAAGGCTAGGTGATTATCTAGCCTCCTTTTGAAGACCCCCAGGGTAGGAGCCAGCACCACTTCTCTTGGAAGTTGGTTCCAGATCCTAGCCACCCCGTGAAGTAGAGCTTCCCGATGTCTAGCCTGAATCTACTCTCAGTCAACTTATGGCCATTATTCCTCATTACTCCCAGTAGTACATGGGGGAACAGGGACTCTCCCATAGCCTGCTGGTCCCCCTTGGCCAGTTTGTAGATGGCCCCCAGATCCCCTCTCAGCCTTCTCTTGTGAAGGCTGAACAGGTTCAGGTCCTGTAGCCTCTCCTCTTAGGGCCTGCCCTGCTGCCCCCTGATCATGCGAGTGGCCCTCCTCTGGACACTCTCCATGTTGTCCACATCCCTCCTGAAATACAGCGCCCAGAACTGGACACAGTACTACAACTGTGGCCTGACCAGTGTCGCATAGAGGGGGAGGATCATCTCCTTGGACCTGCTCGTGATGCATCTGTGGATGCATGACAAGGTGTGGTTAGCCTTCCTGACTGTGTCCCCACACTGTCGGCCCATGTTCATTTTGGAATCAATAATGACACCAAGATCCTTTTCTGTGCTGACGAGAAGGGAGTTCCCCAGCCTGTAGGTATGCTGCTGGTTCTTCCTCCCCTGATGCAGTACCTTGTACTTTTCAGTATTGAATCCCATCCTGTTCCCATCTGCCCACCCTTCTTTTTGTACTTCCCTCTGTTTCTTGATTCAGAACAGGAACTTGAATCTCAGTCTGCCAATTCTGAAGAAAATGTTCACTCACCGTGCCAGGCTGTTGTCTATTCTTGTGCATTCTTCTGCATTTTCTTTCTAGAAGTATTATTTGGTGAAAGAGTGAGAAAAATGCTGTTTCAACACCAGTAACGGTCAGAAGAAGGAAGGCCTCTTCCACATTATATTTAAGACATCATCAACCAGTTAATCATATCTTAAACTGTAATGCAGCTACAAGTTAGAGCTATCAATGGATGGTGTCATAAAAAAGGAACAAGACACAAAGTTATTCCACAAAAAATGTAATAAATGATTAGTTCCATTTATTTATTTAGTGTATGTGGTTTTGGCATTTTGTTCCAGCCATCTTTAGGTGATAGCATCACCCATGTGAAGAGCTTGAAGGCCACTAGGTAGCATAGTAAATGGGCATGAGTCAATAATGTGGCACATGGTTTGAACATGACCACAAGGGCATTTGTTGTCATTGAGAAGGCTCCATTAGTATAAGTTTGAGGCACAGTGTCCCTGTCTAGTTTGAAAAGGGTTAAGTGCCCAATAATGGTGTGGCCAGTTACATCCTGGTTGACTGACTATAGGGTCAGAGATGATGTGGTGATTGATTGGTGCTTGTGCTGACCGTTCTTTATGTCATTAATTAATGATGCTTTTAATTATGTAGCCAGGTACACCCCCCGGCTGGGAGACCCATCAATTGTTCCTGGCTTCCAGCTATGGGGGTGCACAATGTGCCCCCACATCTGGGAATCTCATCACTTTATGAGGCTGCAAGCCATGGGAGTGTATGGTGCACCCCAAGGTTGGGAGCCCTGATCAGCTGACAGGGTTCCAAGCCATGGAAGCTTGCTGATTGGCAGTGCAAGGAGAAATGAGGATCATAATCCCAGGCTCTCCCTGCACTGGCAATAGGATGTGATGGGATCTGATGTACAGTCCTACAATTATGCTTCGTTTCATGCACATTCGGCACAGCAGAAAGTGCAGCTATGTGGATCATGTATCAGATCCCATCACACATTTTCCTGAATGTCTGGCAGGGGCCTTAAAGAAGAATAGACTGAATTAGGTAGCTCATTTGTTACATAATTCATGGGACATGCAAGGAATTAAAGTTTAAGTCCATTCACTGATTAGTTATTAAATATTTCTACAAAAGGCAGCATCTTTTTCATAGAAGTTGAGAGAAGTTCACCCAGAATATAAAACAGTTTGGTAGTCAGAAGCAAGGCACCCTCCAGGGATGTACAGGGGTAATGTTCACATCTCTACTCTGAATCAGGTACAGCAAGGACTGAAGCTGCATCTCCTACATCCCAGGAGTATTCCTCAGTTCCTTAAGTATTGGTTATTGTGGGGAGGGCAATAATGTTTTGTATGCAAAGCATTACAAGTTTTTACTTTCTTCTGTATATAAAGCAGGAAGAGTTTTCAGATGGGAACAAAATAGTATATAGTATTATATTATTTCATGTATATAGGTGGAAATCATATACTTCCTACACACACATGCATCTTGCTTTTGCTCTCTTTGGGCATTTATATACATACGCTTTTATCCTACGATGTACCAGATTTCTGCCACTTCAGAGCAGACTTAATTTATTTTGCTCTGCACATGAGCTGATGTGAACTGCACTGTGCCCCATGCAGTTGTATAAGCGGCAACATGTGCATCAGCATGCAGAAAATGGTGATGGTGTGCTTTTGAACTAAAGCACCTCCAATGTGTTTTAGTTCAAAAGTTCACCAGCACCATTTTCTCAGTGCTGACATGCATTTCGCCGCTTAAACAGCTGCATGCACAGCAGCACCGGGTGCTTTTTAAAGCGCCTGACACTGTAGTGCATGCATATCTACAAATGCCCTTTCACAGTATCCAGGTTGCCCTTCATGGATGGTTCTCAAGCTAGCTTGGAAGTCCTTAGTCTTCTGACTTTGGTGTTATAAGAACAAATTTAGGAGCACCCCAGACATTGACTGTAAAAAGATATTGGAGCAGCAGCAGCTGGGTTGTTGAAGTTGTGCCTAGTTAGAAACAACAGTTTACCCTCATTTCCTCCAAAAATATTCCCCTTATGCAGTTTAAAGTTTCATTTATAAAAGTTAACCTGCTGTATGCAGCTTTAACAGAAACTCTATCCTGAATGTCATCCAACTAAAAGAGAAGTGATAACCAGTTTAGGGATGAGGACTCCAGATATAATCACCTAGCACTGACAAAGAATATGTGACTGTCACATATAGCATGGAAATCAACACTACAAAATCAAGGCACTGGTATTTGGGAGTGAAAGGAAGAAATGAGTATGATTTTTTATAGAGAAAGACATTAGAAATAGTATCCTTATTTAAGTACCTTAGAATTTATATTAATAAAAATCTAAACTGCAAGAAATACATTGAAAATATAAGCATTAAAGGAAAACAAGCCTTGGGTAGAGTTTTATCCTTTTACAATAGGACTGGAAGGATGCGATTGGCGGCACTAAAAGTCTACAGATCTAAGGTAGAGTCTATTTTATTGTGTGGAGCGGAACTATAGGGTGCTGACCCATTGGTTTGTTTCAAAATAGAAAAAATGTGTAATTATTTTTAAGGTGGCTTTTACCTCTGTCAAATTCTACAACAGAGGGACTCAGAAGATTTTAAATGGGACTGAGTAATGGGAGTACATTAGTGCAGTTAAGAACTCTACATTATTGGATAAATATTAAAGCTGTACCCCCATGGACAGATCTAGAATTTTGGAAAGGGGGGTGCAGATGGTGAGGTGTAGCGTTACACATAACACATTTTTCTCCAGGTAAAAATAAATGAGAAGCTTTACTAATATGCTAGGGGCCTATATTCAGTTTAAGATTAAAGCAAAACAAAACAAACAAACTTCATTGATAAGAGCTAAAACAGTGTAGGACCTTTATTACCAGAAGCAGCTAACAGACAGCAGAATTTCAGAACAAAGGATAACTTAATTGGTGTAACATCATGACCATTAAAAAGAAGAAGGTCATAAACACCTATGGAATGAAGAGTTTGGAAAGGATCAGGTAAATTATAATGAGTCATGCAGTCAGTTGACTCCCCCAGCATTATCTGATTAAAAATGCTGCTGGTGCTGTCAGGCAATTGGTTTTAAACTTTAGGTGCAGCAGGCATCAAAGTCAGGGTGCAGGGTGCAATTCCCCCTCCCCTTGGATCCACCCCTGCAAACCCCAAACAGATACCCAAAGAAGTACATTTTAGAAGCCTTTTCTCTTCTAGCCTTTTCTCTTTCCTTATTTTGGATGGTTAAATAAAATTTATACCCTCTTCTACCTAAATGGCCTAGGAAATGCGCTGACCAATGCTGATCTGATAGTTCCTCCATATTTAAAACAAGATATAAATTTAAGAATGAAAGATGTCAGTATGCAATCAGATATGCAGACAGTGAGATTTTCTTGAACTTCTCCTTTTTAAATTAATAAAGCACTCTTTTGGCCAATCTCTCTCAAGTATAAAGCCAGAAAAAATGATAGGCCATTACAAAATTACAATTTATTCTAATGAGATCTGCAATTGTCATGGGGAGGTGGTGTCAGATCCCATATTTGGACAGGATATGTTCTTGCAGGATGAATGAGATGACCTAAAAATCACTATTTGTGGTCGTGTTTATTCTTTGAAGAAATGAGAGGGGAAAGGATATCTCCATTACTGGAAAATTTAAGTTATTGGACTAATGAAGACAAAGGAATTTGGTGCGTCTCCAACAGCCTTTCCTGTATTCTATAGCTGTATTTGCACTACTTGCACAAGAATAAGGGCCAAAATAGAATTCCCTGTTTTTAATTTTTTATTCTACTATTTTATATTGTTTTTCTTTATTTATTTTATAAATCTTCATGTTTTATATTCAATGTTACTGTTGTTTAAATTCATAGAATGTGTAATTTTATTGTACGTTTTTACCAATAACCACACATTTTGTCATTTTATTCCTATATAGAACTTTCTTGTTAATTCTACTGCCTCCTTTTAGCAAAAGCTACATATAAGTCACTATTAGATTAACAATTTCCCTTTTCTTGGTTCCACTGAAACTACCATGTTGTTGGGGAACTTTGTATTTTCTCTATAGCAAAGCTTTGTAGGGAACAATTTAGTTTTCTCAGTTCAACTATGCTAAATAATAACTTCTAAGTGCTATTAACAATACAGTAACTTCTAAAAAAACAGCTTGGTTGAAGAGAAAAAGAATGTATAGCTGGTGATGTGTCCCTATATTTCCATACATTTTTTTGAAAATGTAGTTGGCATTGCAAAGTGGTTACTAGTTCTTTGTCCAATTGTGCGTAGGGGAATGATCACTAAGGCTAGGGACAGAAATTACACATAAATCAGTATAAATGAAAGGAAACTGGTTCAAATTTGTAACCCAGCATAAGTTCAGCACACAAACTGCTTTCAACATAGCTGAAACTAGTTTAAGATAAACCTGGATGGATGTAGTATCAAACACAACTGATTTAGGTTTAATTGGTTTCTTGAATCTCTGTCCCAGATCCCCTCTAGATTCAAGTTAACTCACAGTCCCCCAGCATCCCAGGATGCTTTGTAACTCCCTGTAAACTTCTCCATCACAGGGTGAGCTGCTCCAGCCTAGCAGGGAGCCATGCTCTATCACCCCACAGCTTCACTACAGGCACGTGGCTGCATTTCTTGAATCAAAAGTGAATGTCTGTTCATTTGCTTATTGGTTCAATCTCCACAGCTTAGAATAACCTGCAAAAATTGAATCGATTCAGCCTAAGGCCTTTTGCCTATCTGTATTTAGCCATAGTCTTGTTACGCATATACTTCTCTCTATTTTTATTCCTTCCTTAAGCACATACATATTGTTCATAATGGTCTTTGTATAACACCTAGCATGCAGGACATAAACCTGATGCAGTTGCTTGATGACCTTTCAACATTGTCCAAGACACAGTAAGTTGATTGTCTGTTGGCTGTTCAAAGAGTAACTAGAAATACATCAGCAACACTCAAATGTAATCAGTTTTTATGGTTCACATTCAGAACTGTTTTATTACCTTAAATACCATTCTGGTTGCCAAAAATGGAAGTGATTTACTGTACAAAGATTTAAGGATGGCCAAGATTGATGTTCTTTTTTTTTGCAAAGAATTTATCATAATTTCTATACATATTTTAGGTAAGTAGTCTCAGCTGAACATATTAATATTATACTGATTTAATATTATTTTGACAGACATTATACATATGGAGTGTAGAATCTGAAAGCAAAGTTAATATTTTCTTATGTGAATTGTCCTCTGGCATTTAAAAAAAAGCCTTGCTATGACATTAGTTTTGTTGCCATTATTGTCCTAGGAATAGCAGTGCAGTGGTAATTAATATTTTTTCCATAAACATCCAAAGCCAGATAAGTTTCAGTTTTCACAGAGAACAAACTGATGAAATGTGGCCTTTGACCTGATGGGAGAGTTGCATGTGAAGCTCAGATAGGAGGAAATGATGGTGCATAATCTCTATCTTGATTACAGGCATCTATGTTTATGTTTGTAGCACTTACCCGGGAACTGTCATTTAGTGGTTATAGTTATAATGCAATAAAGAGATAAGCAATAAAGTAGCCTTTTGAAAAGTTATCAAAATCTCTGAAAACAAGAAGTTTCTAAGGCCACATATAGATGTTACATTTTTACTAAGAGAACTGCTCCTCTCTCAGTAGAAATTAGTAGCATACAAACAGTCATTCAGTTTCTCCCAGAGGAAACCTGTTCTATCTGGAAAAAAGATCTTCCAGGTTGATACGTGGAAGAATCTCACCTATGAGGTACTTTGTCTTATAAGAATGAACACATGTATGCTTAACTCCTACATGATCATCAGGTGTCATCAAGGAGCATCTTCTCCCGCCTTCTCCAAATGGGGTGCACTCCAGTATGGGGAAGCTGGGGGAAGGGGAATTTCCAAACAACTCAATTTCTGATCATGGAAGGTTGAATTATTGATGCTGCCTGAGTCTTCCCAAGGATGGAGACACCTGCTTCTCCTTGCCCATTCACCAGATTGGGGACTTCACAATCTGGGGAATGGGTTGGGAAATTACCCTGCTTCTCTGCTACCCCCTTGCTCCTTGCCTCTACAAGCAGGGCTCCATCATTTAGCCTTCATCTTCACTATCCTTTTAATTCTAATCACTGCTTTCTATTCAGCAGCCTCTTCTCAGCACTGTATGAGGTAAAGTGCTGCTAACAAAAGTATATGCATCTATGATTTAATTAATCTAAAATGTACAAATCTACTCTGCCTTCTGTCTGACTTCAAGACTAACACAACTAGCCACCTCTCTCTGTTCAGCTATAAGCTATTAATCTGTCCTTTGGAAGATCTTCCTTTTATTTAGGCCATCACAACTTCTTGTATACTTTTGTTTTAATAATTTTTCTAAATTAAGGTTTTTGATACTTGAAAATTCTGCAGAAACCTGTCACTTGTTTCCTCTAACCTGTTTTTCCTATTCTTTAATTTCTACACTAGTATTTTATCGTTTGCAATCCACATCTTACTAGCCCTGACATTTCTGTCATAATATATGCTTTGACAGATTCATACTGATTTCCTGTAAATACTACAAAGACTTCTCCCCTCTTTCCAAAAATGCTTTGGCTCAGCTAAAATGCTCTTAAGCCCAAATAGACAGTCATAAATTTTAACAGAAACACCAATAAAGAGCAATCTTATTTTCACTATATTCATTGGTCTGTGAGGCACTGATAGATGAGAGCGGTAATATTTTACACTCTGCAAGTATAAATAACCTCAAAGCATTATAATACCACGTTTAGTGATTTATCCCAGATTCATGTATCAAATGCACATTATTTGTACCAAATTCATTCTCATTTGCTGTAAAAATATGTGGCCTAAACAACCTTTTAAAGCTATGTAATGTACCTGCTAACAGGGATTCATCATCCTGTAGTTTCATCAGTTGAAACCAGTATGGTACTTACTATAACCAGTCCTCTCTCTCTCTCTTTCTTTCTTAAAAATTAGATGAGGGTGGTTTTAGCAATCACATAATAGACAGGCTCTGTGGGAGATGCAGGAAAATGCAAATGTGTAGTTCATGATATTTATGCTCCTGAACATATTCCAGCTTAAATCACATTGATATTTAATACCATATGAGTTTGTTTCTAACAAATGCCTACAAAAAAGGAAACCAGCTGTAGGGAAAAGGAAAATCTGCCCATATGAAGTGAATATAACTAAAAGTGGTTTTCATTGTGGGAGGAGGAAAAGGAGAGGGAAAAATCTTGCTTACTGCTTTTGGCTTTAGTCATTGTTAAGATCCTTCTTATTGTGAAGCACTGTTATGAATGTTGTTCCTTATTCTGCAGTTATCTTTACTAGGATACATTTTCACCTGGTGTCAATCAGCACAAAATCCATATGGGTACAAAAGTTCACACAAGCTGATGATTGATCTCAAGCTGAATTATTTATTCTGATGATTTTTTTTTTTTTTGGATAGATGAAGCTCTGCCCCATTTTTTGTTAAGTTCCCCCCCAAGGTGTTTTATATTCTCCTAATTCCTCTTCCACTTGAATGTTTTTGTTTTAGTACCATTATCTTTTAGTGAGAGATTGAATCCTAAAATACATAGACAATCATACTTCCCAGCTGAAGTTTTGCTTGCCTGTGCAGAGAAGGATCAAACCTAATGAAGGAAAATTGCATGCATGTGCCCCTGGAGATGAGGAAATTCTTACTCCCACCATAAGTCATAAAAACTGGTGTTTTCCATGAATGTTACACTTTAGAAGGAACAGGAACAGTCTACATAATTCTAAGAGGTCTCCTTTTTCCAAGTACTTCCCGCAATGGCTTCACTATGGAGATGCAAAATGACTCTGGAGCCTGTGTGTGCATTAGTGGTGGGGTCTACTGCTAGAAACAATTTTTTTTTTTTTGTACAGCTACAAATGGTTAAGCCATTTGTTTTCCTTGTTTTCCCTTCTGTGAAAAGCAGCTTAACTATGTTTTACTCAAAACTTGATTTAACTCCAGTTTTAAAAAAGGTATGGCAAGGAATCTTTCACAGTCAGCAAGTTCTACAATCCTAGTTTCTATGCTGAAATATTATGCTTTTAAAAAAATCTTTCACTGTCATAGCAACTGGCCTGTTCATGCTCCATTTGCCAGAACTAAGATTGCCTTTCATTTTCCTTTGCAAAACACCTGGTGCCCTTGATATTTTAAGGGCCATAAATATTATAATTTAAACATACACATTTTGGTGTAATATTAAAGATATGGAAACTCTTAGTATGTAAATATTAAATACAGCTCTGTTTTGTATCTCTGTGTTTGCAGATCCCTTCAACTGCAACATTCAAAAGTACTCATGAAATGCATAAATGTTAGTGTTCAAATGTGTTCATCTGAAGGACTTTTTGAAGACTCTCTCAGAGTATTCCCCAACAGCTATATCATCATACTTCATAAAACCTTTCTTCTACTAAAATTGAATAAAAGATAAATTGTCTATGATATTATTTATTTTTGTATAGCTATGAAGGGCTGCACAAGATGCAAGGAAAACCAGATGAATTGTATCTAACACGTACTTTCAGATCAGGGACCGCTTCAGTCGGCCATGTAAATATTGTAAGGATGTAAAGAAATATATTAAAAAAATTAAAGAAAAAGTAGTTATTTTCTAAGAAGTTACTCTAAAGCATATTGTGATTTTGTGGGGGGTGGGGGTTGAGTGGTTATGCTTCAATGGTATAATATCAGGACTTTACAACTAAAATTATCTGGTTTTCTAACTTCCAGCTTTGCAAACTTCAAGCAGATTCTGATTCTATTGATTCTACTATCATATTCCTCCCTGATACTTCTGAAATGATTTTACAGATTCACTTGTCAGGTAGCTGCACTCTTACAATAATTAAAGATAATAATTACAGATTTTGTTAAAAAAAAATCTATAGATCAGTTGTCTATTAGTCACAGAATCAATGGTAGGACATACTGGACAGGCATATTAGATAATCTCCATTTCTTTGCTAGTGGCAGATGCTTCAGTGTTTTGTTCAGGTTTGTAGAAATAAAAAATACTATTATTATTGTTAGGATGACAGTATTTGGATCTTGGGGAGCATTGGATTTGCAGTTGAATAAAAGGCTATAACCTGTGGCCTAGCAAGCTGCTAACCCCAAAGCAGAACACCGTGTTAAAAGTAACATTGCAAGACGGTTAGGCAAGCATTTCCCTAACAATGCAGTATTGTTGTGAGATATATAGCTCATTGTGCAAGAAAAACAGGATGCAGACCATCTGGTACCATTAGGAGATAAAGTAGAAGTAAGACCTTGGAGATGGTGAGAAAAATCAGCAAGGAACCACAAGCGACCGAGAGAAGCAGGGGTCTTAGGCATGTGCTCATAGCAAAAAGACATGTAAATAAGTGAAATACATAGCTAATTCCATGCTAATGAAATAAACAGTAAACAGAGGCAGAGCTTAAGATGGGAAGGAGTAAGCATGGAACAAAGGAGAGACAAAGGTAGGGTAAATGTTAATGAGCATAAACCAAGGTGTATAAATATGGAAAGAACTAATGTTCGTGGCTGCTCCCTGGTTTGTTGGAGCTTGCCCGAAGCTGCCTCCATCTCGAATAAAGCTGTTGAAGAGCAATGCGTGCATTGATCCGTTGTCACCCCAGTCATTAGGCATTGCATGGAGTCAGGGTCCAACAATTATGTATTCATAATTACATTTCCTATGCAAATTTGGTGCTGCTTTTTTTTTTTTTTAATAAGTTTTGCTTTTGATGGGTACGTCTAGGCTACGGGTATGACAAATAGTGTCTACAAATGTGGGGGAGAAAATATAAGTGTAATAAAAGAAAGGTTATGCTGCAACTAATTAACCACAGTCATTCCCAAAGAATGTCAAAAGTCTAGTTATTAGAAGTATTAGAAAAATATGATGTTGTTTGAGACTTGAACATGCATCAAGAAAATTAGCTTAGCTGCTGTTATTAGTCTTTTCAGCTATACTTTTATGAACAGGAAAATGCTTTGCATTGGGAGTTTAGTTCATTTTCCAACACAATGTTAATTTCGTAAAATGGGAACCACTAGCATTGAGGACCAAATGGAAATTTGCACTTAACTTTCAAAATGATTTCATAAACCCTTCTGAAGGTTTTTCTTCTTTTTCTTTCCCTGCAGCTTAGTGCTTTAAAATGAAGCCTTCTAACATTACATAATCATAATTTTGTAGAGGAATAGTAATAAAATTCAGATGAATCACAAACAACTGAAAATCTTTTGAACTGTTATTACACAAAGTTTTTACAGAGTGCAACAGTGGGCTGGCACCCATTAGCTATTGTTAAGAATTTGCCAGTGTTTCCATTATAACTTCATTTTTGGAAAGTAATCTCTCAGCTGTTTCATATTACATTGGACTGAATCGTGACTCAGGTTATCAGATGGAATGCAATAATTTTATTCTAAAGATTTTTGCAGAGGGACTAGGGAATTTGAGATTGTTAGTGGGACATAGACACTTCTGCTTCCTGTTGGTGCATCAACAGTGGTGATAACATGTCAGAAGTCTATGTAAATTAAATTAGTGGTTTCAGTACAGTTTATAGTTAAGAAATGCTACGAGGAAGGTCTTATTTAATTGATGTCATATTTTCTACCAAACCTTAAATTAAGAATACCCCTTTTAATTACACAAGTCAACTAACCAATATTTTTCACTTGTATATTCCTGCTACTTAGTTCCAGGAAGTTCCTCAGATGCACTTAGTCATAACAAATAATTCTAAAGATATGCCAAAAGATCTCTTTTGAAAAAAATTCTTCAGCCATAATTTGAAATAATGAAGTGATTTTACCTCAGTACTACCCTTACGCAAATACATGCAATTTGGAATGATCTTATTAGATACTAGAATCATCCAGGCCTCTTCTCCAGTTAAAAGTTTGCTTTTTATGTGGAACCCTATCTTAAAGGCACTCAGAGAAGGAAGTGGAAGAATGCCTACTCTTGGAGTAAGGCTTATATATCTATAGGGAGAGAGTCAGAGGTGATGCGTAAGGGGTGCACACAGGTGCATGTGCACCCCCTGAGTGTGGCAGTGCACCCCCTGAAAAAAGGTCACCCCTGGCTGCTGCTAAAGATGCCAGTAGTGCCTGTGGATGGTCTACGACCCTTGGTTGGTGCCCACCACCACCCCTCCGGCACCAGTGGCATCTGTGGGAGCTCTGCACTTACTGCCGCCTGGCTCCTGCCACCACCAGCGCAGCCATGTGCCCCCAGCCACTGGGGGGCATGCACTATTCATGGAGAGAGCTGCCCAAAAGCATCAAGACTGGGTGCATCTACACATGCCCCCAACTGCACAGTTGCTTTAGGAAGAACTAAATGAGTGCATAGTAACCACCATTACTGTGAAGTCCCAGCTTCATACAGATAGTTTCCAACCCTACTGAGCAGCAGCAATGAGTTACTGTGCAGAAGCATTGGCATCATGGTTCGTGCCCGCTGATGCTACGTCACTGTAGCAATGAGCTATGTCACTGTCGCTCATTGCTATGGCGATATAGCGTCTCATGTAGATGTGCCCACTAAGACCCTTCTTAACATGCAAAGAGGCAAAATTTTGAGTCAGAGTGTGAGACACATAAGGGTTTTAGGTATTTCCAATGTGAGGCAGCAGCTGACCAGTATTTTCAGGGATATGATTTTGGAATTTGGCACCTAAATTTCAAGTTTCCCACATTAAGTACCCAAGGTTTTGATAAGCCAATTTCTCTGTTAAAGCTTGCCTTAACAATGCTATGGAAAATACCATCTATCCATAAGAGCATAACAGAAATCCAGTCTAGCTCCACTGAAATCAGTGGAAATACTTTAAGTGGGAAAAATGAACAATACAATGAAAATAAAACTATGAATTAAGTGATCTGAGTAGCTAAAATATATCTACTATTTTGAAGTAACAAACACATGAAAAAAATAAGTATACCAACTCATTTTGCCACTAACTTGTCTGCTAATAAGGATAAAAATCACCATTCAAAACCTGCCTTCATCTTGTCATACTAAGTTTTATTTCTTATGTATAGCAAGACACATTTATTGACACCTGCAAAAATTAAGGTCTTTTCTAAATGACTTTTCTAAAACATAAGGAAATTAATTAATCTTCTGACCATGGCAAAGCTCATATATGCCTCCACTAATTTTTCCCAGTGTATGGACCAGTATCTACCTGAATAGAATTAAAATGAGTTAGTTTATCGCAAACACTACTTTACCTTAGAAAACTTGTCTGGTATGCATAAGGAGCATTCTGTGGGGAGTAGCTATCTTTTGGCCAGGCCCTTCCTGCTATATCTAATCTCCTGTTGGAGGTTCACAACAACATGGGTTAAGCATAGATGAGCTTCCCACAGAAGAGTGGTAGCCCACCATGGAAAGAGGCACTTCATCCATGTTTTTTTCCCCTCCTGCCCAGTTCCATAACTTTGTCTCTCTTGTGCTAACATGGGTAGAGAAGAAGTTATTATTCATAGACTTGTGTGTGAGGTGACATCTTTAACTATAAAATGAGTTTCATTAGGTCGCATCTTATCCCAGTGGACTTCCTTTCATAACTCAAAAGGTCCCAGGCTGAAATATATCCAGTATTAATTTGGATAAATTGCCCAGCCTTATATTCCACTGTGAAATCTCATGAGGAGAGAGAGAGATTATGGTAGATGTCAGAAAGGGAGCCACTGCAGTTGCTCTCCCATTTTGCCAGGGAAAGTAAGGTATTCAGTATTTCTCTGTGGAGTACAAGAGACATAAGTTTTGTAAATCCCACTTTTTGTTGTTCCATGCCTTAAACAGAATGACGGGAGGAAACTGTAAGCTGAAGCTCTGCTTCCTGCCATCTGGTTCTATAAGAATAATATTGAGCCTAAATGTATTCACATTTTCCCAATGTTATTACAGTTCAAACATTTCTGTTTAGCTATAGTTAGTGCTGTTAAGTGTGTTTTGTAGTCATTCCTTTTAAAGCAGGAGAGTTTAAAAGGAATGACTACCCATCGAGAATTTCTGGTTAGACTGCCCGTCTTAAATAGTCCATCATCAACTGTCTTTCAATTCAAGCTGCATATTGACTTGTCTCTTAAGACAGGTAGGGTCCTACGAAGTGTGATGCTATTCCACTTTGTTTGAATTCCACCCTTTGAGATTTAAGACTAAATCAAAAGAATAGTGAGCCGAAAGAAGAGCTACCCACTTCATTTATATTAACAGTTTGTCATGGGCATGAGCAGGGTGGAACAGAATTGTACGTCAAGCACTGGCGTTCACATAGGCTAGGTACAGACATTCAAAAATCCCAAGGTGGAATCAATCTAAGTTATGCGGTTTTCTGTAAGCAGAATAGTTTAGATAGATAATAGATGGACTAGTACGTGGCCCAGAGACAGTTATGCTTGCTTGCATTTTGTCCAACAGTACCTGTTCAAAAGGCAAAGTCACAATGCAAGTTAAAATTATCACTATGGGAACAAAGAACAAACACAATGACAACAAAGGAAGCATAGCAAGGCTGATGGCTATTTACACTTCTGAAGAAGTAAAACACTTCAGCATGGTGCAGTGGTGGCAAACATATTGTGTTATTAAGCTCTGCTTAGATGATAGCTTTTGCAAGTTCTAGGGAAGTAAAAGCTTTGAGTGTCAGACTGGTGTCTGGATACAAGGATGACAGTTAGGTGAGATATCTTAAATGCATGCTTCCTTAATTAATGCTCTCTCTGAAAGAGCAGACAGCTAATTTTGGAAACTGTATGTTCAAGAGGCTTGCAAACTGCATCACTAACAAACTTGTTAATTTGCTTTCTGGGGGTGATGTTCTAAATTATGGAGCGCTCTCTACCCCTAGTGAACAAAAGACACTCGGTGACTCACAAAACCTGGCATCCTGTTCTATTTACACAACAGGAGGCCTAATGACGAAAAAGAGTAAATCTTGAAAGAGCTGCAGTTTGGCTTCTTTGGTTTTTTTTGTCATTGTTGTTAGGCAGTTTCCTTCTATTTGTAGGGCTCCACATAAAAGGGAAAGAGGGGGTTCTGTGGCTATAATTACTGACCCACTGCTTGGCGATGATTAAAAAGCAATTTAAGCTGTCTGCCCATGTGGGGCAAGGGAAATGTGAAAAATTGATAGCTGTATGCATATATCTCACCAGGGTAGGTTTTCTTTTATTTTCTCACCTTTTTTCAGCCTGTGTTTGTTCTGTAATCATGTATGTCTCCTCTGAAAAGGAAGCACTAGGTTTGGAGAAAGCTCAGAAGGTAACAAGTACAGGCGTGCAGAGGCACATGGACCAAAACTAACACTGTTTTCTACCGATTCTTCTCTTTATGCATGACTGCGCATACTGGGAGCCTTGCGTTTGTTTCTTGGTTTTTAGGGGAGGGATTTTGGAGGGGGGTTGTTTTTTTGAGTAACCCACTTGGCACTGACAGGGAAAATGGACTGAATGGCATAATGAGCCTTTCCTCTTTTCTACGTACAGTATGTATATTTCCTCAGGATTAAGATGGTCAGTCTTTGACCACAGCATAAAATAGCCTGTGTTTTTCGTTCTACACTTATAAAATGCAAGTTGAGCTACAAAATTTTGATTTAAAAAAATATTCTCTGAAGAGTATGTTCCACAAAGACCCAGCACATAGGTGAAAAAATAGCAACTAGATGTAGACACATTGTGCTAGCACTCTCATAAAAACAGCGTCTGTACTCAGAGGAACTCATAGTCTAAATAGACAAGCCAGACTAAAGGTGATAGGGGAAACAGAGGCAAAGGTAATTGTAGTGATTTGCCAAAAGGTCAAACAGCAGGTCAATGACAGCTGAAAATAGAAAGTAGGCCTTCTGGTTCAAGCTAGTCCTTTTCCCACTAGCTCAGGATGCCTCACTGTGGAATTTATTATTACCACCTATATCCAAAAATATTTTATTTAATTTATAGAATGACATTTTATCTCGGCAGAAATTTAAACGTCTTTGTTACTAGTATTTTTGCTGCTTGTAGATATATCAATTCTACTTTTTATGACAGCATTTCAATTTCAAACACATTCCATTATAATCAAATGTCTGAATAAGTCTGTACTTAATATCCAGCAGATCGTAAGTACTCATTTATGATTTCAGTCAGGTTTTGACTAGACTGACCGATGTATATTCTTACAGTCAAGCATAAGAACAGATATTTGGGTTTCATTCCTACTCCTGCCATAGGCTTTCTGTGTAACATTATGCATCATTCTGCTTTACAATGCCAAATTATTGTGTCGTTTTGTATGTGCCGTAATATGGACAGGTATTTACCACAAAGAAAAGGCTGAAATCTCACAACGTATTTTGATAGTCTCATCTATTTGTTGGTTTGGTCTTTTCAGTGTAGTCTCTGCATTATGGCTACTGTTAACAGCTCACTTTGTCTCTGGCTATTTTTCTCCAAGTTTTTAGATCATTCTTATTTTTTTTTTTTTTAATTGAAAGAATGGCCTTTTCATAGCATCGGTTTTATCATTCACTACATATCTTACTTCACAACAGCCTAACCACAACGGCAAGTCTGTCAATTCCTTACTTATAGGAACATAGGATTGAAAGGGCCTCCTGGGCAATCATGTCCAGTCCCCTTGTTTCACTTTTCTCCCCTAGAGTTTTCTCAGATTCTCTTTGCTGGGCTTCATTCCCTCATCTATTCTTTGCTGCTCATATTCTTTGGAGAGAAAGGACTAGTTGGACTAGCCGGTGCATACCCCTGTTAGTGGGTAGAATTATTATTTCATAACGTTTCTTTATTCCAAGAAAAATGAAATTTATCTTCCCCTTCTTGGAAATAACATTGTTATTCTAAAAAGAAAAAAAGCCTGTCCCAACTAGGTAATATTTATTTACATCCCTAAGAATGCAGTACAATTCAACAAACACAGCTACTGGTAGCTGTTTAAATGTTACAAGCTGAGGTCAAATGACATGGGTCAAAATGAGAATCTCAAGGTATGAAAAGTTCAATTTCCTGCCATTATGGGGTGTTCTAAGTTGTTAAATAAGACACTCCAAAGCTTCATAGCAGATAACAGCTTTCTATCGGCTGCTGCTGACTCTTTTTCCTTCCTTATGCTCCTTAAAAAGGAAGGAAACACCAAATAAATGAAACACCTCTTGTACATGTTTTCTGAACCCTTCTGCCTTCCTGTATGTCCTCATCACTCCACAAATATTTAGGTTGATGACTATCATGAATATAGCATTGCCTATTAAACTGGTGTTATGTGTGCCTTCTCTGCAGCTGCTGCTCTCTACAACAGCTTTGCTCCATCTCTCTTATCAACTTTGGTAAAAAACCTCTGCGTATCCACATTCCAATGCCTTGATACCACTGGTTTCTGTAATTCTCCCAATGTATTTTTTTGCTGTTTTCTTGTCCTCCTTATGTAATTAATACCAGAATGAAGTACACTAATAGTTTTGTATTTTATTATTTACTTCCAGAAATTATTCTGACTTGAATACTAGTATAAACAGTAACTTTGTTGTGTTTTCTTCCTTTTTAGGGCAAACTACAGGGGAAAAAAAGGTTGTCCAGCTTAAAGAGTAACACAAATGTGGAAAATTATTTGGAAGTGTTTGAAACCATGAGTTCAGCTGAATTTCAACTTTTCCAAATTCATTCTCAGTGGTTAAAAATCATGGCATAGCAACTTTAGTCCAAACCTTCATAACACTAATGGTATGAAAGAGTTAAGATGGAGGAGCTTTGGTAGGGAAGATCAGAACTGCAACCTTATCTCTCAGATCATCTTTTCCACCCATGCTTTTTTATGTTAGAACATAGGATTTAAGTTCCAAGTTCCTTTAACTGTTTGGTGCCACCAGGTCTGAGCTTACAGTGCAAAGAGATTCCCTTTATAAACATAAATACAAACTTTTAGATCAATAAAGGGTTAACATGCTCTATGAAAGGCTAACCCAACCCAGAAAACACCCCAGACAAGCCCAGCCCCAGGGCTGGGAAAGCCCAACCACTCATTCAAGACCCAGGTCTATGAGACTGCTACCCCTCTGCCCCGATGGGCTATTTTAAGCCCGACTCCCACCCCTATGCTGAAGCAGGTAGCCCCTCCAGTGAATCCAACCACCTCCACCTGAACCTGCTAGTCCATCATGGATCCACCAGACCCTATCCCTGATCCTGCCAGGTCCATCTCCTTCCCCCCGCAACCAAATTACTTGCCTTGTTCTCCTTGTGCCACTCCCAGCAGTGACAAATGCCTATACATGCCACTCCTGGTTTAGGTTCAGGGCACTTAAAAGTAAGTCACCTAAATCTAAACCAGGTGCAGTGAATGCTTGTTCACACCCTAATGCAGTATGCCATCAGGCTGACTGCGAGGCCTCACAAACTTGGCTAGTATTAACTTTTTATCATGAAAATCAGTTTGCACCTCACAGGAGAAATGAGAAATGAGATTCAGCCTTTTGAAAAAGACCTATATCCCTCTAGAGATGCACCAATTATTTGGAGCTTGGAGCTGCCCTCCAAAAGATTCAAAATTTACAAATGACAACAAATAGTTTTATTAGCACAATTTAACTAGAAAGTAGATGCTTATCCAGGCAGCTGGACACAAGACTTCTATTAAACAGCAATTGTGAGGGCTGCTCAGTGTTTAAGTTATTGTTTGATTCCCTGGAGATATTTTGGCAGGCAATTATTATTACTGAAGGGTCAGCATCCTTTGAGCCAGACATGGGGGATGGGAACAGGATCATGTCTTTCAGCCAGAATGATTTTACAGGGAAAAAGATTTACTTCTTCTCCACAAAGCATCTATAAAAGAGCCAAAATCAACATATAGCATAATTCTGGAAGGTGGTGCACATCTATAACTCCCATTGACTTGAAAGGGCATTGAGAGGTACTCAGCACCTGGAATGGAGACATTTAATTTTGCATGATCCAAAACGAATGAATAAAAAAAAATCTGTAATTAACCTGGGAGCACTCTCAAATGTTCTGAACAACTGGTCTTGATTAATGTTAATTAATGTTTATGTGTACAAATGAGGGAGGGAAAAAATTAATAGTAATATTCAAAGAGGGTAGTCAGTAAATCCCAGATTTGTAAATGTAGCTATGTTCCTAATTCTTATTCACTTAAAGGGATTTAGGTGTTTAAATGCCTGTAAAATTGGCTGAAAGAGGTAGGAGAAAGGGATGAAGTTTAGCAAAAGGAAATTACTCTCAGTAATGAAGTCTGCATAATTATTTCCTATACTGAGTGGGGAAGGCTGTTACTTTTGAGTCATTTTAAATGTGGGTTTAAATAAATACTAGAAAAGACACTTTCAGGAATGGTCCATACAATCTAAGTTGTTGAATACATTGTAGGTTATGCTTGCAGTAAAAAAGGTTCAGCTGCAAGCTGCAGTGTCCTGTCACCTATCAGAAACAAATGTTTTCTCTAGTATGTGGAAGCCTATTATGGATTCCCTCCTGTTATGGACTGAAAGGCTCTTGAATTTAGCAATTTAAAAAGAACGTGTTTCAGAGAAAAGAGCCTTGAAGGCTTAATTATGCCACCTGTGTTCACACTATAAAGTACCCTACTTTGCAGTCAAAGTGCAATGCCAGACTGCATAGTCAAGCTTTATTTTGTTTACACTTGATTTTTAGAAATAATTATATCACATGTGCCAACATCACACCTAAGATCCAAAATCAAACAAAGTACATACTTGCTCTGGTCTGTCATCCTTCCCTTCCATGATGCATATCTCTCCTGCTCCTTTAAGCAACCTAGTTTTAAGACCTTCTAACTTTAACACTCCTCCCCAGGACACATGCAACCCTTGCAGGAATAAAAACACCTTTTTTTTCTATTGTTCTTTAAATGGCATTGCTCACACTGTTTCTAAGGAGAGAAGATGGATGTTTCTATCACTGCATTTATACAGGCTTCCCCTCCTACCTGGCCTCAGGGAGTTTTGGAGAGGCCAAACTTTGCGTAGGTCAGTGTGTGTTGTGTGTGTATGTTTATGTGAATGGGAATCCCTATCTTAACAAGTTGCAAATGCTTGCAAGTTCCATGGAGAAGGCTGAGGAGAAAATGGAATTCCCCTGGCCATCCTGTAGCTCCCAGGCTCCAGAGCCAGTAGAAGTTCTGCTATTAATGATCTGGAAGATGGGATGGATTGCACCCTCAGCAAGTTCGTGGATGACAGCAAGCTGGGGGTTGTAGTAGATACACTGGAGGGTAGTGCTAGGATTCAGAGTAACTTAGACAAATTGGAGGATTGAGCCAAAATAAATTTCATGAGGTTCAACAAGGACAAGTGCAAAGTCCTGAACTTAGGATGGAAGAATCCCATGCACCAGTACAGGCTGGAAGCTGACTGGCTAAGCAGCAGCTCTACAGAAAAGGACCTGGGGGTTATACTGGACAATAGGATGGATATGACTCAGCAGTGTGCACTTGTTGCCAAGAAGGCTAACGGCCTACTGGGCTGGATTAGTAGAACCATTGCCAGCAGATCGAGGGAAGTAATTATTCTGCTCTGTTCTGCACTGGTGAGGACACATCTGGAGTCCAGTTTTGGGCCCCCCACTACAGAATAGATGTGGACAAGTTGGAGACAGTCCAGCAGAGGGCAACAAAAATGGTTCACACATCTGAGGAGAGGCTGTGGGAACTTGGTTTATTTTGTTTGTAGAAGAGAAGACTGAGGGGGAATTTGATAGTAGCCTTTACCTCCCTGAAGGCTGGTTCCAAAGAGAATGGAGATAGATTGTTCTCAGTGGTGACAGATGACAGAACAAGGAGCATAGTCTCAGATTGTAGCAAGGGAGGTTTAAGAAGGATATTAGAAAAAACTTTCTTACTAGGAGGGTGGTAAAACACTGGAATGGGTTACCTAGAGATGTAGTAGAATCTCTATCTTTGGAGGTTTTTAAGGCCCAGCTCAACAAAGCCCTGGCTGGAGTGATCTAGTTGGGGATGGTCCTACTTTGAGCAGGGGGTTGGACTAGATGACCTCATAAGGTCCCTTCCAGTCCTAATTTGCTATGATTCTATTTTAGGAAAAAGGTCTATTTTAATCTTACATGTTAATTGGAATAATAAGTCTAAGATTTTTAACCCTCAAATGTTAAATGTTAACCCTCAAATTTTTTCCACAAGTTGAAAGTGTCCCCTTTAAAGATTTCTATTTCCAGAGGAAATATACATTTAATCTGAATTATGTTAATTTAAACTACCTTTTTTTAGCTACCTAGTGTTGCATTATATGTTGCTAGAATTCATTTTCCATTTCACTACTTGAGTATCATTTTTAGTTATGTGTGAAGTGAGCTGCTCCAAGATTTTATCCTCTTCCGTGTGAACATATCTGTGGCAGGGCACTAGGTGTGCTTGCCACTTTAAGGCCCTGGAGCTGGCAGCCTCCAGGTGCCTGATGAGGGCAGCCATTTTGGGCTCAGGGCTGCCTATATAAACAAGGCAGTTTGGCTGATGGAGGAGGCAACAACATTGCCTGGCCTGAGGGCTACTGAGTTTTCATCTGGAGGTAAGGGAGGATCTGTAGGGGATGGTAGGAGGCTCCTGGTCCTGGGTACAACTGGAAATTACACCTGGCTGGGAGTGGGTGGCCTGGTGGGGCTCCCAGTGGTGCGGGAGCCCCCAGGAAATGCCAGGCCAGTGATCACCCCAATGAAAAGTGGGTTGGGGCACCTTAACCCCTAGCCCTCACCTTCTGGTGGGTTGCGGTACACTGGAGGTATCTGTGGGGGTTTGAGACCCCGAGGAGGAGACTTGGGCTCAGGCATGGCTATGGCCACCTGAGCCCACCTGTGGAGGGAAGCCCCAAGACCCTGAGTAAAGAAGGCGTTATGAGCAGTGTGGAGTCCCCAGTGTGACGGGGGCAGGGTGTGGAGTCCACAGTGTGAGGGGAGAGGGGGCTCAGCCAGAGAGAGAAAGAGAGAGCTGAGTCCTGACCTCAGTAAGTCCTCCAATGTGGGGAGGCAGAGTTTGGGTCGAATGTAACACCAGTGCCACAACCTGGGGGTCAGGACCAGAGGGTCAGAAGGGCAAGGAGGCCCACTGAGAGGGATGCCCAAGAGCCAGGGGCCTGGGGTCCTGACTGGCCTGGAGGTGGGATGGGGGTAGTGTGAGCTGAAGCTTCCAGTGAGGGGACCACATCCAAAGGGGAACTGGTGGCAGGGAGATATTACATCTATTAATTAATCAATTAAGACCAAGGCATGGTGGGTGAGAAGGCGGGTGATTCACCCAAGAACAGGTGGGTGGGCCACGCGGAGATCGGCCCCGGTAGGCCCCCTGTTACAATATCAATATATGATTTGCCTGTGCACTTCTTTTCCACTTCTTTGGGAGAATGAATTGGCAATGTAGTTTCCTTATCTGCTTCAAGCTTTAAAAAAAACTTAAACTGAGGAATTAGTGAACTAGTTTTCCTGTTTAGCACACTCTTATGGTTTGATACTCCCTTTTTCAAGATCTGGTGACACCAGTTTTCTTTCCTGTATTTAGAAATGCATTTTTTACATATTGCCAACTTTATTAGTAGGGAGAGAAGAAAAAAATAAAATTAAACATCGCTTAACTACAGTGATACCTATTTTATGCACTCAGGGGTCCATAGAAGAAGAATGTGAAATGACTGGAGACATGGTATCCATTCCGGAATGCTAGGGACCTACTGTCCCTGTGCAGGGATAAAGTGGTACAAAGGGTTTTCACACCAGCAGAATCAACCTTGAGGGATGCAAGGCCCATGGCAAATCAGACTGTGCGGGGTCCCCTTAATACCACATGGGACTCATGGGATCCCTACAAAGGCAGGGCATGGGCTGGGGCAGCATTTCCCAACCTTTCCTGTTCCACATGGGTAACTGAACATTGCAGCACACTGGATGCAGGGGGAGGGGTGGCAGCCAGAATTTCCCACCCGAACACACTTAAAGGTGGGGAGGCCTCAAACGCAGCAGCCACTGCCAAATGCAGAAGGGGTCACAGCATGAAGCCTGGGGCAGTAGCCCTAATTTGCCCACCCCATAGGCAATGCATGGGAGGCAGAGGGAGGCACATGCCCCACCCCGAGAAAGCTGGTGCCCCCCTGAGAGAGAGAGCACTCCAGCTTGTAGGGGAGCACAGACAGTGCTTGTGCACCCCAAAATGGGCTCCAGCGGTGGGACATCAGTGGCATAAGTGCTGGCAATGGAAGTCGTGCATGTGGTCACTGGCCAGCCTCTAGGAGACCCCCCTCCCTGGTTGTGCCCCCCCATGTCCCCCCAGGCACCAGTCACCCATAGCCTGCCCCAAGGGATGGATCTGCACACCAGGACTGAATTGCAGCCTTAACTGACTGGTTTGTATTTAGTTGCTACAGGGGTGGGCAATTATTGTGGGTGGAGGGCTGTTTACCAAGTTTTGGCAAACTGTTGAGGGCAACATTTGTAGCTCTACCCCTTGACAGGTGCCCCACCCCTGATAGCCATCTTGTGACTGAAAATCCCACCCCCTAACCCCTGACCTTTGCCACCAGGAGTCCCTCCCTTTGCCCCTGGAAGTATTCTTTTCAGCAAGGGGTTTTACCATCTCAGAACCAGAAAAATACCAAATTATATTCTAAAAATTGAACATCTACAAC
>NW_017729032.1:162606248-162634644 GCF_001723915.1 Gavialis gangeticus | reverse complement strand
GAAAATCCCACCCCCCTAACCCCTGACCTTTGCCACCAGGAGTCCCTCCCTTTGCCCCTGGAAGTATTCTTTTCAGCAAGGGGTTTTACCATCTCAGAACCAGAAAAATACCAAATTATATTCTAAAAATTGAACATCTACAACATTCATTAATTTGATTTCAAAAAATATTTTTGTCCTAATTTACATGTGTTTATGTAGTAAACACAGAGGTGATTGTACAACAGCTTAAAATGAGGTTGTATGCTTGTATATTGTGGGGGGGGTGTTGGGTGGCATGGGTTTGTGAGGGTCTGTGGGTATATGAGTATGTGGGATGTGGGTGTGTCTGTACGGGAAACAGGTGTGAGGGGTGGGAGCATGTGGGTGTGTGTGGATATGTGGGTGGGTATGAAGTTTATGGGGGGTGTAGGGCGAGGGTGGGTTGGAAATATGAGGGGGTGTGAATGTGGGGGTCTGTGTGTATGGCAGTGTGAAGGAGGTGTGGGTGCATGTATTTGGGGGGGTGTGTGGGACTCACCCTATGAAAACACACACTCGCGCATGCGCGCGCGTGCACACACACACACACACACACACACACACACACACAGTCTCTCTCTCTCTCGCACACATGTGCACATGCATGCATAGAGTCTGTCCCGCCCTCATTGCTCTCTCTGTTTCTCTCTCACCCTCCCTCATTGTAGGGATGCACATATGCAAGTCTCTCCCTCTCCCTCTCTTGCACACAGGCATGCACGCATACACACACGCGCATGCACCCTCCCACTCCTGGCTCTGGGGTGCCTGCATGGCCCCATGCTCCCACAGTCTGGTTGCAGGGAAGCAGTGAAAGCTGCAGGCAGAGACTCCCGGGTGGGGCCAGGTTGGCCTTGCTGGTGAGTCCTGCCAGCTTCCTCTGGGTGCTGCTGCCCCTTGCTCCTGTCATCTTTGCAGATAAATATGCATTTTTCAAATGTTTTTGGGGTCCCACAGGCAGGATAGAATGACCTGGTGGGCTGAATCTGGCCCACGGGCCGTATTTTGCCCACCCCTGTAAAATTTAGTTGGTTCATAATCATGAGACATTGGAATTAGGTGTGTTTACTTTTATACATTAGCAAAATTTAATATTTCCCTAATTATATGAGGAATTTTATTATAGCAAATAATAAAATTAATACAAATTTAAATTTTAGTTGCATTTAATAAATGGGCAGATACATTAATGGATCCAGTATATGGTGACACTTTGGAGAAAATGGATTTTACAAGTCCTGTGATGTCCTTGTGTTTTTGTGTGTAATTGTACAGAACAACAGAAAATCAGAAAAAAAAGAAAATTGACTACAGAAAGAAAATGTTTTGGACAACTCTTTGGATTGTCACAGAATGTAATTTGTATTCATGAAATGTGTGAAGCTCAATACTGTGCTTGCATTTTCAAAGGTTTGATCAACTGTGATAAGAGCAAAAGCATATTAAGCAACTTAGTACTGATTGCAATTTTCATCTTTAAAGGCAGTAGAGTTGCACAACTAAGTTAACTCATTGTTTTTTTTTCCCCTTGGTTTACAAATAATAATCATTTCGGAGAGAAAAAACGTTAGAGTATTTTTCAGCTGCATCTTCGTTTTTTTTCTCAGCTAATGCAGTACTGAATTGTTACTCTGTATTCCTGAAAATTAATTATAAAATCTTTAGATCAAAAATGAACATTAATTTGGTAATTTTAGGATAGACTATTTACAGCCTAAGCCACCATCCAATCAGGTATACTGGCAGTCTCTGCTTAGAAGAAAAGCAGGTGTGCTACAGGTGACAATGGAGGTTCACTGGCAGAGCTGTGTAAGGAATGCATATAATGCATTTTTCTGGATTTAATTATTTCCTGTAATAAATACTAGAATAAATGTGTGTGTGCATATGTGTGTGCATGCCAGTGCTAATAATTATATCCTGTAACAAATACTAGAGTCATTTGCAAATTTTCAGTCAGTTTATTTTCCTCATGGAGATAATGGCTTGCTTGTTTCTTCTCCTTCATTGTCAGATGCTGATCTTAGCCTTTCACCAGATGTGACAACATACCCATTTTTATCTTCCCATCAGTTTTCCTGTAATGTCCTAATAGGAACCAGCTCTTTTTAATAATGTCTTTCCATATCTCATCTTTCTATCTTTTTGAGCACAGACATAAGTTACATTTGTTATTTGATTTCCCCCCCCAAAAGCACTCTGCAGTCGTACTGTGACGTGTGTGGCTGTAGAGCCCTTTTTGTAAGTGTGACACCCCTCATCAAATGAGGGGTCAGATGAAGGTGCTCCACTTTGGAGCACCTTAGGGAACTTTCTTCCCTAGGGTCAATCTGTTGCATGATCAGGGCTGAGCTGCATCAGCCCAGCCCCACCTGTAGGGCTGTCTACAGAAAGAGAACAGGGAGAAGGGAGCAGGAGCCTGTTGCAGGCTAGGGTTTGCCTGGCTTGAGCAGGAGGGGGTGGGGCAGGTGGATTGGAGCCTCCCTGCTTCATGCACCCCTTAACCCTTCCCCCTTCAGCTCAAGCTGGGCAAACTCCAGTCTGCAGCTCACTCCCCCTGCCTTCGCTCCCCTCCCTTCCTGCAGACAACACCGGAGTTGGGACAGGTAGGGTAGGCAGGGGCAGGGGAGAAAGGCTTGGATCAGCTCCAAAGGAGCCTGCCTGCAGCCTAAGTGAAGCTTCATTCCACCTTTCTCCCTTCAAACCCAACAAGCAAACATGTAGGGTCAGGGGGAATCATGTCACTCATGGTGCTTTTGTAAAGTACCATGAGTTGGAGGAGGGTCAGCATGTCTGTCAGTGCCCTTTGTGATCTTCTTGGCCTTTTGCCCTCTGTACACAGGTATGGTATCCCATGTGGTATTCTGTCCTCATTTATCCGTTTCATGTGTCCAACCATATCTTCTTTCATCTTTCTACTTGGGTTTTCCAACTCTGCTAATTTGATGTATTTCTTATGTGGTCATTCCTTACAAGGACACAGCGATTTCCCTTAAAACTCACTTCTGCAGCCTGAAACCAGCTGAAAACCTTCTTCAATAAAACTCAGGTCTCTGCACAGAAAACAATTAGGAAACTTTTAAGTGCTTTACACTGCTAACTTAACATCCTGCATGCATTCAGTTTCTTCTCTCTTTAATCTCTTGTTTTTACTTAACTTGTAAACATTTTTTGTCACCTAGAGCATTTGTCTGAGTTTTTCTGTGAACTCTTTTCATATGAATATGCTTTGCTACTGCTTAATTCAGCAGCTTTGATTCAATTATAGCTTTTTCCAGACCTCTGTCTGTCCAGAAATTTGAATGTTTCATTTCTTGGCTCTTAGTTTATCTCAAATGTTCTTTTCTCTTCAGAATTGTATATTTCAACGTAAAAATATCTCTCTACATATACATACATTGTTCAGACTTTCATTTTAAATCTAAGTCACTGATAATTCAGTAGCAGCAGTGCCATGGAAATGGTTTGAAACAAAAATGTATACAAACTATTTTTCACAACTTTTTAATTTTCTCAGTTGCATTGTGCTTTGGCTTGCTGTCTTCTAGTAGCTCATGAATTACAGCTTTCATGGCTCAACTTTGACAGTTTACTGGTTTAATTAATATTGTAATGGAAAGCAATCAAGGGCCAGATTGTGACATCTCCAAATAGATTCCATCTTCCTCTGCAAATAGTTGTATCTCAGCAGTAGGGACTGGTAGTGATTGGAAGCAGTTTTCTTATTCCACAAAATTTTCATGATCTAAAAAATGTTCCTGTTCCACATCAGGCTGAAACTGGGACTCTTTTGAAGGGCTTCACCTCTCTAATCCCTCCCTCTACAAAAACAAAACAAAACAGAACAACCCAGCATAGGTTAAGAAACCCAGCCCAGGAAGATATATTGGCACCCAGCAGGAATAGCTAATGGCCTGGCGGGTAATAATGAAGCCTAAGGTTCAAATCTCTGATCTGAATTAATGGGTGTGTACAAGTATTCAAAAGACCTGAGAGTATTCAACTGGTTTTGTTTTCCCAGTAAAAAAAAATAACTGGTACAACTTTGTTAAGCATTACAGGGATGCCATGCAGACAGCCTGTCCTGCCAACAGCACCAAGCCAGGGGGCTCCAATCGATATTGTGCTTTGCAAGTTCCTTTGTCTGCCTGGAGACAGCTGACATCAGCTGAGGCACAAGTCAGGACTGCTTGGCTGGCTGTTACAGGGAACCATGCCCCCCTCTCTACAACACCCACTTCTTCCCTCTGTCTCTCCGCCCCCAGCTGTCACACACCCAGATTGTTTCTGCTCTCTTTTCAAGTGTGTCAATATCCCATCCAGCAGCCAACAATAGATCCTTACACCTCTGGCACCAGCTGATAGAGCCTAGTGCTACCGGCTAAGGTATTGGTGATTTTTGGGTGCTGGTGGGTGAATGCTGCTAGGTTGGATGTCGATGGGTTGGATGCTGGTAGGCTGAGGTTGGATGTTGCTAGGTTCAGGTATGGAGGACCAGGGCCCAGCCACATCAGGTTCTCCATGATAGGACCTGAATCAACCAGACCCTGCCTTCTCCTGGACCTAAATTATGGCTCTTGCTATACCATACCCAGATCTCCCAGACTCTCTCTCCCCGGACCCTCCCAGGTAGGGTCTAGGTCCATGTGGGGGCAGGGTTTGGGGTTTGGGGAACTGTGGGGCTAGGGCCTGTAAGGTCTGGGTGCAGGTTGGGGTATGGGGGTTTGGGGAAGGACAGAGATGGGGTCTCCAAGGTCCTTGTCCCTGGCTCAGGTGAGCCAGAGGGTTGAGAGAATAGCAGAGCTGGGGTCTGCAGGGTCCATATCCTGGGGAGAATCAGGGGGTTTGGGGGGAGAATCTGTGGGTTCCATATCCCAGGTGGAGATGAGTTGGGGGCTTGGAGGATGATACAAGATCTGGGGTCTTCAGAGTCCATGTCCCTGGCTAGGGTGAGTCAGGGACATGGACAAAAGTGTGGGGTCTTCAGCCTGTGGGGTCTAGGTCTATGACATGCATGGTTCAAGGGGCTCGGGGAATAGAAGGCCTTGGATCTGTGGGGTCTAAGGTCCCTGGAAGGGGTGAGTCAGGGGGCTATAGAAATGGTGTGGGGGCTAGGGTATCAGGGAATGGGAAAGCGGGGGTTGGACTAGCCTGGGAGCTGATAGAGGGTTGGGAGTCTGGTGCTGGCAGGTCACTTTTCCCTGCCTGCTCAGGGTTGTGGGCCTTGTAGCTGCACAGCCCTGGGGCTATAGAGAGAGTTTAAGATTTCCCAGCCCCAAGGCTTACAAGAGGAGGGGAATGCTCTGTGCTCAGCTGGAACGGTTAAGTCTGGCCAAGTCACAGATTATCTTCCTGGAGGAGAGGATATAAGGCAGAAAAATGTACACTGGTATGTCAGAAGATGGCATGGTGGCTTCTAGAGGAGACATAAGTGTACAAATATTTTTCCCCCCAGTAGAAACTCTACCAGATGTCACTTCTACCTCATTGGAAGTGATAAACAGTTCTATAGGACCTGCCATTTTTGGTATGGAAGAAATTGTTTGCATGCTTGTACACTTAGGGTTTCTATTGGTGCAACTGTGATCCAACTCAAGTATAGTCTATACCAGGGGTGGGCAATTATTTTGGGCAGAGGGCTGCTTACTGAGTTTTGGCAAGCCATCAAGGGCTGCATGACAGGCAACCAGGGGCAGATAAATATTAATTTTCTAAATTTGGTGGTGGGGGGGGCATGGGCTGGATAAAATGGCCTGGTGGGCCGCATCTGGCCCGCGGGCTGCATTTTGCCCACCCCAGTCTATACTTACCTGGCAAGGGAAACTCCATGACCATGAAGGTGGTCTTCCTAGCTGCACCGGGGAAGACCGCTCTCCTGGCACAGGGATAGTACCTGCCAAGGCAGTGTATAGTAAACCTCCCACTTAGCTGCTGCAATGAGAAGGTCTTGGCTTTAAGCCCACTTTATGGAAATGGGAGACTCCTCCTGGCTTGCCCCTGGGGCCATGTGGCTGAGGACAAGCAAAACTCAGAGGCATATGAACCCCAAGCCTCTGGGCTTGGGCCTGCAAGTAGGATGCCTGCCAAAAGTTTTGGAAACATCTGAAGCCCTAGATGGGGTGAAAGAAGTTTGCTGGTAGTAGGACCATTTATGGTTCTAGACTGACTCTTAGGTTTGTAATTTGTTCTGGCTAATTTGGCTTGGAATATAGAAAATTTAATTTAAAAATACCAAACAACTCCTCCTGCCCCCTCCCCATGATTTGACTAGTAGAAATGGTTACATTTCTGTGTACCCACACAGAACAGGGACTTTACTCACATACAGCCTGAGGGAGCCCTACCAAAAAGAATTCTGACTGTTCTAGTTCTCTATAGTCTACTGTTCTAGTGGCTATAGTTCGTTCTCTCTCTCTCTGTCTGACTTTTGAGCTGAAATACCATCCTGGATCCGAGTCCCCTTTCCTGTCAAATAACACATTGAAATAGGCATGTTTTCATGGAAAGTTTTGGTTTCTAATTTCTGAGTAGCTATAGTCAGGACTAATTGTCCAGTTCAGTGTTATTTATGATGAGTGCAGGGACAAGACTATCCTTAAATAACTTGCTTACTACTAAAAATAAAGATAGTTTCATAATCCCAGTTCTATTATATAATTTCATACTGTTAACATAACATCTTGTTTGTTTAATTAGCGGTGTATTTCACAGTGCATGTTCAGTATTTTACTTGTCTTGAAGTTTTTAAACTCAACTCGTTGTTATTGCAGCTGCTGTAAGAACTAGTATTCTTAATGGTTCAACAAAACAGTGATTTTTTTTTTTAGTACCCTGCTTTCACTTTGAAATGTTTGAAATTTTTCCTGTCTGGCCTGAATTTCAAACTTGGTCTAATTTTAAATTTTTTTTTGTAGACAAGTCATGGAAAAAGGGGATTGTGATAACGACATCCCTGTTAGATGATGTTGGATTTAACACTTGAATGGAGAGTTGATGAAATAGAGGGTTAATTATGTAAGAGTTAAAAATACTCAAATCAGACTAGAATGCTAGATGAGGCATTCCTTAGAGTGAGAGATGGGGGAATTTTTTTTCATTTCCAATATTATTTGAAAGACTTGCATACTACTGAAGATTATGGACAGGCATTCACTTCTAGTGGTAAGAAATTCAGTGAGGCTCTTCTTCTGAGACAGAAGTAATGCCTGTCCATGGCTGAAGTCATACCTGCATCGAATGGATCTTTTTTTCTTCCCATCTTAGATACAGGAAATACATTTGCTAACCTTCAGTCATGTGGTATCATCTCTATATTGATATGTTTGTTAAAAGTCCTTAATACCAGACATTTGATTTCAGGTGCATGTTCTTTCAGGATTTTGCCGTGGAGATTATCTAGTCCCCCATTTGAGCACATTAAGTTTCTTCATTTCTGCTTCTATCTTGGCTATGATAATTTTCATTTCCATAAGTCACATCCATTACCCATCCTGTTTTTGCTACTATATTGATTGTCTAAACTGAAAATAAAGGCAAAGTAGTCGATTGGTTTTTGGCTCAACCCTGGATTATCTTTAATCACTGTTCCATCCTAGCTGCATACAGGTCCCACTCTGTTTTACTTTTTTCTGTTTGTATTCATATGCCTGAAGAATCCTTTGCTATTTGTTTTAATATCATAAAACATAATGTAAAACAAAGAAGGGGAGACAAACAGTAACAGTACAGAAAGAGAAACAAACAAATCTGATCTGGCAGTCTGGTTTAATTTATTCTAAGACTGCACAAAATGACAAAAATCTGTGATGGTTGATTCATACAAAGTCTATGTCAAAGCTTAGTGTCCATTAAAACATTTTTTTGCAAATTGTAAAGCACTGTGAATCTGCTCAGGTTTTTCAATTCTTTGGAAGCTTATGAAATCCCATTTAATAATATGAACTTTACTTGAAGTGTAATTCACATAAAAAAACACAAAAGAATAGGAATGGTTTAGAGCAGGGGTGGGCAAAATATCTCCTGCGGACCAGATCTGGCCTGCCAGCTGATTGGATCTGGCCCACAGGCGGGCATCCATCAATTAATTGCATCTGGCACCACTGGTGGCTGTCCCTGCTGTGCTCTGCATGGGGCAGAGTCCCATCTGCACCTGCCTGGGGTGGCATATGCTGCACTCCCAGTCTTCCCCACCGGAGGGCCTAAGCCCTGGCCAGCAGGCACAGCTTCTGGGCAGGGCTGCTGCTGCAGCTGCCTGGGGAACTGCTGGGCTTCCCCAGTTTCCACTGATTAATCCTCCTTTCCCTGCTGCAGTACTTTGGGCAGCAGGTACAGAGAGGAAGCTACAGTGCTGAGAGGGGTGGGGCACATTCTGCCTGCAGCTCACTTTGATTCTGCTCATGCATGTCTGGGTGGGGGAGCATGTGGACAGAAGTGGGGCATGAAGAAGCTTGGCTGCTCACAAAGCCCTGCCAGGCAGGCATGGGGAGAGGCAGGTGGGGTGGAAGCAGTAGCACCAGGAGCCAATGTAGACTTGGTGCAGCCCCAGTGGTCAGGCTCAGGGCAGGTAGGTGAGGTGGAAGCAGCAGAAGCCAGTGTGGGTTTGGCTGCAGCCTCACTGGGCAGGAGCAGGACACAGACCAAGAGAGCCAGTGGTGCCAGGCTTGGTTCCCTATACCATCCCTCACTCCTAGGAGCTTCTCTTGCTGTCTGCCAGCAGCAGTTACTTTCTCAACCCTTTGCAGCGTGCTGCGAGCCAGGCAGGCAGCACTGATCCCCACCCCTCACCTGAGGAGGGGCTGGGCTCAGCCATGTCACAAAGTGCAGGCAGGGGGAAGGTTGGTGGTGGTGGGGGAAGCCCCCCTCATACACACACCCAACCTATCCATGACCCAATCACACCCTGCACACATACTCACACCCCCTCACACATCTCATCCCCCACCATACCCACACCCAATACTGTCCCACATACCCCATACACCACCATATGCACACCCCCACCCTACACCTCCATATGCCTACACATATCCCAACACCCCCAAAATGTCCCACCCCACCATACGCATCCACACATATACCCACGCCCCTAAACACCCCCTCAACACTGTCCCACACACCTCAACAACACCCACACACACAACCACACACCCACCCCTACCACATCCTTCCCCTTCACCCCCTACCCACACCATAGCTACATCCCCCACACATCTGCACACCCCCAACCATATACACCCCACATAACCTTCTCTACCCCAGCACACAATATAAAAGCAAGAACCACCCCTCCTAAAAGGAGTACTTCCTGGGAAAGGGGAGAGACTTCTGGTGGCAAAGGTCAGGGGCTAGGGGGTGGGACTTCCAGCTCCAAGATGGTGACCAGGGGGCCACCCTGTCAAGAGGTGGGGCTACCCTTCTGGCCCTCAACAGGTCAGCAAAACTCATTAAGTGGCCCTCCAGTTGAAAAAGTTGTTCACCCCTGGGTTATAGGGACCTCCATCCTACCTGCACATTTGTAGACAAAAACAACACAAGCTTATAGAGTTGAGGTTATCAGATTCTGAATTAATGTTACACTCTAATAGGAGTGGAGTGAATAAATGACAAGGGCCAGGTACAGACATATAAATGATCAGAAACTGATTTTTACCAATAACAGGATAGAAGTTTGCCACACAAAGACTGGTTTAAAAATGGCAGAAGGTAGATTGGTTTAAGAACAGCACTCATCCCATGCTTGGCTGCTCCAGCTGAATGCCCAGCAGGCCCTGACCCTGTGATGTCATAGTGCTGAGTCAGCACAAATGCTTTTCAGCACAGACCCTTACTGCAACCTTGCCTCCTACCTTCAGCAGCTTTCAGCTGTGGGCAGGCAGCACAGAGGGAGGGGAGGACGGAGGGGAAAGAGACACCACCCTTCATGAACCCTCTTATGAAGCACCCCATGATGTACATACAGGTGTATGAACCCAGGAGAACCCCTGCGAGAAGGCACAGCCCCACAGAGCCCAACCAGGCTGCTGGGCATGAGTGAGCATTCCTCCCTCCCCACAGGCATTTATCAGCTGCAGGCAGGCAGTGCAGGGGGAAAGAGGAATGCTCAACCATGGCCAAAGCCCTTTTGGGCTCTGTGGTGCTGCACCAGCTTGCAGGGGGTTTTTCGGGCTCATTATTAGGTCTGTGCATATCATGGGGTGCTTTATGATGGGGTTTATGGAGGAACACTGATGACTTCCTCCCCTTCCCCCCATGCACTACCTGCATGCAGCTGACAGATGCCTGTAGGTCACAGATGACACAGCAGAAGGAAGGGGGCATGCTCACCTATGCCTGGCAGCTAATCAGGGGTGACCTGGATACTAAGCTGTGTTCAAGGGGAGGACACTGGAAGGTGTGCAGAAATGTCCCCAACTTGCTGTCCTCAGCCACTGTAGGCAAGCTGCATGCCTCCCCCCACCAAAGAGTGAATGTGTGTTCTGTTCACTACTGATCTGTCCTGTGTCACTTAGATTGATTCTGCCTGGGGCTTTTTGAAGATGCAGACAGAAGTGATGATTTTTGCTTGATCTGGCAACAGAAAGCAGTTTATAGCTCTGATGAAACACAATTGCACAGCTGCAAATAGCTTCAAAAATGGCTAATTGGCTGAAACTCTGACCCTTCATTGTGTGAAGTATCAGATAAAGATGTTGCAAAATGTAGTGTCTTTTGTAACTTGTTTGTGTCTGCTGAACTCCCAGCCTGTTACTGTTTCCAGAATGGGAGGGGGGAAAGACAGCAGAGACAATTTAGTCTGGAGGGTATTCAGCACCTCCTGGAGGGTGAAAATGGTGTATTTCAGCCTCCCTGAGGTAAGGGGGACCTCCAATTCATGCACACCATCCATCAGCACCAGCTGGGGAGCCCCAAGAGTAAACTGTTGCTGCCATTCCCCCCTCCCATTCTGAAAACAGTGAACACTGGCAGAGAGCCTGGTTGTTGCTAAGGGCACCTGGCTGTAGGCTCCCAGCTTGCAGCTAGATTCCACTCCCCACTGGAACAAACAATGAACTTGTGTTTGGTCTGGGGTAACGTTGTAACTCAGAAGTCTTTGCAAAAATTGTTCCGAGTTACAACTGAGAGCTGCACTTCTGTTTGCACCCTGAATGTTTGTACTTAGCCAAGGTGCGCAAAGTGATGTGGCTCAGGTTTAGAGGTATTTTGTGAAAACTGGGCCAACCCCAGCTCCTGGTTAAGTCATTAAGCATAAAAGAAGATGGAAAAGTCACTGAGGTCTAGTGGGAAGAAGTAAACTTGGGATGGATGAGAAGATTAAGCATGTACAGATTTTAATTTGGGACTTTAAGTTCTTTGGAACATTTGCTTTCAAGAGACCTTACATAGCACAAGAACCAGTCTCTGCAGAGCTTGAAGACTGAATACAGGATGTAGCATGCCAAGACGAGAATTAAAAAAGACAAGATTAAACTAGTCTTTTTTTTTTCCCTAACTCTAAGTTCCCATTTGTGGATTGATGACTCTTAATAGAGTGTAGAACAGATCAGCACAGACTGTTCCTTGTTTCTGAACAGGCTGTTTTGTATGATGTGGTCGATTTTGCATATATCATATTTGTATATGTCCAAATGTTTCTGTCTAACTTCACTTTTTTAATTGTGAAACTGGTATTGGATTGTACTGGGAGTGCTTCTTGAAAGAGACCAAAACATTGATGCCAAGGAAAATAATGTGGCCTGGAAAAGATTGGGGTAAGAGGGGTAAATCAAGCCAAATATCCAGAAAGTGTGTGTGTGTGTGTGGTTGAGGAGGGAGAGGGAGGGAAAGCAAGCTATTAAAACATTGTCCTTGCTTGGTTAGCTATAAAAAACAAAACAAAACAAAAACCTAATGCAAGCAGGCATACCACCCATGGAGCATTTGATGATATGTGGTACTGGCATAAAAAAACAACCCCCTCCCCCAAAAGCCCAAAAAGAAAACAAAAAAAATTTCCAGAAGATAGGACTTTTGTTTAATTGCTCCAGAGAAATAAATCATCTGTATTGATTTATGCCCTGTACTGTCAGAAACACAACTAGCTTAACACAATTTCACATTTATTCACAGTTCCTGCCAAAAGCACAAGAACCACTTTTAGACTAGCTAAAATACCCAATTAAAATACAGTTCTAATAGACCTGATTCGGAACCCAGGGGACACGTCCAGATGAGTGCAAATGTGCATCTCCCCAGAGACAAACAGAAGTCTGGCCACTGCTAGTTGTCCCAGGGGAACAATTCTGCATGCATGCTCTGGTACAGGACAAATTGACCCACGTGGGGTAGGGGAGGCTGGGTCCAGCAGCCTTACTTGGGTCCTGGGGGCCTCCCACTGCTGCCATGTGCACTGACTGTTTTGGTTTTTTTCAGTGTTTTTTTTTTATACCAGGATTTGCCACATTTGTGTAGTACAGATAGAACAGCAAGGTTTTCTACACAGGAATCCTGTTTCAGGTTCAGAACATTAGGCGGTATGCCTTTTGGATAGAGATAAGGGGCCAGATCCTGTTCTACTTATAAGGCACCCAAATGGTTTAAGTGTGATTATAGTTCACTCAGCTCAAGTTCCTCAACATAAATGTTAATGAATACCACTTTTGTAAAACTCCATCAGTTTAGCTTCAAGATTAAGTCCTTAAAGAAACAGTGAGAATGAGGAGGACCCACCTGCCTTTTGTGTTAACTGTTTTTCAGGAACTTAGGCAGAGTGGGATTGCATACCATGCAAGAACTTAATAGGTGGAATAAAATGTGGCCCTCTATCAGTAAACTATCTACCATCATACATAAATTGATCTCATTGAAGCCAGTGGGTGTTAACAGCACTGAGAGCCTGGCACTAAGTGAAAGCCTATGTAGAAAACCTTTTATGCACAATGGTAGCTGAAAAAAAATATTTTAAACTGTAAATAACACAATCTGTCTCTCAATTTTCCTTCCTTAAGGGAAACAGGATATTGTACCCTTTTATTAAACAAGGGTGAATCAAAGAACTCAAATATTAATTTCTCTTCTTAAGGGATACAGGACATAGGATTCTGAATTCTAACTGCTACGGCAGTATTACAGATATTGATAATTTTGTATCATAGTTGTGATAATTCCTTTATATTAATATTTTCTTTGTGTAGAGCAGTAAAATGTTTATGGGCTGATTTTTAATTACTATCTAGTCGATCGTTTTGATAAAATAACAGAGATTTGACAGTATAGAGACCTCGACAGTTGGTCTCTCTACCCAAAAGCAAGAACATAAGAATAGAAACAAGCTACAGCTCATGACTGGACTAGAATTTCATCTTTGCCGTGAAACAAATGTTGACTTTTATATACGTGTTACCAGGAAGGCAGCAGATGTAAACAAATTCTCCAAGGCCTTTGATTATTACCACCTGTTTGCTAGTACCCACTTTCAAAAGTAAGACTGATGAATTTGAAGTTGAGTTCAGTTTCAAATCCATTTACTGACATATGGGTCTGGATTTTGATACAAAAGTCACTAAATTAATATGCAGTGACCCTATACAAAGCGATACCTTGAAGTGATTTATTATAAGCCAAGAGCATTTACCTTGTGTTAGAATTGGCAGATCTGCCTAAAAGAAAAAAGTTTGAAGCAAAATTCACAAAATTCAAAAATAATGAGAAGCAGCAGCAAGTTTTAGATCTTGGATGTATGACAGGCAAAAGCTTAAGAGCTAAGTTATTTTAACCTACTCAAGGATGTGGTAATATTTGTGATGGGACAAATATCAATAAAATAAGAAGTGCAAAGACCCATGAGTGGCTTTAATATATGTTAAGAAGAATAAGTTGCATGGAGAAGAAAAGGATAGTCTACAACAATTGACGAATTATTGTGTATTACTTTACTGGTCTCCAGATGTTGTGAGTGAATTAGATAATTTACTTTATTTTATTTTGTAGGACATCACTGTGACTTAAACTGACACCCATGTTTCATGTGTATGTGCTTTACAAGGATAGCTTTCCACTGATCCATCCTAGCAAGAGCTGTTCTAAGTATTCTCATCTGGAGACTGTTCTTACATATATTACAGCAATGTGCCCGAGGGCAGTGTTCTGTTTGATTTCAAGATTATAAATCATGCAGTTTCCCAGAACACTACAGGATATATAAAATACCCTAGAAGTACCACAAATTGTGTGTCAGATACATATGATGAGAAGTCACATTCTAATGAAATTCCTGGGATATTCTTTTCTGCCCCAGTCCTGCAAACAATAGTTTATATGCATCGCTTCAAATACATGGACAGCATTACTGAAGGCAAAATTAAGCATGTGTAAACACAGAATTAGATCCTTTTGTAGTTATACATAACTTCAATATTAACAAGCTTCAATAGATCTTATATCCTTTCTTTTTATTTATTTACCATTTGATAAGTGCTGACAATGTGCTTTAAACAGTCTTCAGGAAGAAGAAATAACCCTTGCCTCAAAGAATTTGCAGTCTAAACAGACAAAAACAGATCAGAAAACTGTTCAGGGAGGCCCAGGGGAACTTTCAATCTCAGGGTATTCTTTTCTTTAATGAAAACTGCATTTCTATATTTGTAGGTTTCACAGAAAATGTGGGTGTTCTTGGGCAAAGGGAATCACTTTGCTTAAGTCACTACAGAATGCAATTTACTCTAGGGCAAAGACTGGAAGTCACTGTTACCACCAGGATTGCAAGTCAGTTCAGGAGACAGGCCTTATCCAATTAAAAGGACAGAAGAGTCAAGGTAGATAGAATAGAATTAAAGGTTTGACAGATTAGTACAGGAGTCAGCAGCAACCTTTTCAGGCTGTGGGCTGAACTGACTCAGTTCAGGTCAGAGGCAGGCTAGCAGGTTGTGGGCAGGAAGTAGGACCCAGCCACTGCCTTCAATTTTCCCAGTGGCTGCACAGAAAAGCACCCACCACCACTGCTCTTCCATGCTGAAGCACAGGGAGAGTGCCCATAGTCAGTGCTCATCCCACAGTGGAAGGGAAAAGCAACTGCTTCTGAAGCCCCCCACTACAGGGCAAATGACAGCTGTGAAACCACTCTACATGCCACCACAGAAAAAAGCAGCAGCTGGGTTGTAGTGTATAACTATACTGCATCCACCTATGTCTGAACCAAATTGAATCAGCCCAGTTCCTGAAGCCCCATGTCCATGAGGCATATCAAATGGCTCCAGGGGCTGAATCTAGCCCATGGGCCATAGGTTGCTGGCCCCGGGATTAGTAGCATAAGAACCCTAAGATTCCTAGTCTTGTAAAAAAAACTACTGCCCACCAATACTGCATTTTTCTATCTCATCTAAACGATATAAAAATAATGGCAGGCCATTATTACTATTATTGTTATTAAACATCTGTATTAAAGAAAGGTCTAAGGATTGAGGATTGAAGTTCCACTGTACTGAGTACTCTACAAGGACATATAAAGGGACAGTCCTTGTTCTGAAGAGTTTACAGTTTAAACAGTGTTGAAGGATAAGAAATTACTTTTTTTTCTCTTGTAGGAGTCCAGTCCAATAACTGTAGGAATGGAAATGACTTTCAGCATTAAAGAGAATCATGGAAAAAAGCCAATTATTCATTTTTCAGGGCTAAAAATTCATGGCAGATCCCCCCATGCAGCATGGGGCAGTGAGGGGCAGTGGAGATGGCCCCCCACCTGGCAGCACCCAGTGAATGTGGGGCTTTTTTTTTTTTTTAAAGAGCTGGAATGCTGGGGCTGGGTGAGGCAGACATTTATGGGGCTGGGATAGTGGGTGGGGGTTGGAGGGTGCTCAGGGGGGCTTGGGGTGCAGGCAGGGGATGGGGCCCAGTGGGGATCCCCCCATGGTCCCCTTCCCACTCCTCCAGCCCCCTCCCACCCCCAGCTCCCTACTTACCAAGACAGAATCTGGGTCCAGCTCCCTGTGCCGGCGAGTGGGGACTGCCTGAACCTCTGAAGCTCTACGAATCTTTTTTGAATGGATCTGGAGAGCTTAAAATCAATTTGGACCTTTTTATTGGTCTCCTGATTTGATTCAGAGCTTTGGCCGCTGAATTGGCCCCAATCTCCAAATCGAATCAGCACCCAGAGCTTTGCACAGCCCCAATGGATGCTTTAGTTTGGATAAAGCCTTCTAAGTGTATATCTGAACAAAACACGCAAGTCTATTTAGGTGCTCTTTTCAGTAAAATCCATTTACATTTTTATAAATGCTAGAGGCATATATGTATGATAGTGGGTCTGGGTTCTGGTTTATTGTGTGCTTCCCTTTGTATTTTGGCAATGCTGGAGATGCTTATGTATATTTTTATAGCGTTGAAGTTTGGTTTACTCTATGCTTCAGTAGAATAGTGTTGAGTGTCGTCTTTGCATATACTTATATTCGTTTCCTGCTTGCAGAATCATGGCAAAAGTTATTTATTGTCAAAAAGGAGATGATGATTTGACTATGAAAATATGAAAAGTAAATATTGGCAAATTGCAAAAGAAGTATAAATAACAAAACAAAACAAAAGTTGGAGACCTGATTTCATGGAATATAAAATAAAAAGCAACAGTATTTCTCTTCTATTAGAAGACAAAATACCATTTTTCAATTTTTGCAAAAAAAGGAACATAACTGAATTTATTTTGAGCCCTTGATATGAAAAGGAAGTTAAATTGAATTTGTATTTTGTTTTAGTAATTGTAGTTGGTAAAGTGTATTATCCCACATCAAGCTAAAATTATAAGGTCAAGGAGGAGATACAGATAGAATTAAATTATTTAGTAGGACCAGTCCAGTTTTTATTCTATTGGAAACTGTTTTCACCTTAGCTTTTTTTAAAAATCTTTTCTCAGATATCTGTGTCATATTATGCAGTTTCCCTCTCATTTTTGCTTGTTTTACTTAACTGTATTGTTGCTGTTCTCTGAGGCCAGCTGACCTCATTAAATGCTGTCTTATAAATCCCTACCGAGAAGAAGACAGTAAACTGTCCCTGCTTTGGTTATTGTTGGCTATCATGCATACAGCAAAAAAGAAGTCATCTTTATAGTTATCTTATTCTCAGAAGTGGCATAAAGAACTCTAAACAAGCTAAAAACCCACCACGCTAAAAGAACACACCATGGAAGTTACAAATGGGATTTCAGCAGGAAATACTAAAGTTTCTTTTGAAAAATAACTATTGTGCATTAGAGACATTGTGCACTAAAATAATAAACAGAAAGAACCTAAAAATAGTGTTATTTTGCTCATCTCTAATGTAAAATCCTGCCCCAGATGAACACCTCATTATGCTAGCAATTAAATGGTTATAGTTATAGTGTATTAGGATTTTTTTTCAGTTAGGAAATCATAGTTTACTTGACCCTGGCAGGTATAGCAGCTGCTAGAAAGGATATGAAGATTTCTTGGCTTAGACACTAACCAGATGTATGGGTGTAACCTGATCCAGAAAACGCTAAGGGATAATATTTGTTGTCCAGACCTCTAACAATGGGTTTTTAGGTAAGTAATGGCTGTTAAGCATTTGAAGCTCTGTTTGCATGCATGTGGGATTGTCCAGGGACTTTGCTAGGATAGCAAGATCAGTTCTATTTTCATCAGAGAAACCATGTGAAAAAAAAGAAAGAGAACAATGCAGACTGTTTCCATTTAGAGAGACTGAAGCATTGTAGCCTCCTGTTTAATGTCTGTATGGAAAAACAAAAATGCTGCTGTTTCTAGAACAAGTCCTTCATGTGTGTCTGGATGAAAAGCTGTACCCTGCTTTCTGCCTGACTTCAGACTAATACTATTAACTACCTCTCTCTGGATGAAAAGCATTTCTCTCTCACCAAAATAATTCCTGAAGTAATTTTTAATGTCATTGGAGAGTGAACCATCATGTCCAGATGGTGCTTAATACAAGTGTGTACAAGGTCAGAGAAGGGTACCTATGGACTGTAGTTTACTTCAGTCTCCATTGCACATAATCTTCTGGTGGCCTGAGGAATGAAAGCTATACCAGCAAATGCTCCTAATATAGACACATTTCATAGCAAAAAAGGCCTTACGCCCAGTTACCTTATTTTGCTGGTGGAGCAATTATGCTGCAATTAAGGTGTTAATTGCAATATAAATGGCAAGAGTGCTTAAACACACACTCAATTTAGGGCACCATAAAATGGCATAATGGTCATAAATATATAGGGCATTTTTATACATACTTGGGGGTGGGGATAGAGGGAGGCATTTTTAATTGAAAGAAGCTCTTGGGAGCCACTGTAATTAAAATGCTCATGGTGTCATGTATTCAGCATCACACATTTCAAAATGGTGGCAGGGGTGCTTTAACTAAAGGCTTATTCAACACAAGCTTTAGTTAACTAAACAAGGTGCTGCAGCATGCTGGAGCATTTTGGTCAAACTCCATTAATCAAGGCTGCTGTGATACATCCTAATCGGACCGTGTCAGAGCACATGTATAGGTGCTCATAGAACCATATGTATGGCACCTTAAGTTGAACGTGGCATGAATGTCTCCAACCAGAAATGGTGTAATCACAGCCAATTGTTGGCCCTGGCTGTGAAACCAAACCTGGTCATGCTGGGCTGCAGGCACCCAGCTAGCCAGGATCATTATCACATTCTCCCTCTGCTCTGGCAAGTAGAAAAAGGGCATAATTTGGGTCTTCGCCCTGATCCCAGAATCATGCCTCCTACCATGCCTGTGTGGCATGGCAGAAGCAGAGTGGTTGGGGTTGGGCAGTCAGAACCCATGGCACCTTTAAATGAACATGCGCCAGTATCCTAAGATATGTTGGCAGATGGACTTTTGGGGGGTATTACTGTATTTATACTAGGGCCTTTTCCAACACAGCTGTAAGAGCAAAATAAATACTGATACAGAAATGCCAGAAAAACTTTGCAGTGTAGCCTAGGCTTGAGGTTGGGACCCAAAATCCAAACCATGAGAAAGTGGTATGATCTGGCATTAGGTTACTGGCCTACAGGAAATAAGTGATAACGGGAGTAAGAATAATGAACACAGACTTCATGAAAGCTGTCCTCTTTGTGTAGTAATGCATGACTCTACAGTGTCATTAGGCTAGATAAGTCCCTTCCAGCAGAAAGGGGACTTAACAGTTATTTACATAAAAGCAGAGATGGAGGCTTGAGGCTCACCCAGTTTCAAAAGGTTCAAGTCAGTCTTTTTTGGGCTATCAGTGGAGAGACATATATTAGGATAATGAAGTAACATTGATTAACCAAGTGAATAAAGGGAATGGTAAAAACAAAAAAAGGGGGAAAGGATTTTCCAGTGTGACATGTTCACCCTGATCCTGTGAAACTCTTTCCCTGGCATTGGAGCTTGAAAAATCAGAAGGAAACAGGGGAACAAAAGCTAGTTGTGTTCTTCCGCAGGTTTCATGGGCAAAATAAACAGGAAGCACCAGATGACTCTTCTGGTTGGTAAAGTCCACAAGAATACCAAAGAAGAAAGAAACAGCCATGAATTTCTCCTCACTGAACTTACAAATTCTTATGTTTGTATGAAGGAATATCGACGAATGGAGAAAGGTTAAAAAACAATTAAAAATGAAAACAAAGTGTGTGTGAGAGAGAGAGAGAAAATGAAGAATGTTTGGTTTTTAGAATGATTTAAGAGACTAAGTCACTGCTATTTATGGGAAAAATTAAGAGAGGATATCTTAAAATATGCAAGATTGTTAAGGGGAGTGAATAGCTAAATGCTACAAGGCTATTTAAGATAATATTAGGTAAAGAGGATAAAGAACATAAATAATGGAAACTCTCTGCACTAAAGGAATTAAGTGGAATTTTAAGGGAGAAGTTACTAAATGAAATAAAATTCTAAGGAAAGAAATGGGAGCAGCCATTACCCAACTTATAAAAGAATTTAGACAAGTATTTGAAGGAAAAGTAATCTGTTCTCGACTTTTGAATGCAAGACAACTACTAAGTGAAAGGAAAAAGACCAAAGTATGTAGACCTTAGGTCTTGTTCCTAAAATTTCCTATGCTCTTTACTAAAAGGAATAGAGAGTGACTCCATACATTCTCTAATATATATATTTTTTGGATCAGGGAAATGAGATGAATCATTATGGGGCTGCCCTGAGCTGTTGGGTATGGCATGTTTATAGGATTTTGTTGGGTTTTTTTTACAGTTTTCCAGTCTTTCTCTTGTTATGGTAGTATAGTCTTAACATAGATTGTTTGGTAAATAGATCCACATTCCTTACTATCTATGGCACACAAAAGGAACACATCTGAAAGGTTTGTCCTGCCAAATTCTAGGCATTTACAAACAGAGCTAAAATAACAGGTTCAGATATAAAATAAAAAAGGAAGGGCAAAATCAGCTGATTAGAATAAAAGGTGGGAGGTTACTTGATCATGTTGTACAGGTTCTTAAATATGAAGAAGATATTTCTAAAATATATGCTTTATTTTAGCACCTGGGAGAAATCTTATGGTACATGTATACAGGAATTTAAGTTTAATGGTTAGGACAGCCCCTTGTGGCATTGGGGCCATTTATCCCCATTTGTCCCTGTTAGACCCCCAACTCCATGCAGCGCCCAATGACTAGGGAGACAACGGCCCAATTGCTCATGGATCCTGGTACTCATTAGCCGGAGCAAGCAGGGAGCACACACCAGCACACATTGCTCGCAACAGTTTTATTCAGTTTGGAGACAGCTTTGGGCCAGGTCCTAAAAAACCAACAAACTGGGGACCTGCCCTGAACTTTAGTTCTTTTCATATTGTATACACCTTTGTTCATACATATTAACATTTACTCCACCCTCATCTCTCCTCTGGTTCCACCCATTTCTCATCCCATCTCAAACTCTGCCTCTGTTTACTATTTGCTTCCTTAGCATGGTATTGCCTATGCATTTCCTTCATTTACATGCCTGTCTGCTAAGAGCGCGTGAGTAAAACTTTGACCCCTATGGTCTTTCGGTCACTTTAGGTTTCTTGCTGGTCCTTTCTAGTTTTCTTGCTGACTTCAACAGCATCTCTAAGGCCATATTTCTGTTTTGTCCCCTAATGATAGCCATTGGTCTGTATCCTAATTTTACCCAACACATCATGCACTTTGCACCTCATCCTTTTGTTAAGAATCCACTTACTTAAGCATTAGCCAAGTTAGTTGCTTTTAATATATCATCCAGACTTGTGACCAGCAGCTTTTGCTGAGACACAGGAAAAAAACTATTATTCAGCTGCACACCCAGCACTCCCCAAGATCCATATCATTACCCTAACAGTCCCCTTCCATTATAGTCAGTGAGAAGAACAAAATCATCTTCATTGACCTCATTGAACTCCTAGCACTTAGTTCTGCTGTAAGACAATAATTATAATCAAATCTAATCCACAGGACTTCCACCAGTCCTCCACAGGGGCAAGAAGGATTTTCTCCCTGATGGATAATTCAGCAGATGTAATCTAAAGTGGTTTTCTTCCTCCTTCTCATCATCATATTTTTGGTTTTGAATTGGTTGTTTATTTTGTTTTGTTTGTTTATTTAGCTGAAACATCAGAAAATTAGCAATTTGCCATGGTTGTAGACAGGATGGAGTGGACCAGTGCTCTAGAAGATCAGAGAATCTTCCTTTTTCAGTGCCTATCTGGTATGTCTTTCTTACCTGCTCAGGATTGCATTAATTTTCCTTTCGATATGGAGAACAAATTATTAGCCAGATAAAATTGATAGACTCTGGAGGTTTTTCACCTTCCTTTGTAGCATGAGGCATAATTTGCCTGTTCAGATCATCTAGACATATCCAACCTAACCAGTTCCTCAAAAATTTCAGGGGCTGAAGCCATTGCTGGCCACTTGGCCTTGTCTTCTGTGTATGGCCCACAGTTCAGAATCCTGAGGCTTGAAATGTTTAGTGGCATTTAAGTCTGTGAGCTTACTGTATGGGTATCTAGATGGAAATTAATGGTCTGTGATATACACAAGGTAAGGTAATGATGTAATGGTCTCTTCTGTCCTTAAACTTTATAAAATTCCATGAAGCTTTAAAGGAATTCTGCACATTCTAAATAGGCATCAAAAAGACATCAACAATTAAAATTGTTATATGCAAGATTTTTTTCAGTATACTTCTTTTGTTGATAGAGAACTGTCTTTGTAAATAAACATGAACACAAGGCTTACAACTTCTAACATAAAGAAAATAAAGACTAGGTGCAACGATAGTTTTTTTCCCCCTGTTTACCCACTGTGGGGGTAAAGTTGCCCATATGCGTTTTATTTAGATCATAGTAAGCATTACTATGAGTTAGTTTTCTGAGCAGTCGCATAGTAATTCTTACTACAGTGTAAGCACACTATGTCTTAAGCACTGGTTGAAGATTTTGGTGTGCTGTGGTGTGCTGCAGGGGCTGGGACCCACAAACAACATACTTCCCCATTCCCTTCAGCTTTGTGCTCTGGCAGCTCTGTGCTGGAAGTAGAGCCCCATGCTGGGAGAAGTATAGTGAGGCAGCAGCCTGGAGCTGCAGGGAAGCATGCCACTCCACTCCCTGTGGCTCTATGCTCCTGCTATGCTAGACCTAGGGGCTCCATGCTGGCAGCACAACCCTTTCTCCTCCCTACAATGCTGGAACAGGGACAGGGGGTATAGAAGGAAGGCACAGCTTCCATTAAGCTGCCTGGGTGGCATTGGGAGGAAGTGGGCCAGTCAGAATGGGAAATTTTCAATTAGCCTTGAGAAACCAAGGTTAATTGAATTTTTCTGAGACTTTGGCCCCCAGCTCTGGGTGACACCCATAGGCCTCTCTGTGAAAGGCTGGGGTCAGGGGTGAGATTCAGTTGAAGGGCTGGTATCAGGTCAGCAACCACTGGTGGAGGACTCCATGTAGCACAGCCCTTTCCCATCACCCCGCACGCTGGGGCAGAGTGTGGGCCTGCAGAGGGAAGCAACAGGCCTCATGCCTCTCTGTCTCCCAGCTCCATGCTCCCACTACTGAAACCCTCCTCTTGGATTGGCAGCACCCAGTCTGCACCCAGGTTGTACCACATCTTGGGTAGTAGAATGTGGGAGGGTGGAAAGTTCATCCTCAAAACAGGAGGGGTGGGGTGGGGCTGAGATCAGTACATCCTGGGATGCTGAAGGACTGAAAATTGCTCATTTTATGTTATTAGACCAGGCTGAAGTTACCCTGACATGAGCTGGATAGCACATCCCACAGTTAACCCTCACCTGAACTGGTGTAGCTTTGAATTATTCAGAGGGTATTTAGCACATATTAACATGAGGTGGACACACATGAAGGGAGAGAGGGGCTGCAAATAGATTTAGACAGACTACAAAAGTGGGCAGATGAGAATAGGATGGGGTTCAATGTAGACAAATGCAGGGTGCTGTGCCTTGGCAGAAGGAATCCACGGCATACACACAGGCTGGGGAGTTCCCCTCTTGAAAGCACAGAGGCAGAAAGGGATCTTGGAGTCATTATTGACTCCAAGATGAACATGAGCCGCCAGTGCCAGACTGCAGCCAGCAAGACCAGCCATACCTTGTCATGCATCCAAAGGTACATCTCAAGCTGGTCCAGAGAGGTGATACTTCCCCTCTATGTGACCTTGGTCAGGCCACAGTTGGAGTGCTGCATCCGGTACTGGGCGCCGCACTTCAAAAGGGATGTGGCCAGCCTGGAGAGGGTTCAGAGGAGGGCCACTTGCTTGGTGAGAGGGCAGCAGGACAGGCCCTACAAGGAGAGACTGAGGGACCTGAACCTGTTCAGCCTCGGCAAGAGGAGGCTGAGGGGGGACCTGGTAGCTGCCTGCAAACTCCTCAGGGGAGGTCAACAGCAAATAGGAAGAGCCCTTTTCTCCCCAGCCCCACCTGGAGTGACGAGGAACAATGGTAATAAGCTGATGGAGAATAGGTTTAGATTAGAGATCAGAAGACAATATTTTACAGTTAGGGTGGCCAAAATCTGGAACCAACTTCCTAGGGAAGTGGTCCTCGTCCCTACTTTGGGCAAATTCAAGAGGAGGTTGGATGGTCACCTATCTGGGGTCTTGTGAACCCAGCATTCATTCCTGCCTGTGGCAGGGGGTCAGGCTACATGATCTGTTCAGGTCTCTCCTGATTCTAGCTACTATGAAACTATGAAATTTTACCATGCACAGCCTTGGTACCCATTGCATTTTGAGCTTATCAGTTGATCAGTGTTAGTGCTAGCTCAAGTTTGGAGCAGTCACACTTTAAGACAGGGGTGGGCAAAATGCGGCCCACGGGCCAGGTGTGACCCGCTAGGCCATTCTATCCAGCCTGTGGGGCCCCCTAAAAAATTTAGAAAGTTAATTTTTATCTTCCCCTGGCTGCCTGTCATGTGGCCAAAACTCAGTAACCAGCCCTGTGCTCAAAAAAATTGCCTTCCCCTGCCTTAAAGTTAAAAAACCCTGACTGCCCCTGACCTGTACAGCTGTGACTTGCCATTAGAGGGCTGGCAAGCAGGGGCCTGACTAGGAGCTACAGCTGTGAGCAAGGATCCTGGTTTTCTCTGATAAATCCCCCCCCTCCCAATTTTCAGGTTAAAAAAAGTAACCCAAAATCCATTTATATATATATGTATGCATGTATTAGTGGCATTTCATTTTAAACATGGAAAAATGTTCCCCCGAAGCCCTCCTAGTTCCCACTCCTGGACCCATCTGTGCTGTGTGACCTGGCTAGCTGACTCTGCAGGCTGTTTGCATGGGGTAGCACCTCTGTGGGTGGAATAGTCACACCCCTAGAGCAGGAGGTGGGGAGGGAAGGGGATTTAGCTTGGTGCCAGAACTGACCCTGGGGCAATAGAGTTCAGGGGGTGGAAAATTTGTCCACCCAGAACAGGAGGGTGAGGGAAAGGATGCTGCATCCTGGGATGCTAGAGGACTGCAATTTGGATGGCTCATGTGTGGGAAGTGGCCATACATTTATGAAACATGAGCTGGGTAACATGAATCAGAGACAAACCTGTCCTGAAGTGGCATAACTTTAAGCCATTTAAAGTATGCTTAAAACTAGTTTCAGGTATTAATGTGTAAACAAACCAGGGATGAAAAGCTCCAGGAGCCATCTAAAATTAATGTGTAACAAGGCCCAAAGGTACTCGGGGAATTTTTACATGTGCTGTGGGATGCCATGCCAGGCATCTTAATTACCAAGCTGTACTAATTAGAAGTGCTTGTGCATCATGTGCATCAGCATCCCTGTGTGGAAAAAGTGGCACAGGGGTGCTTTGAACATGTTTTATTTTAAAGTGTCCTGCTGCCATTTTTTCAGCACAGAGATATGCTGGAACATTGATATACATGACGTGGAAGGCTGCTGGAGCACATCAATTTCGGTGCTCCAGCAGACTAGATTAATCAGTTCAGTCTGTTCCAATGCATTAGATTTCCAGTGCATCAGAGCAGACTCCCCACACATGTATAGGAGCCCTTGCATTTTAAGTGCCCTTTGTATATCAAACATATAACTTCACTCTAGCATTTCATGTGCAGTTAATATGTACTAAGTGTACATGCAACAAGGCACCAGGAGGTTTTTCCCCTCCATATGCAAAACCAATTCACTCTTCAGCACATTTTAGGCTGCTTCAGTTTATTGAAGTCTTATACCAAACTCAACCTTCATTTTTAATGCTCATATATGGCCCAGTGACCTAACTTGTCTGTTAAGCTGCAAATCCAGAGGCGCACAAGCCATTCCCTGCACTGCTCCACCAAGGTACTGCAAGAATGCATTCCTCTAATTATGAAATCTGATGTAATTCATTGTTCTCTTCTGATTCACTGTATATGTAGACAAGCACTAAAACTGCTAGTAGGGAAGATGTTTGACATAGGTGCATGTCCACTAAGAACTGATAGTTTCTCAGCTGAGGAGAATTTTATAGAAGATAGTTTTTTTCTCTCAGAGGGAAGGAAAGAGAGAAGTTTTAAGAATGTGTTTATAGGATTAGATCCACCTCTCTAATGCAAGGAATGGCAACTGTGCCAATAGGGGCATTTCTTTTGGTAAATGTAAGCAGTCAAATGCTGCCCATTTTTTCTATCAGAGTTAAAAATGATTGAGGCTTTCTGGAAGTGACAAAGATTTAACTCACTGTTGCTATGTTCTCTTCCTAGGCCTGCTGCTGACACTTCCAGAGCTCCGGACACCAGAACCTGAAACTGAAGTTGAATGGCTTCTAGGCAGCAGAACTCAGACAATGAACCAGGCTCAGTGAACTGCTGAGTGGTGAAAAATTACGCTGAATGCTATCCTGCAATAGTAGCAAATACCCCTATAACTCCGGGAGTTTGTGATTTATATCCACTGAGTATTCCTAGTTACAATTGTTAAAATATTGTTTCATTTGGCATTAGTTTTAAGTGTTTTCCAATTTAGATTTAATTTCTTAATTCCCTACTTAGTGAGCTGAACAATAGGAAGGAACACACACATACAGAACATTTGTGTATTATTATGTTAATAAACTGTTTTAATTTACAGTTGTCTGTACTAGAAAATCCCCTTATTGGAATGCTATTATTTAGCCTAAGTATCACTGTGTAGAGTTCAGCTGTTGCCAGTCCCTTTTCTTCTGCAAAGTGAAAAATAGTAACACTGTTCCCTAGTATCTGGCCTCTATCTATAAACACTGATTCTTATAAACAGGGGGTTAGAATCACAGAACCACAGAGGCCAGGTATAGACATTATACTTTTACCAGTATAAGTGATCAGAAACTGGTCTATACCCGTAACAGAACATACTGGCTTGAAAATGGTGGAATTTAGTCTAAGATTTCCCCTGCCACCAAAGGGTGAATATGTGTTCTGATCTGAACTGTGATTCTTACAGAAAACTGTGTTACTTAGATTGATTCTGCCTCAGGCTTTTTGAATATCTGTACTTAGCCACATACTTTGGTTTTCCCCTTAGAATGTTTCTAATCCCCACATCCTTCCTTAATCATGCAATGTGATCTATTATTACTATATTGCCTAGGCACCAATGCTAAATTAAGGATTGTACAATATTCTATATGTAAAGTGTTCCTGATGTTTATATCTTAGTGAGGTGGAAGAAGGACTTTTTTTAGGGAAGGGATTGTAGCTGCAAAAAACCAAAAAACTGATTTTTTTTGTCTATAAACAAAACTGTTCTGGCATATTAACAAGCACTCGCAGATTAAATTTCAGCTCAGAACCTTTTGAAAATGACAATCTGAGGGGGGTTTTAATAGTACCAACTATATAGTTGAGAGATGTTAGACAGGAGGTCCAATACAAGATATTACCAAAAAAAAAAATAAATCTTTCATAGGCCTTGTATATGTCCTGGATCATGCCAGCTACAACACTCCACCCCTGAGTTTTGTCAGTTTCAATAACTATAAGCATAACTTCTTTGGAAGTTAAATGATTAAGAGGAGTCTCTAAACTAGTCATGGCTCAGATTCTTTGAGGCCTTAAAAATTAGGATCCAGGCAATGAAATTAAACTGCAGCAAAGCAGATTTAGGTCATTTCTTAGGAAAAACTGCCCACAGCTGTGAACAGATGTCACATTTGTTCCAGGAAAAAACATTTTCTCCCAGTGTAGGAAAACCCCCAGTTTTTCTTTTTTCTTTTTTCTTTTTACTTAGAAATATGACATCCCCTTTCCCCCATCATTTCTGCCTTTTCCTCCACACTCCTCTATTCCCTATGGGTGTGTGTGTGTGTGTGTGTATATATAGTTATAAGTTAAGTTGAAACCCTGTGTACATAAGTTCCCTTTTATACTAATCATGAGCTATTGTAATAGTGTTTTGCTATGTGTGTTGGATTACTGTAATGTGTTACACCATGTGATGTCAAGTATCCATTTTTTGTGTCAGGTTCTCATCTTGTTCCCATCTTGTCTCCATGCCCTGTTGTGTAAGTATGTTGCAATTATGATTCGCCTTTAAGTCTGTAACCTCTCCCATGTAAATTGGTTTCCCCTGAATGCCTGAATCCAAAGAGTGAATGGATGAGTGAAACACAATGATAGCAGGACCTGCTACTAAATCACCCCAACATCAAAACCAATACCTGGATCAATGACCCAGCCCTTGGAACCACCCTCAGCATTCAAGAAACAAAAGATGAGGCAACCCACCATTGTGTCAAGGCTGCACATCCTCAGTAAGAACAGCTGGAGGCCTTTGGAACAGGACTGACATTGCCTGGACAGGCTCTCCCCATAGGAGATCAGAGGTAGTCTGCCCCATAAAAAGGGGTAGTGAAGAATGACTCCTTGGGATTCCCTCTCCATCTGGACCAGCACCATGCCACACCACCTATCCACCCAGAGGCCCTGCC
>NW_017729032.1:162560225-162601248 GCF_001723915.1 Gavialis gangeticus | reverse complement strand
TGCCACACCACCTATCCACCCAGAGGCTCTGCCGGTAACCCCACTTCTGGACAACACCTTGCTGGAGAAGACCCTGACTGGCCATCAAGGATCAACTCATAGCCCAGGATAGGTAGCTATCACCCCCCACCCCCTCTTCAACCAAGGACTTGGACTCTGTTTCTCTTCCCTACCTGGACTCCAACCCTTCAGCTGAGTCTCTTTCTCCTGCTACCATTGTGTGAGTGTGTGTGGGAGTGCTTGTGTGAGTGTGTGGGAACCAAGATGTATAGTACCATGTTCATTTGATAAAACTGTTATTTGGAACCCTGCGTTGGGTTTTGCTTTACTACAGTTCCAGCCCTGCTCCAATCTCTGCTCCTCATCCCTTCAACTTCTGTTTCATTTCTCCCTCTCCTGCTTCTGGCACACCGCCACCTCCAACACCTGTCCCATGTTCCTGTGGCTCCAGCCATCCTGAGCTCTCTGCCTGCAAACCCCTGTTTCTTTGGTATTGCATTATCCACACTGCCTTTTCCCTTGAACTCTGCCACTGTTATTGCCTTATCCCCACTGCCTTTTCCTCTGATCTCTGCCATTTGCTCTTTAGTTACCAAGCACCCCAAGCATAGGTACCACAGGCACCAACACACGCACACTGTCACCTGAGCTAGTGTTTAACCTGTGTGTATATGTGTATGCATATGTGTATTGTGTATGATTTCATGTTATTATCATTAGAGCATGTATGTGCTTGAATTGGTGATAAGTATGCATGTACCTAGGCTGGTAATCTTGGATGCATATGTGCCTGAGTTGGTAGTATGTGTGTATGCACCTAATTGATTTGTGTGTTTGTATACGTGCAATTGTGTTACACCCTCCCATCTAACAGCACAGTTTTCAGATCCTGAAAGTTGGCCTGACCCCACAGGGCAACACTGGGACAAAGTGCAATTATTCAGACATCCATATCTGTTGTCCCGGAACAAACCTTAAAAAGGTTCATAGGATAAAAAGTGCTAACAGTTTGTCCCTGGACATTGCGAAATGTATCTAAACAGTTGTACCAGGATTGTATCCATGGATGCCTGGTGCCACCTTTAGTCAGTAGTGTGACCTGTCCTGCTGGCCAGGGGAAAGGAGAGGATGTCCCCCTGCAGCCAATCTTGGTGCCTGGGGGGAGGTCACCCCATGGCTGATCCTGCTTCCTGGGGGGACCCCTGCAGCCAATCCCATAGGCACTTCCAGGAGTGGCTGTGGACACTTCTGGGAGCGGCTGCAGTGATGAGCTGGTGCTTGTGGGGGGCGGGGGTGGGCTGCTCCCACCTGCCCACCCTGCCCATCGCCTAAGCAGCAAGCGCAGGCGGTCAGGGGATGCACCGGCGCTCTCAGGGGGTGCACCCCCTACGCGTCACCACTGATTATATCATTGAATCAATGTCAGAAAAACAGCAGTGCATTCAGCCTTGCATTCCAACCACAATTGGAAGGTTGATACACGTACATACCGATCTTGGGACTTTTCTGTTCTAGGACAAACACAGACAATACTGGTCTTAAGGAAAATGCAATATCCGTCCCAGCTTAATTTAAAAAATAGTATAGCAATGCAATAAAGTGGCTAGAGTAGCTGTGGTAGTTTTTTTATAAAAGTCTAGACAGGCATCTCTCTGGAATGAGTTAAGAATAGGAAACCCTGATGAGGTTTGGAGTAGATGACCTTTGAGGCCGCTTTCCCATTCTATGATTCTTTTAACACAGAGCTTTTGATGAGCAGAGACAGCTGACAGTATACAGCAGGAACAGAGGCAAGTGTTCCCACAAGACCTAGTCAAGCTGACCTGGCAGAGTGAGAGGAGTTCTTGCTGTGACTTTTCAAAGGGAGATGCAAATGTGCTTCAGGAAGAATGCAAGTGAAGCCAAATTCTTTTCTCACTATAGTTCAGCCTCTACAACACATATTGTCTAGTACACTTAAATGTGATCTAGCCATCACTTTTCAGTAACCCCTTTAAGGCATGTATATCAATGTATGTCGTCATTGCCGCCATTACAAGTTAATCAAAGTGAATTGCAAGTTAATCAAAAGGCCTACCACTAAATAGCATTTTCTGTTTGATCCAGATTCAGCCACAATGGCAGTAGTGAGACTTATTCTTGAGTTCTTAGGGCATTCAGGGCCACAGTTACTAGAAGCTGAAGAAGAAGAAAAAAAAACAACAGTCCCAAGTCAGTCTGCACACTGCATTAATGCGTCTACACGTGTGCACGTGTAAACACATGCCTAAATCGCCTTAATGTACATTAGGCAGATGCACATTAAGTTTAGGTAAACAAAAAAGCATGTGACAGTGAGAAATAGCTATGCGCCATGTTTATGACTTGTTGCAGGCCACTGTGTTATGGGTTACTTGCTATAGACTTAGATTTAAAAGGATTGTTAATGGAACCAAGCCGGTAAGGGAAACCAAGAGTGTAGATGCCTGACGTGAGCAGCTGAAAAGGAGTTAAGGTAGTAATAGCTAGGTCATCAGTGTAGAAAAAACTACCTGTCTGGCTCCACATAGGCTAGGATAGTTTAGTTCTCAAGACTAATACCTGGTATCAAAGAAGATTTTAAACCTCAAAGACCTTAGAAAAAGGAAGAGGCTTGGGTGACTTAGGAAAAGCTGCCCAGAAAAGCTGACAGGCTGGCAAACACATAGAAACACAGATACTATGAATAAGTTAGTCTCTTATTCCTGGTAGAGATGGAATTAGTTGGGCTGAAGGGAACTTAAAAAGATGTAATCAATACCCACATGTATAGGCCTTTTATGTTTGTATGCTTTTCAGTATGTATATCTTTAAAGAAAAAGATAAATGATACTTTGTTTTGAAAATGCGGTTTATGTGTCACAACAGACATTAACAGCCACAGGCTTCTGAAGATGAATTTGTACAAGTGCTAAAATCAAGTGAGACCTGTGTCATTAACCAGAGGGCAGTTATCTAGAGATTAAGTCAAAGATGTGTTGTCCTTTTGTGGTTTTACGCAAAGTGATGTGTAGGATGCTAGCCCTGTAATTTAAGGGTTGCACGACTCAAGAGAGAGGGAGAATGGTTTAAGGCACAGTTTGTCCTTGTGGCCTTGACAAAGTATGTAAACATGTTCATGGGGGTTTTTTTCCAATGAGACCGAAAAAAGAAAAAACCCTTTTTTCACAAAATTTTTATGGCATCCTTGACATCTTTTGGTTTAGCGCTGGAGTTTCTGTGATATTTTTAACAGTGATTTTGTCAGTAATCAAGGTCAAAATGTTGATCCAAATTGTGTTTTAAAGCCTTGCCTAATACTTTGGTTTGGACTGATAGTTTCACAAAAAAATGGAAAGCCTCCATGACATCACTTTTCCTCTACCTGGTGAATACTGGTTTTGTTTGTGTCATCTCATTTACACTGTTCAGCCACATAGTGAACTCTTGCCCCCTGCGATGAGAAAACCAGAAGGCAGTGTGAATGCACAGTGCTTTGACAAATGACCTGACACCTGCAGGTTTTATAGCTACACCCAATTATTTTTGCAGAGAGGTCAAATCCCACCCACATCACTCCACAACCAAGGTAGTTCCAAGTAAAACTCAATTTGTAGTGGGAATTTCTGGAGTTTTCTATCCTCCTATGTATATATAGCTCTCTCCTGGATAGAGTTTAATCAACTCCTGTAAGTACAACAGATATAAGACCTGGGCTACTGCTGCTGCATTTGAAAATATATGTAATGTGAATAGCCTACCTTTGGCTAATTTTCAATGTTCTATAAAGGGCTAAACACATGTGTGGACAATTTATGTCCCCTTTCCTAACGAAACATAACTTCTATCTGATTCCTATTGTGTAGGAAGAATGGGAATGATAAATCTAGTATAAAAAACCACTGACATAGCTATGAGCACATCTACATGTATTAATTTAAGATACTTTAGCCCAATTTAAGGTGCATTAAAGGCATACACATGTATATGTCTACACATGGTTATTTAATGCAGATTAGCCCAATTTGAACCACAATAGGGCACATGTCTACACATGTATGCCTCAACGTGGCTTAAAAATTGCCATTTTAGGGTATGTGGGCCTAAGTTTGATGCCTACCCAAACCAAGTATCAAATTTGAGAGGGACTCATTAATGTGGATTAATGCATCTGTAGATGCATTACTCCCCATTAACACAGGGAATTTAGTTCTATGTCTGCCCAGCTCCAGGGCTTCTGGCTGGGTGCCTCTCCTCCCCCAGGGCTGGGCTGCTCTCTATATAGTTTGCTACTTGTAAGTGGTGTTTTTATTGTTGGTGAGTTGGGGAGGGTGGGGGAGGGCCAATGTTTGTTGAGGGGGAGGGATGAGGGTGGATGTTGTAATGGTAATAAAGTTTTTTTTGTTTCAACCATATGCATGTCCTGAGAGTGGTGCTTGGGGTGGGCAGAGGGTAGGGGTGTGTAGGAGGCAGGGCAGGAGAGCTGGAGCAGGGAGTGCAAAAGGAGGCGGTCAGCTAGGGCAGCCCACAGTCAGTACCCTGGCTCCTGATGGTGGGTGCATGACTCTCTTTGGGCCTGGGTGTGGGGGGTTCCTGCTGGGGCCAGCAGGGCCAGTGCCATGGCCATCAGGAGTGTGGGCACTGTTCATCACTGGCAGGGGCTGAGTTGGAGCAGTGGAGTGCTAGGCATCAATGGCAGAGACAGGGGCAGCTCTGGTGCAGGTAGGCAGGGTGTGCAAGGAGGGAGCTGTTGTGTGTGACCCCTGTGCTAGGCATGCGGCTCCTTAGCAGGGGAGGGGCTGGCCAGGGATTAGAAGGTGAGGGTGTGTTTGCAAGATGGCTGCCAAATGCTGGCAACTGGTTCTGGCTTCAGGATGGCTGCCAAGTGCTGGTAGCCATGTGTCCAGAGGCTGGAGTCCCCCTGCTCCCTGCCCCCCTCCCCCCACTCTCCTCTCCCACGTAGACACGGGGGCACATGGCAAGGCTGAAGCGACCAGGAACTAAAGTTAGTCCCAAGTCCCATCATGTCTAGACATCTACCAAAATCCACTTAATCCCCATTAGTCTAATGTGCATTAAATTTAAGCCGGTTTAAATTTAGACATGCCCATTTGCTTTAAGCCAGGGAAATTTGCTAAAACTGTCAGAAGACAGATTGTTGGTAAGATACAAGTTAAGTGCAATAACTTGGCTTTAAACTGACACACTGGAACTTGCATTAATATTTTTTCCTTAATCAAAGAATAAATGTCTTCCTACCTGTTGCAACTCTATGGGTGTGTTAACACCTTATGAACAGCTGCCAAATCAAATATTCTTGTTTTCTGCTTCTGCTTAGCTTACCAGTAGAAAAAAAAGATTTTTTACCATAACTGCAAATGCTACATTTTATTAAATACTTATTTATTAAGTACTGACTGTGTGTATGTTGTTGTACAAGGTCCAAAAGAAAGGAGAGAATGGTCTGCCTGAAGAAGTTTACAATATAAAAGGCAGACATAGGAAAGACAGGACACTCTGAGAGAGTCTTAGAGATGTCAGCTGTTTTGTTTTTAGTAAATTTGTATACATTTAGAGTGTATTATTACATTTCTTTTGGGCCAAATGGAAAATGCAAATGTTTATGAGGGATTTGAATTAACAATCTTTGTTACCTTTTTATGTAAAAATTCCCATAGCCTTCCATTACCTGATCATTGCTTTGAGAACATTTTCTTGACTTGCTCCTTACAATATTTTTTCCTAATGTGCACTTTATTACAGAACTGACAGAGACAAATGTCCTGATTCATCCTCATCTAACTCCATTGGTTGTAATGCTTATCATAGGAGCAAGTTAGTTCTTTTTCAGACTGGGAAGAAAATCACAGATATCACCAGGGATCCTGTTTTTCTCTGATAAAAAAAACAACCCAATTTTCAGGTGAAAGAAAGTAACCCAACATCTACATTTTTCCATGATTAAAATGAAACACCACTAATACATATGTATATATAGTAGTGTTTCATTTTAATCACAGAAAAATGGCCTGACCATCTTCCTAAATAAAAAATGTGTAGTGTGAACCCTATCCTTTGGGGCTCTAAAATTATACTAGGCAAAGCTGGCTTAAAGGCTAGGGACAGAAATTACACATAAACTGGTATAAGGGAAAACTGGTAGAAGTTATTGGAAACTGGTTCAACTGTGTAATACAACAGAAAATCAGTGAACATAAATCACTTTCAAAACAGTGAAACCAGTTTTAGATAAACCTGGATGGATGTAGTATCAAATTTAACTAATTTAGGTTAAATCAGTCTATTGAACTTCTGTCCCAGAGCTCCTCCAGATTCAAGTTAACTCACAGTCCCTCAGCATCCCAGGATGTTTTGCACCTCTCATGCAAGCCCCTACTTGCAGGGTGAGTGGGCTAGCCTTGGCCCAAGCTTCCTGCTCCATCCAAGGCATGTTGTAGCATGCCCTAGCTTCTGCCCTGAGCCACTGCAGGTGTGTGGCTGCATTTCTGGAATCAAAAGTGAATGTATGTTCAGTTGCTTATTGGTTCAATCTATGCAGTTTAGTCTAATCTGTGAAGATTGAATCAATTCAGCCTCAGACTTTTTAACTATCTGTACTTAGCCAAAATCTGTAACACTCTCACTGCTAAACACAGAGAAGCCAAATCTAGAACTAAAGTAAAAGGTAAAGTTCCATAAAAGTCAATGGAGGTCTGCTGATTTTCAGCTCATAATCTTGTTCACAGACTTTGATTATTTACTATGAAACACACATATAAACACATGCAAAATACAGTAGACCTTAAGTAGCTTAATAGCAACATGGTATAGCACTTGTTTATGTTCCATTTTCTCTTGATCAAATTTTGAGTAAGAGAAGAAAGGAATGACCAGGCCAGAGGATGTCATAAGGTGTGAGCCACTGTAGAAAATTCAAGAAAGAGGGATAGGGGAAAAATGAAGCTAAACTGGTTGCATGAAACTGATGAACTATGGGTCTTTCTCTTAAATGGACGTGGAGGGAAGCAATGGAACATTTTCTTTAGGACTTCAGAATGGGAACAAACAGCTAATATGTCACTACATAGTGGTTTAATGATGAGCAAAGCTAATTTTAGACTATATTGTTTAATATGAAATATAAATAGGCATATAAATATGAATTAGAATAACAGCTATTAGGAACACTTTTATATTTTTACATTATTTAATAAGCTTTTTAATATTTTAGCCAAGCAATAGAGTATAAAAAGTGGGAGTTATCTCAGACGAGGGTTCTTGCTGAATAGCCCATTTGCAGTGATTGGAAACCAGTTAAAATCTATAATAGAACAGAAGTTTGGTACACATAAATCAGTTTCGAAATGGCTGAATCCAAATTAAGATAGACCTGGATAAATGTAGTATCAAACTTAACTGAATTAGTTAACATCAGTTCACTTCATTATCAGTTTAAGTCTATGAAGTTTAGAGAAACCTATGAAGATTGAATCAATTCGGCCACTGGCTTTTTGACCGTCTGTACTTAGATCACCAAGATAAAAGCTCTTTTAAAATCTTGAGACCTGGTGAGAAGTCCTTTTCCCTAATAGTCTGATCATCTGTTAGAGGCTTTTAAAAGATTTTGAGAATTTGAAATGTCAAGACTATTTTGTTTTCAAATATCAATAAGATTATTTTGTATTTAAATAAATGTGCACGATATATTTTAGTCATTTGCTTCATATGCAAATGTTGTTTGGTCATTTATATTTTACCTGTATTTGGAAAATGTGCTCTTTAAATTGATCTACATTTATGTTTGTGAGTGTTTAATTTTGATTGGATTGGCTCTTTACACCTTTCATGGTTCTCAGAATATACCTGAGGGACAACACACAAGCCCTGCTCTTCTCTTCTGCCCCCTGGACAAGTAGCTAAGTGTTGGTTTCTTCCATCCTTGCCTTCTGAGGTTCCTACTCTGCACTCTAAAAAGAATGACTCAAGGACTTTTACCCATAGTGTCCTTGAAACAGCATGCCCCCTTCAGGTTTTATGATCCATCTCTTCATTTCCCCTTCTATAAAAGCAATTAGTAGTCTTCAGTTCCCTGCTTCTTTTTACCATCCATATAAAAACTAGCAGCACATTAGGCATTTATGGTCCTATTCTAAGGTCCTAAAGAAAATATTCCATTGCTTCCCTCCACATCCAGTTAGGAGAAAGCGCCCACAGCTCACCAGCTTCATTCAGCCAATTTGCCTGGGCAATATTTGCCTTAGGTTATTGTACAGATCAATTTTCCAAGCCCTGTTTTGTTCTGTGTAGAAGAATGTCAACACTGGTGCACATTTTGCTCACGTATAGCAATTGACAGACTCCAGAAACAGTGACTTGAACTTGAATAGTCAGTCAACAAGGGAACTCCCCATAATGGCTACAGCTGGCATGCCAAACACAAGAACCAGGTGCAGACCATTTAGCAGCAACCTTCAAGTAATATGTCTATTGCCTTATTTAGTAACATTCATTGAAAGTGTCATCTGTTAACAGGTTTGTGCAAGTTTCAGTGTCCTTCAGACAGAGCTTGTATTGGGTACCTGATATCACTGTACACATTTGTCAAGTGTGATGCAATCTGTTTTTTTTTTCAGGGTGCAAAAGCCTGGGCAGTGTTTATGGAGACACTGGGTTGCTTGCAGACCAGTGTCCTTCACTCCGCTTTACTTATTCAGTTCAAAGAAAAGGCAGCACCAGTATGTTTGGAACCAGCTTGGCTGCAGGAGCTGCCACAGTAAAGGAGATCATCCATTTGTCTATCTACTGAGGCTCTACTCCTAGACTGGCTGCCAACTAGGGTTAAAGAACCAAGTCTACTCTATCATAGAAAGGACCAAAATTCCATAACCTCTTGGTGACATTTCCTGCATCATGGGAAGACTTGTACCCTGTTCTTAGGTGTTCTTTGCCCAAATCCATTGTCACCCTAGAAATTGTCAAGTTATTTAACCCCTGGCCCAGCATAGGTAGTCAGAGGTAGTACCAACTACTGTAAATAACAGTAGCAGGGGTACATGACCTGACTGGCAAGTGTGTATATCAGTATATTTCCAAAAATATAATGAGCAGAAGTTCTGAGCAGTAGTAGTGTAACTAGGGCAAGGGGGAGTGGGGGGGCAAGGCATCATCTATGGATGCTGATTTAGTGGGGATGTCTGAATGGTGGTCCCCAGGGAGCCTGCACACTAGCAGCAACCAGGATGTGAGAAGCCTGTGCCATTGTGGCAGCAGATAGGTCTTTGAGATTTCTACATACACACACTCTCCAGTGCTCAAGTGTATCCCTGCTCAGGGCACTGAAATTGCTGGTTCTGCCTCTAGTGCTAAGGACCCTGGATGGCACATCTGATTGTTTTTATCTTTACACTTTTAACAGCATTGAGAATTGTGTTATTAGTAGCTGTGCTGTTGTTAGATTTTAGTTGACATTGAATACCATGTCTCAAGAAAGCCTACTTGAAATAGTGCAGTGCAAGTTTTCTTGGCTGCGAACATTGAAATGTGGTTTGAAAACTGGCTAGATAACTGTAAACATAGAGTAATGATAAACAGCAGCCCACTGAGTTAGAGAGAGGTGTCTAATGGTGTACTGCAGGGTTTGCTTATACATCTGCTCCTATTTATTTTCTTCGCTAATGATCACAAAGAGGAAGTAAACAACACATTAATGAAGCTTGCAGATTATACTAATTTGAAGGGAACTATGTATGTCTGCCAGGACAGAGAACTGATATGACTGGACACTCAGGCAGAAAATTTTAAAGTCAAATTAATTTTGGAAAAAAATATATATATGTTTAGAGAGCTATCCAATATGTATGTACTAAATGGGAAGGAGAAGCAATAATGCTGAAAACACTAAAACGAGATGGATGACAGCAAATCAAGCATGTTTTTATTGCTATATAGCTGGGGGAAAAAATCAGTAACTTCCTGAAAAAGCACGAGAATACCGGGAAAGAGAAGGGAAGAAATTAAATAGAAGTTATACTCCTACGTGCTTTTGAAATCCAGTAATGTAACTAAAATGCGTGAGCAGGGCACCAGCCCCCACTGATTAGAGGGACAAGTAAAAACTTCCCAAAGTACTCTACATCCCTGCCTTCTGGAGCTTGGCACGCCCACACCCACCCTCCCACCTAGTGCTCTTTCATGTTTGACAGTATCTCTGCCTAGGTGCCAGAATTGCTAGTTATACCCTTGCTGAAAACAAGTACCTGTCTGCTTTGTTGCACACCTTCAAAATCCTGCCCCTTAGCCTTTTGAAAATTGAACCTCATGTCTCTGTTTTAGGGACTGTTCCTATTTAAGTTACTGTCAATTAACTTTAAGACAAAGTCTTTGGTGCTAAATGTTGTTCTTCTTTTTTGAGTTCAAATATAACTTCCAAGAACAAGTTTCTCTCTTAGTAACCCCAGTGAAAATCCAGATGAACTTTGTCAAGTCAGTTAAAACTTAATTCTGCCCTAAATATTATTTTTTTTTGATGGATATAAATGGTATAGAGCTTATTTCTAATAAAATATTTTGTAATATAACTTTTACTGATGAACATTAAGTTTTGCTGGCAATTTACTAGCATGTTGTTGTTATCAGTGGCCCAAACCATACGCATGCTTTTTTCATACCAAGTCAAATGACTGTAACAGTTTTATGTTCTAGTAAGTTGTATATTATAAGTCTCCATAGCTGTTTGTTGCTATGTGCTGCTAACCATAAATGACATTTTCCTATAGGTTCTTTTCTTTTTTTTCTTCCAGTGAAGATGGAAAAAAATTAAAAGCAAAAATAAATAAATAAATAAATAAACCCTAAACATTTACTGACTTTGCTTTTCTCTAATAATACTTGCATTTGAAAGAAACAAATTATAAATGTTGTGAAAAATGCAAACATGACAAGAACACCGATAGGCATTGGAAAGTAGCTGGATCTTCGTCTTTGAAGAGATGTGTCATAGGAAGAGAAACCTGTAGGATTTAGGAATGTGTAAGTAAAAGCAGAAAAGCCCATTTTCTGAAGTTTATTGATGTGGAGTATCTCCACCTTAGCTACTCAGGGCCAGATTATATGCTAATGTTAACTGGTACAGATAAATTAGACCTTTGAATCTTAAGGATCTGATCATGCAGGGCATGTCTGCACATTCATTAATGTGTGTTTGCTAGTGCACCCTAAGTTTAGTACCTCTAATATGAGGTACTACATAGAGGTGTATTAGCCCGCACTAATGTGCAGTAGCAAAGATGAATCTTTCTTTTTTTTTGCAGTAGACTAAATCTATTGTGCATTAGTGCATTAACAGAGTTTTTGCCGTGTTGTACTAATGTGCAGTAGAATAGGCTGCCGCGGATTATGGCGTCTTGTGTAGATGCGCCCACAAACTCCTACTCACAGGGCACATCTACATGTTTGCATTACTGTGGAGTTGACTAATTAGCTCTTTCCTTTGGGGGGCAGGGAACCATTGGTGATGTATAGGGGGTGCATGCGCATTCCCTGAGCAAGGCAGTGCACCCCCTCTTAAAACGTGCTGCTGACACTGTCGGTCATGCCTGTAGGCAGTTGCAGCTTGCCACCCCCACCACCCCTGCCACCAGCAGTGTCTGTGGGTGCTCGCCGCTCACCACCCCAAGCCAATGGTCCCCTGCCCCCCAAAGGAAAGAGCCCCCCCCAACAGCACATGGACTACCCTCTCTGTCTCTGGAGGCTGGAGATGAGCAGAAGAACAAGCAGGAGGCTGGAGAGAATAGGAGAAAGAACAGGAGGCTCATTCCCCCCACCCCTGTTGGTTCCTCCAGCTCCTCATTCATTCCCCTGCTCCCCATTCATTCCCCCCATCCACTGTTCATTCCCCCTGTCCCCTGTTTGTTCCCCTTGCCCCCTGTTTGTTCCTCGACTCCCCATGTATTCCCCTGCTCCCCACTCATTCCCCCTGTTCATACCCCCATCCTATTCATTCCCCCCACCCTCTGTTCATTCCCCTAGCTCCCTGCTTGCTCTTTCAGCCCCACCACACTCACTGGCAGTAGCAGGGAATGAGCAGGAGGCTGGAGAGAGCAGGAAAAGTCTCCAGCTTATCTCCAGGGGCTTCTCTCCAGCCTCCTGCTCATCTCCAGCCCCGTGCTCCTTCCCCTGCTTGTCCCCAGCCTCAGGAGGGAGTAGGAGGCTGGAGACAGCCCCTGGAGACATTCACCCTGCTGCCTCCAGCATGGGAAGGCAGCGTGCTTCAGGACCAGGGAAAGGGCCAATCATAGAGACACTCTGACACTGCCAGAGTGTCTTTGGAGGACTGAGCCTCCGGTTGCCTCAGGGCACGATCCCACCATGCCCTGACCCGTTTTTTTCCCCCCAGGTTTTTGTTTGGATATCCAGGGGTTTAATTTTCTCCCTGCACTGCAAGTTTGCAGTGCGGGGAACATTTTTTCTTCCTGCACATGCCTTTTGCCCCATCTCAAAGGGGTTTGAGAAGGGGTAAGAGGCATGTGCATGCTCATCTGGAGGCACCCTTTGAGTATATGAGCTTAATGGGAAAAACAGTATGACCATGGTTTGCTGGATTGGACCATTATTTGGCACTATTTCTCATAGTAATATTTTCTCTTACTCTCAAACAAACCAATTAAAATGCAGTCTCTCATTTAAAGGGAATATTTTTCATTGGGGAAATTCCTAACATGACACCACTAATAAAAATTAAAATAAAACATACATTTTGGTCTTATAAATTGGTTTTGCTCTCTCATAATTGATATCACATTGGTCAAAACATGTTAATTCTACTTGTGCAACATTTTCTTTTAAATCCAGAGAAAAATATTTTCTTCTTCTCTATGGCATTGTGTGTGCAGAATTATAGCATGATATGTCATTAGAACTTCTCTGTCTTAATGCACTATGATGACTTAAGGTTATGATTCTTCAATGAGCTCAGCACCAGTAGACCTGTCCACTCCCATGGAACCCCACAAGGACATTGGGACTGTACATATTCACATTGCACTCAGGGCAAGATCTGTCATAAAGACTTCTGCTTAAGATGGTTGACTCAACCCCAACCTATTTCTGATGCCCATATATTATCAATGATACCTTCAGGATCAGCAGATCATGTTAGATTTATTTTGTACTTTGTGTTCTGTATACAGTCAACCTCTCTGTAGCCATACATTCTCTGTAACACCTAACTATTGTAATTTGACCCCTAAAGTTTACCTCTGTAAGAATTACCATTTATTTTAATAACAATTCTTTAAATCATAAGTCCAGAATAATTTGGCTTTCACAGGCAGTTACATGAAGAAGTATAGTCATCGGTGAAAAATGAATCTTCTAGGGAAAAAAAAGTTCCTTCTCCACCCCTCCCAACCATTATACTCTTTGTTTTCCTTATTCCATATTAGAAGAATTATAAAGGAAAAATTAAGCACACTTTGGTATGTGTTGTTAGGGGAAAAATATCAAATAGCTCAAGTTACTTCAAAGATATATTTTAAGGGACAAGCTTCTGGACTCCAAATAAGAGTTTTCACGTCTTGTTGCTGCTAGAACTTTGGCCTCACTTCTGTTATTCCTGCTTCCTGGTAGCATTCCCAGAGATTTGAAAATTGTTGGCAATGCTAATATAAATTTTGCCATTTACATTTCTAATATAGGGCATATAACCACTTAAAAAGAGTACACTTTAAATGCACTCAACCAAATTGTATTTAAAAACTTATTGTTAAGCATGATTTTTATTTGTTCAGGAAATGAAAGGGATATGGAAATAAAATGTATTTCATTTCCTGGGAAGTTGTGGTTGTCCTATAGCTTTTTAGGACAGTTGGTCTTAAAATGGTTCTTCCTAAAATGTCTATGAAAAGTATCTCATTTTTACTTAAAACTTATTTTGCAGTTGTCATAGTTATTAATAATTTATAAAGTGCTAAAGCTGTACATGACATTTTACAACCACCTAGGTAGAGACGGTCCCTGCCCTAAAAGACCTTACATTCTCTGTGTGAATATATCAGCTAAGACTTCACATGATATATAGTTTGAAAAATATTACTGGAGACTAGTTTAGAGTATGACGGTTATTTTTGCCATTGTATAAATCATAGGTAAAATGAATAATCATTTTAGAAGGTCATATCGGGGAGAGAGAAAGATGTCAAGTTGCCAGATGCTTTTGCTTCTCCAACTCCTCTCCAAACCTACAACAGTCCAAGCATTCAGGAGAATATAGGGTGCAGTTACATATTACACTTAGATCATACTAAGGGCACCTGAAACATGTTCAAGCTTGGTAACTCATTCTAAAGGCCCTCTGACCATCTCAAAGTTACATTACTTCTGGTGAGGGCTAACTCTGTGTTATACTACCTAGATCATGTTAGGGTAGTTTCAGTCTGCTTCACAGAGATAAAACGAAATATTTTCAGTCCTCCAGCATCCTAGAATACCATCCAGCCTACCACGTGCACCCAGAGCAGATATAGACCCCAGATATCCTGGCCATGCCTCTGCCCACCGGGCCTTTAATGGCAAGTCTGAACTGTACAGGCAAGAAACTGTATTAATCATTAATATGCAACTGCTCGCAGCACGTTCTAACTTTATCACTGCTTAACCTTCCACAGATTGAGTATGGTCTAAGTGTATCATGTAATTAAACTCTAGGACAGCACTTATAGACAGTGATACATTACTTGTCAGCATAAATTACATGTCAGAGGCAGACAAATGGAGTTGGTCTTTAGGGTATAGATAAAGGAATGAATTACACCAAGTTAAGGTTGGGGAACCTACCATTATCAAGTGTTCCATGGTAACTATTTTGTCTGTCCACTCCTGTCCTGTGGTAAATGGAAGATAAAGTGGAGCAGTTTACCCCTGAATGAAACAGGGCTAAGTTGACGCAGTTTAACTTTCATTAGGCATGGGATAAAGCAGACATATGAAAGAATTATTGCAGAGCAGCTGATGTGCAGTGAGACCCTCCCTCCCGTTTTAACTTGGTATAAATTGTCCATCTGTCCATACATTTAGATTTTCTATATACTTAAGCCATGCAGAGGTATTATGCTTCTACTGGGAAAAATTGCCTCTCCCCCAGTAGAAGTTGCAGTTACATCCACTTCAACACCCAGGAGATCTCCCCTGCAAGAGAGTTCTATCACTAGCATGAATGAGGCACTCCAGTCTGGAAAAGGTTTGGGGACATTTCTGTTCAGCTCAAATTAACTGTGCTGAAACTCTCATGTAGATGCCAACCCTTGGCATACTTTACACCTGGTCAGCCTTGCCAGCCAGGGTCCTTCTCTACCCTGACTCAAATTGCTGCTATCCCAGGTGCACTTTTAGATACTGCACCTGGGAGCAGTTTACTTTGGCTGGAACTGCTCTGGAATTTATTGAGTCATATTAATTGCACATGTAGATGCACCCAGTCTCAGTTCTACCATTTAAAAATTTGAATGACTGAATCAGTCAGCACTGAATACACATAGATAAATTGTCCAGTCCCTTTCACTGGAGTTGAGTTGCCACTGTTCCATCCTCCTCCTTCCTGCCCATTCCCCAAATCAGGGAGACCCTGGGCTGGGAAAAACTTAACAGTGATAGCAGCTGACTTCTTGAGCACAGGAGAAATCCAACTGCCACTTCCTCTGCATCATCCTCAGTCTGAGGGACCCCATCTGGGAAAGGTGGGGAGAATTTCCCCACAGCTAGACTCTTCATGTGGTCAGGAGTTCAGCCAGTGCAGCACTTCTACCTTCCCCCAGACTGGGATGACTATGGTCTGGGGAAGGTGAGGAAGCAGGGGAGAGGGACACCTGTATGCTCCCTCTTTCAGAAAGATTTGTACCACTGCCACTTTCCCAGAAATCTGCAGCAGTAGAAATGAAGGCCTAGACTTTTCTTTAGACAGGCAATGCTCAGTGAAATTGTGGCCACATTAAAGATGTTGGTAGAAATCCTATTTACTTCAATTGGCTAAGATTTCTACTTATGTTTGTTTCTGAGTTTTTATAATACTTACTAGAATAGGTCCCTGATCCTGACTGGAGCATGTGTATATAAGTAAAATATGAAGATAAAATGATTCATCTGAAAGACAAGAAAGAGTTGCATGTATGAAGGTGGAAGATAAAGGTAGTGGGGTTTGATCAGTTTGTTGTCTCAAGAAGAAGGCCCAGCAGTTCCATTGTAAATAAAAAAGTTGTATTTCAAAGTCCATTTCAAACATTATATGGGCTGATAAATGATTTGTTTGTTTGTTTTGTTTGTTATAAAAAAGAAACAATCCTTTTCTCAGGGGTGGATCCAGAGGGAGTGCAGTGGCATTATCACACCTTCCTTTTCAGACCATATTGTGGGAGCTGCTGCCCCTTCAAGTTCCTGATGCAGGTAAAAATTCTCCTCCCCTTCTTTGTGCTCAAGAGCATGTCTCCTCCCCTCTCATTCCCTCCTTTGCTAGTCCACTGCTGCTGCTGTCACTGATTGACTCAGGGGTGAGGGTAAACGCCAGAGCTTCTCTTGCCCTCCTCCAGTTGGGTTGTATAGGGAGCCAGGCTCAGTCATAGCAGCAATGACAGGCAGGTTCCCTTTCCCTGGCCCATCCCCCTGGGTGTTTCCTTGCTATCCCAGAAGAAGGCTCAGGAAGGGGGAACCCACCTAGCACTGTTTTTACATCTTCACAGTCTGGCTAGAACAGGGCAGGAGTGGCCCTGGAGCTCCTCCCATTCCTGGATCAAGTGGTGGGAGGGTGAAATGGGAGGGGAGGGGATGTATGGCTGACCATAGAGGGTGTGGGGTGGGAGTGCTGAGACTGAAAGAGATGTAGTCTGCCCTCCTCAATAGGGAGGCAGGGACTGGGAGCATGGGGTAACAGGGAGTTGAAGGTCCTAATACTTTAAGAGGGGAAGCAGTAAGTCAGAGTCATGTTTTGCTGGATACAGAAGAGCAAGAGCCAGCTGATTTTGGAGCAACCAGGCAGAAGGAAGCCCAGAGAAAGATTACCGGGCTGCCTATACTAACTTGAGAGCTCCAGGCAGGAAGGAAAGGCTGCAGGCCAGCTGAACTTAGGGCATTTGGAAGCAGGCAGCTTGTTGAGCAGATGGGCGACACTTGGGACTGGTCAAGGAGCATATAACTGGAAGGGGTGGAGCCCAGAGGGATATCAGCTGAGACTCAGAGCCAGAAAAAGCAGTCTGACCCAGGCTGTGTTAGAAGGAAAAGCCTCTGGCACTAAGCTGAGAGGTGGTGGAAATTGTGAATAGGCCTATTGGGGTCAGAGTTGAGGAAAGGCAAGCCAAGCAGCATAGGAAGCTGGGGATAGCATGGACTGAGGCACCCAGTACTGAATGATACTAGCTGGGGGGGTTGACTACTGTGGACTGTGAAAGACCTGAGTACCAGATTGTGGTTGTAGTGGACAATTGGAAGCCATGTACCAGGCACTCAGGTTTTCAACCCCTGCAAAGGGATAAGAGTTAGGGCTGTGAGAAGCTTCAGTCATTGGTTTGATTTGAAGGAGATTTGGCCTGATTCAGCAGCTGAATCTGAATCAAATCAGGGGACCCATTAATCTCTCCAAATTGAATTGGAAGCCTCTGATTCAATTCGGAGAGATTTGGCAAGATTTGACGATTTGGCCATAGACACAGCTTTATATGTTTTTTCTACATACCTCAAGGTACCAGGCATGGCTTGTGAATGCTGAGATGGAGGGGCAGATGAAGCATCCCACGGGAACGGGGGGAGCCCCTCCACACACTTGGTGGCAGACCTGGAAGTGAACCAGAAGTGCTGATCCACTTCTGGGTCTGCCACAGAGTGCAAGGGGACCCTGCTCTTGCCCCCCAGCTCAGTGACTCATGCCTCCTGGGTCTGAGAAGGCACCCAGGGCCCCCCTGCAGCTGATTGCTGAGCCAGAGGGGTGCTGGCAGGGTCCTCCACCAAACACACAGGGGTCCCCCCCACATTCCTATGGGATGCTCCATCCACCCCACCATCTCAGCTCATGAGCCGCGCCTGGTACCTCGAGGTATGTAGAAAAACATAAAGCTGTATCTATGGCTGAATTGCTGATTCGCTGAATCAGAATTGAATCTGGCCAAATCGGAATCGAATTTTCAGATTCAGATTTGGCCAAATTGAATCGGGTCAGTGAATCAAATCACTGTCCCCCAAATTGGGCTGAATCCAAATCGAATACTGCACACTTTGCACACCTCTAATAACAGTGTAAGCTAGATAAGGGGAAGTTTAGGGTTGAGAAGGTCACAACCTGCACCCTGAGAGCAAGAGATAAGGGCAGGCAAGAGCCAAGAGGGCCAGAGCCAGGATTCATGGGCAGCCTTCTAATTTATGTAGATCAAAACATGGCAGGAGATATAGCAAGGGGATATACTGAGAGGCTGGAGCAGAAGCACGATGATGGTGACCACTAGGTGCTGGCATCCAGGGACTGGTCCTGCTACATAGGGATACAGCTATCCCTGCGGGGCCAGTGCTGCTCCCTCATTCCCCTCTACAAAATCCTGGATTTGCCCATGGCTTTTCAAAATACATTTCTAAAAATAATCCAAAAAAATTATTTACTTACTTTAGGGAAAGTTTTTTTGGCAAATAATTATTAAAAGTAGCTCCAGTAGCATCTAGCTAATTGTTTTTAGGAAGCTGACCTGCATATGATGACAAAAATGTGCCTATAGGTAAAAGTAGAAGATATGCACTTTCAAAGTTATCATTAACTCTGTTCCCATGCACAAGTAAGAAATTTCTAGTGAGTTCTGATGTGATGCAAAATATTACAGATAGTAAGCAATGCTGGGATTCATTACCAAAAAATGACACTTATTCCAATGGTCTTTTTGTGGTGAGAATGTCAGTGGCTTCAGGACTGAGCTCTATATGTCATAAATAAAATTTTTGGACCAAATGCTTTTGGAAGTTTTAATAAAAGCTGTAGGCACTCATCTGTTTGCAATATTTCTACCTACATTACTTGATGAAGGCAAGTATTTATGGCTAATTCCTGTTCTGAAAATAATTTTCACATTATAGAGAACATCCCTCAATAGAACAGCTTGCATAGAAAATTTCCTTTATCAGATGAATGATACAGAGATGCAATCCACAGACTCCCAGTGGGGATGGTGCAGGCACTTACCCTAGAGATCTTCAAAAGGAGACTGGATGCATACCTTGCTGGGGTTATTTGACTCCAGAAGTATTTGCTGCCTGGATCAGGGGGGCTGGACCCAGTGATCTCATGAGGTCTCTTCTAGCCCTAAACTTATGGGAATCTGTGAACCTTAGCTTTTCTGGATTATTTTTTTCTCTTACATATCAATAATTGTTTCTTTCAACCATTCACTGCCTGCAAGCAGTTATATTTTGGTATAAAAATTAAGTGACCCAAGTTTTTTAGATTAGATATTTGTGCTCATCATTCCTAATCAGGGAATATCTATAAAGATTTAGAATTAGTTTTGAGCTTGTGAATATTTCAGTGACAGTCCTGAATGATATGTTTTCAATCCTGAATATGTTTTCAAACCCAGCAGGCAAGGCCCTGTTCCTATACCCTGAAATGATATACACAGATGTGGCTTCAACACTGAAGTTCTTTATTACTCAACCCAATAGTTTCTTCATTCACAGGAAACCCATTCCTTCATTCTATCCAGTGAAGCAATGGGAAATCAAAGACTGTTCCAAAGTTCTGTTCTATGAAATGGAGATGAACAGTAGCTGTTGTCTGAAACCTAGTGTGGGGAAGAAGTCATTAGTTCAAAACAAAAGAGGTTTCTCCTACTTCTTTTCCCTCACAGCAAATATATGACAAATTGTCTCCGTGGCATTTTGAGCATATTACCTATGACTGGCTGTGAAAATGACAGACAGCTAGGGTAGTGCCCTTTGGGATCTCTTTTTTTCTTAACAGACTTTACCAGAAAAACATGTGGCAACAGTATGAAAGAGAGAGTGTGAATTTCAGAGATGCTGTGAAACCAAATGCTGCACTTGGAAAGTTTGGAAATGTACCAAACTGATGAGGGATTCTAGCACTGCCACTTTTATTTGATTAATTAGATTATGCTTTCTCTGACTTTTACTACTCAAGTTTAGCTTTGATTTTCCTACCATGGGCTAGTTCGACAGTGATGAGGGAGATTTTCATCTTGCCTACACTCAAGTAATAAAAAAAAGCATCTGGTCAAATGCATCTAAACCAGACTGTCTTTGTTGTGATGACAAATAATGCATTTGCATTCATTGTGCATACAGCAAGGGATGGTTTGCACTGAAAAACAAAAAGGTTATTTTTACAACTAAGTGAATCAGTATATACATAAATTGGGTATATAAAAGTTATTTTTAATTCCAAAGATGCTGGCAAATACTCTTTGGGATTTCTGCCTCTCATATGTAGAAAATTCTGCATAATTCAATTAGAAGTGTCTGCCAATAACATTCCCAGCCAGCTCATTTGAAATTGATTTTAATATAGATTGTTGTTAGTACTGTAGCTCTACAAGCAGCTTAATGTCAGCCTGTTGTTCACCAGGTAAAAAGTGATGTATGAGAAAGGTTACCAAGAAAGAGATTTAAATTTATATAAAGTTCCTAGAAATGACTGCTTCTATTTAATACATTCCCCTAAATACTAAATCTCTGGTCAGCAAAATATGGTCTAAGTAGAACTGTGTCTATAATGTTATTGTAAACTAGCCAATTGCCCGTCAAGCATGATGGAGGAGGTAAGAACTGAGCATTGCCACCCAACGCCCCAGGCTGCCGCTTCTCAACCTGTGGCCCCTGCGCCCCATGAACCCACTCCGGCCTGTCGGTCTCTGCCGTCATGGGGGGGGCAGGTGGGGACAGAGCCCCACTTCCGGCCCCACCCCCACATATCATCCAGCCCCTTTCCCTCTGCTCCCCACTCCTCCACTGCATTGGGTCCAGGCCCATTGCTCCCTCATCTACCTCCAAGGAGCAGAGCAGGGGAGGGGGGTGAGGCCAGCACCACTGTCCTCGCCCCCCCACTCTGGCCTTGCTGGGGGATGGTGGGGATGGTGCCACCATGACAGTGGGGACTGAGGGGCTAGAGTGGGGGGCGAGGCCAGTGGCACTGGCTTTGCCCCCAGCTCTGACCCCTCAGTCCCTGCTGTCATGGCAGCTCTGTCGCCACCATCCTCCTCTGTCTCCACGTCTGGTCCCACCCCCACTTCTCATCCAGCCTCACTCCCTTCTCCCCCCCTGCGACATTGGGTCCAGGCCCATTGCTCCACCCTCCTTCCCCCTCTGCCTCCAAGGAGCAGGGTCATGGAGGGTGGACGAGGCCAGTGCCATTGCCCTCACCCCATCACTCTGGCCCTGCTGAGGGACAGTGGGACGGTGCCACCACGACAGCAGGGACTGAGGGGCGGGGGGGGGTGGCATTGCCACTGCCTGCAAGGAGCGAGGCCTGGGGGGAGGGGCCAGCTCAACTGTGCTGGCCTTGTCCCCTTGCTCCATCCCCACTGTCATGGTGGTACTCTGCCATGCTGCTGCCGCTGCCTCCTATCTGGAATGCTGTTGGAGCACTCTGATTGCTTGTTTCAGACAACCAATCATAATGCAAATAAAGCATTTCAGACAGACAGACAGATGGACTAAGGCTTTTATAATATTAGAAGAGTTCTCCATTTGTTGTTGTAATCTATTTGCACCAACTAACCTTTTCAATAGGTGTAATGGTTAGATGTAAATGCCTTATACCTTGGCAATAAAGCCTTGTTTATCTATTCAAAAGCTTTGATTTGCTTCTCATCTCCCTCTCAGAAAAGAGCAAGGGTGCACACATCGTCAGTTCCCCATAATAATGAAATAATTAACACAAATGTTGGCTGATCCCTGCAAAATCTAGCTGATCCCTGCAAAATCTAGGCTTGACTTCAATGGTCATAAAACACTGCACTTAAAGTCAAGCATGTGTTTAACTTCCTTTCAAGCCTGGAGCTTTTGGGTTCAAATGTGCAAAATGTTCTACAATCCAAGCTCTATAAGTCTTTAATCATCTCAGTAGTACTCCCCATCCAAGTATGGACTGATTGCCATATAAAAGGCTAGCTATGTTACAGTTGTTGTTCCTCATAAATTCAAAGCTGTTCTATAGCTGTCTCCAGTTTTTAATTAAGACCTTATGGGCAATTTAACTAATTGGAAGATAATTATTCTTAACTGTTGTTGTTGCAATTGCCTGCATGTCATCACTAGCCAAGAGTAAATTGCTATGGAAAAAGAAAGCTGTTGTGTTTATATTGTTTGAAGAATGGGACTTGACTATTAGCAGGATTCATGAGTAGGATTCTTTAAAAATATGTCTGAGTAGTCTCCCAAGATGGAAGTAATGAAAAGTATAGTACAATGTAGAAGACAGGACAGGGTGACACCTTAAAGACTAATTTGTTGGAACTAGTTACTTTTTATGGTGACACCCTGCCCCTCTTTCACCTGTTTCACACTAACACAGCTAACTCTTGCTTTCTATAATATAATGAAGCCAGTATATAGAATAATCACTGTTACAGAGCTCTTGGTGGGGGATACTGAGGAATCACCCTTTCAGAAGACTACCCAGCAAATTCAGAACATATGAATACTATGAAAAATGGAAGCCTGCATAATAATATGAGTGAGCAAAATATTTGTGTTGAAATCATTTAGTCATTTTGTTTAGATGGCTAAAATAAAATAAGACTCTGGATTGATTTAGGGTTTTCTTCATATCATACGCAATATCTTTCAATACTTCAGTCATGTAAAAAGTAAATAATAGGACAAATTGTTTGGTTGCTGATAGTGGAAACAATAGTGTTTTTTATAATTAATTGGTCTAAATCCCTAGCATAAATGTGTAGAGATACAGTTCAGTTCAATTTAATAGTATTTTATTTGCATGGCAGGCTACTCAACTGCTGAAAAAGTAGTACCAAACAATGGATTCTGATGCTTGTCAAATTTATGCACAACCTCTCAAAGATGTGTCTATGCTAGGAGCTTGTGCTTTCATCTCTTGTCTCGATTTGTCATAATAGTTCCATTTTGATTTGGCGGAAGATTGAAATATGGCATGAGAATTATCTCTGTTATGTCTCTCCTTTCTCCCAAGATTATTTACAATATGGCTTGATGACACCTGACAAAACCAAGCCCCATTCATTTTGTATAGAATATTCCTTTATGGGTTCCACCTTTACATTGAACATTTATATTGCAACCTTATAAATGATGATGATGATTTTGAAAATTAGGAGGGATGGAGCTTTCTGGGATGATTTTGCTTTTGCAAAACTTCAGGCATTATGTTCTGGTTTTACAAGTGCAAAACAAACTTTGTTTTGGTTATGGTTTTGGATTTGTGGTTGAAAGGAAGTAATGGAAGAAGACAGAGGTAATTTTAGCACCAAAATTAAAATAAGAGGTTATAGTCCTGATAGTTTATAATTATTTGAATTCAAATGTAAAACCTTTGTTTGATTCTTTAAATAATTTCATAGTGTCTTTGTGGGTGTTGTAATCTAGACAGTTCACTAATTAGTTCTATAATGGATTTCTTTTTTTAAAGGAAAATTAAAAAAATAGAGGAGACAAGATTTTGACAAATTCTGCCTTGGTTTGTAGTTCACATATCCTGATCCTGATCAAGCCTGAGCAGGATTTGTTAAAGGAGTTCTTACCTGACAAACGTCTATAGGGACGCATATACATGAGCCATTACTTTGCTGCGATAAACTGTGGCGCTCATCACTCCACAGTTTATTGCTCCTGGGAAGGTCCTGGGTGTGCAGTTTACACGTGCTCCCAGACTGCAGCACGTGGACCTGGGTTGCTGCAGCCCTGGTTGACAGCCATTCCAGTGGGTCAGCCTGCCAGTTCAGGGGTGCTCTGACTGGGCTCAATGTGCTATGGAGGGGCTGGATAGGGCATGAAGGTGCTTTAGCATGGGGCTAGCTGGCAGGCAGTCTCCACACTGAAGCACTCTTGTGCCCCAGCCAGCCAAGTCAGCATCTACATGTGCACTGCTGTGCATGAAAAAACTCCACAGCAAGGTAGGACTTGTATTTACAAATCCTACCTTACTGCAGAGTTTATTAGTTTCATGCACCCTAATAGGGGTGCACGTATAGATGCTGAGATGTTTACTGCACAGTTAATTAGTCAACTGCACAGTAATCATCTCATGTAGATGCACCCCATGATAATTAACAACAAGCATGACACTAAACAGTGTACTTGAAAACCCCAGAAATGTTTTAAAATGCAATTTGATAGCAAGATTGATGGGCAAATATGCTTCCAATCATGGAACATTTAGTAATATGTGAGAAGAGCTTATTTGATTATTGTACAAATAAGAACTGAGGTGACTGAGGCTGAAATATAACATAGGAGTGCTTTGTGTATGTGCACAGGTGTCAGGTTAAGGCATCTTTGAAAAATTGACCAAGAGTATTTGGGAAATGAAGTGGGAAAAGTTGCAGGCAAATATTATTTTCCTTTTGAAATTCACACATGAAAAATAGGAGAATAAAAAAGCTTGCTAATCAAAAATATCAGAAATCAAGAAGAAACAGATCAAATCATGTTTTATGTCTGTGTTTAGAGATCCTGTGTATAAAGAAAACAGTCATTAGAATTAATACTAATTTTATAGATAAAGATTTTGATGAAGGAGACAAAGACTGGAAGTTATTTGTCCCAGAACTCAAATAAGTATAAGTAGCGGAATGGAATGTCCTGATTCCCTCTGTTCTTTACAGTATCTTTACACACAGGAATAACTCCTGACTTCATGGTTGGCACAGATGAGAGGAGAAGGTAAATGGCTATCTCTTCCATTGGACCTGGGACTGCTCAGTGGCCTAATAAGCTCCTGCACAATGTAGAGCATCCTCTGGGCTTGAATTTACACTAGAGAAAAAGAGAATCTTCTGGCTTCCAGCATCTAATACCAGATGACCCTGACATGTCTCCTACCTTAAGACTTTTTCTGTATGCTCTCTATGCTGGAGGTGGTTACAAGACAGATATGGTATATTATTTAAAAGGAATCCTCAGGTTCCCAATTAATTTTGGTTTACGGTCTCTTTGAAGTAAATTGTCAAAAAGTGCCATTGGGAATACCTGAGACAGAGAGGTTATTGGTATACATCCTTGCTACTCAGAGCTGACTATGTTCCGTCCATTCTGGAGTTTAGAACGCATGTACTGAGCATACCGTGCTTCATTGTGGCATCCCTAGAGCACAAGAGAGGTGATCTAGAAGAACTGTAGACATACTCAAAGGGATCTTTAATTCTTTTAAAGGAAATTTACCTGTGGGCATTTTGGTTTCCCTACTGGCAAAGTTTTGGTCACACATTGCTCTTCAGGTTTCTATTTAAAACAAACACATATTAAACTGCACTGAAGATGAAGTAAGTTTACCTTCTATGTAGGCCTCATTCAACTCATCTTTATTTGTGTACTCATGTTAATTTTCATCTGTCATCTAAACTAGGCCTGGGTGCTGTTAACCTTCAGCTGATCATCAAGTTTAAATGCTTCCTCTGTTTATGGTACTATTCCCTCATCTGAAGTTTATTCAAAACCAACTTCCTTTGTTGTCAGTTCTCTGCCAATAGAATTTGAATTTTGAAAGTCTTCAAAATATACACCCTGACCTGTATCCAGATTTCAACGATAGGTTTCATCTTCATAATAGGCTGAATCAAAATCTTGGAAAGAAAAGTCCACAACATTTTTTTTATATGGGATTATCCCAAAGGGATGTTATTGAAACACTGTAAACCTAACTCTTGGTATACTTTGGCAAAGATAATAAAGTGAAAATTGAAATAGTGTATAATTTGTTGTGGAAAAGGAAAGGCCGGATGCTGGCAACCACATCTTTTCAAGAAGTCCTGACATCCAGATAGAATTTCTATGGGAACAGGTGTGTGGGGGTGGAAATTAGGTCAATTTTTTTTCTGCTCCTATTTGCAAGTGCTGCTTCTGACACTTAGGGATGAATTTTATTACCCTTTGTTTAGTTAAATGGCAGCTTTCTAACTTCATAAGTGGTATTTTGGTACTGATGCATAGGTCGTAACTCTGTTACCCCTGCACTGTGGACTTGCACAAGTGTGCTCATAGACTGAACATGCTCAATCAGCTTTGCACTGAGCAGGCAGGTATGAGGCTATGTAGAAGCATACCAGAGCTTAAGTCTGGGAGGGGAGACCGCTTATGCTTTAGCTGCAGTAACTGAGTTAGGACACTTGCCCAGGAAGCCAGAAGCCAAGGTCCTAGGCCCTTCCTTCCCCAGGGAGACTTTAAATCTGCATCTCCATGACTCTGCAGCCCTGTTTTACCCACACACCTCAGGCATTATCCAGGCCCTTCTCCAGTGTCCTTTTTTAAATCTGAGTTACTTAATAGTCATTAGATAACATGGTTAGAGAACAGTAGAGTGGGGAAGATTCTGGTCCATTGGAAACAAGAGTTTAGAATAAAACACAGAGGTTGTTGTGTCCCCTTCTCCCCCATTAAGGGCTTCAGCCATTCTTCTGAGCTACACAACCTCTACCTTGTTCTCTTCCTCCTGGCCCATATATCTCCCTCTCTCTGCTGCCTAGGGGGCCAAGCTCAAAAGGAGCACCAAAGAAGGGGCTGTAAAATGTTTAACTTGTGGTGTGCTTGTTGCAGCACTGTGGTGGGAAGGCTCTCTGTGGGTGGAGGAGACCTAGAACCCCGACTGACCATGGGTGAAGTCCCTTTGAAAAAATTTACGGCCCATTTGAGCATGCTTACACTTCTCCTGTTTCCTGGACTCAGTCTATGTGCACATGCTTACGTGTGCACAGTGCAGGGGTAACAGAATAGCAACCTGTGCCCAAATGCTAGAAGCATGGTAGAAAACTGGCATGTTGATATGCAAGGGGAAATAGAATTTCACTCACACCGCTCCACAGCCTGAAAGAGGGAGCTAAAGGAAATTGTACAGCTATGTTACTCTATTGAAAAGGTCATGGTGCCAGAGCTAATGTAAACTAGTATGTTGCCTCTATAAGTCTTGGTTTCTGATTCATTGATGTTTTCTATTCTTCCATGGCTGAAAATACACTATGTAAAACTGAAATAACCCAGTAGGCCACAAGACCCTTAGTGAATGGCCTTGTTCTTAGTCACTGCAAGAAGACTCCTAATTTTCCACTCTTTTTTGAACTTTTATCATTACATTCAATTTACTGTTTATTTAAAGATGGTCCATGTATTTTTGGAAAAAAACAAACTAATTTCACAATGTACAGTTAAACTACACTAGTCAATGAGATCACTACTGGCAAAAAAAAGAATGCTACAGCTGAATATTTCCTCCAGTTATTGCGTTTCCTGTATGCTTGACTGTAGCTTAAATTACACAATGCTTTAGGGTATTACTATGTAGTGATAACTGCATTGTGTTCAGCCTACTGCCTCCATAAACTGTGTCTACATAATCCAGCATCTGCCCTGTATCTAAAGCAACTGGAATAAGGAGAACTAAACGAACCAATTGCCTACATCATCAGGATTTTTATATTTTAGGACTCTTGAAGAGCCAATTCATTCTTCATTTTCAATTCTTTCTGCCAAGGCTACTCCCTCACAAAGTCGAGAACCTTCCATCACAAATACTAGAAAGAAAAAGTCTATGAAATACACTAGAAATATGGAAGCGCTTTAGGATTTATATCCTATTTACAGAAGTGGCTGAGGTACTTCCTGGTCTGATTTTTCAAAGGATTTGGGGGTGGGGGAAGGCTAAGAATGTAGGTTAAGCACTTGTGAGGCTTTTCAAAACCACTTGGGGAAACTAACCACCAGTGATTTGGGAAAGGGCATTATATTAAGAAGAGAACCTGTGCTCATGGATCATTAAAAAGGATGGGTGAGGCCATAAAATAAGGGAAAGGAATGTGATTAGACTGAAAAGCTAAGGAGGAAGGGGAGGGAGTTGAGGGCAATTAGCATTCATGAGGCAGAAATAAGCTGCTGAATTTGGTGGGAAAGTAATAGCAAGAAAGCAGGGCAGAAACTTCAATGTCATTAATGTAAAGTATGAGAGGATGACAGAGGCATGGAGAGGTCATAGCATATCTAGTCGATCTGCTTGAAATAGTCAACAATAGCATTTGCAAAAAAAAAGAGGAAAAACAGGAATTTTTTAAAGGAAAGAACGAAAGGCAACAAACAGATAGTTTGACAGCATATGTGGGATTCAGTGGGAGAAGAAAAAAAAGCGCTGCCTAACTTGGAAGGTGACAAAACTGAAGGAAGAAAGAATGTTTACCGTAGGGATAAAGTGATTTTACAGTTAAATCCATAAGGGAGAGAAGAAAGAGGAGGAAACAAAGATAGAAATTGTCCAGCTATTTTGCTTCAGTGGTGTTCCTGAAGTGTGATCTTAAAAGTGAGTTTATTCTCTCTGCTGATTCAATCTTTGATAATTCTGCCAAGTAAGCTAACAAGGATGCTTATTTAGTACTAAGTATCTGGAAGGGAGGAGACCTGCAAGTATCATTATGCCTCTTTATAAATCCATGGTGTATCCACACCTTGAATACTGTGTCCATTTCTGCTCCCCACACCTCATAAAGGATACAGAAGAAGTAGAGAAAGTGCAGAGAAGGGCAACAAGGATGATTAATGGTGTGGAGGGGCTTCTGCATGAGGAGAGACTAAAAAGGCTAGGTTTATTCAGTTTAGAAGAGACACTTGAAGGGAGACATAATAAGGGTTTACAAAATAGTAAATGGTGAAGAGAAGCAAATAGGATTTGTTATTTACTCTCACAATACAAGAACTAGGGGTCATAAAATAAAACGAGCAGGTAGTAAATTTAAAAGTAACAAAAGGAAATTCTTTTTCATGCAGTGTGTAATTATACAGCGTGTCATTCATGCAGGGTGGAACTCATCGCCACCAGATGTTGTACATACTGATAGTTTAGCCAGATTCAAAAAGGGATTGGACAAATTCTTGAAGGAAAGAGGCATCAGCTGCTAGTGATCACGGGAGTTAGGGATACAGCCCCTGAATTAGAACTTATGAGACCTTAAATGCTGCCAGCGAGAGAGGAACAGAAAAAACCCTGCTCATACCAAGTTTACTGTCCCTTGCAGCATCCAGTCTCTGACACTGTGAGACACAGGAAATTGAGAAACATGTACCTATGTAAATGGCAATTCTTATGTTTTTATGTTTTATGACCTTGCGATTGCATACCCACTCAGAAAGACAGTAGACTTAAACTTCCAAATCCTAATCCATTACAAATATTTTCCTTCAGGCTAGATCTGTAGTTTACAGCTAGTCTGAGCAGTATGGATTGCAGCACAGTTTACAAAATCTGCCTGAGGAGCTGGGGAACCACTGAGTTAGTTAGTCCACACTGAGCTCCATGCTCCTATGGCTAGAGTGCTATCAGTGCCTATGCTAGCTAGTTTAAGGCTAGTCTGGATTTCTCTATGCAAAACTTCAATAATCACACTAACTTCAGTGAAGACGTAGCTGTAAAGGTGGGATATTCTGTCACTCGCTTCATTCTTTATGGCAATCCATCAAAAATAGTTTTAAATAAATCTCGTAGGGTGTATCTACATGTGTGTTTTACTGCAGAATAATTAGCTCCACAGTAAAGTATTACTGTCTACACATACTCTGGTATTAGGGCATAGTATATTAATTAACTCTGGTGTAGGATAGTACTGTCCAGGACAAGTACTATTCTCCAGCAGAGTAATTTATGCCACCTCAACACACGCGTAGGCAATGACTGGGGCTATCTGGGGCACAAGGGTACTACAATGAGGGGGCTGCCTGCTGGATGTTCTGGGTGATAGCTGCCCAGATGGTGGAGCAGGGGTACCGTAAGACCTGGCAGCAGTGCTGGGCAAAGACAAAGGCATTATAGCGGCAGTTTATGCCATCCATGATGCCAACCAGTACTTAGAGTCAGGGCAAGCCACTTTGACCCACTACAAAGAGCTGGCCCATATCCTGAGGCCTACAGACACTGAGACCCCCCACTAATCCTTCATCACTAGGGAAGGAGTGCAGGCAAGAACAGCCAGCCTGGAGACCTGACTCAAGTCCCTGGAAACAGGCCTGCTGCCCCAGTGCTGTCCAGCCATGCCAGGTGTAATACAAGTGAGGGTCAGATGCCACAGGCCAGACTGAATGCCACAGCCATGCCCAAGGGGAACCCAGAGCAAGACGTTCCCCACCTCCTGTGGGACAACAGCAGGAGCTGGGAACAGCCTGAGAAGCAGCCTGAGGTATGGCCAGTGTGGCAAACCCCGCTGGTCTAAGTACCAGCCTTCAGCCCTATTGGAGGCCTGGTCCAGCTCCAGAGCTCCCGCTCACAACCCAGGGCCCAGGATCCATGAACTCTCAGGTGAGCTGGCCACATATTACTGAGGCCTGGTAGGTCCCATACAGAACATGGGGAACTGGAAGCCTCTCCTTGCCAGCCTCCTGCCCCTCCCTTCTACCCTGGCCTACTCCTCCTCAGGCCCCACTTGTACCCCAAGGCCATCTTCACGACCTCCCTCCCTCCTCTCCTAATCCCCGACTAATCTGCCATGCTGGGGCCCACTTCTCAGCTGGACCAGGACAACCTCCCCCCTTGCCAGCACTCCCAGCTGGATGGAGCTGGCTCTGGCCATGATGGCGGTGGAAGGTGGTGCTGTCCCAAGGACCTAGGCCCATGAGGCCCCAGCTCTGCACTTGCTGGGGCTGCTGGCTCCAGGGCTTGGCAGCCCCATGGCCCTGGGTCTGACCAGCCATGTGCAGGGGCCATGGCAACATGGCTAGGGCCCTGGTTCTTCAAGGAACATGGCCCAGGGCTCATGGAATGCTGTATCTATTGTAGTAGGGGGAGATGCTGTGTGCCGCCGGCTGGGATAGCTGTGACACTTGTCCCAAGGAAGATCCGTCCAGGCAGGGTCCTATGGAGGCCACGGGTAGTGGGGGGCCCTCTTTGGGTAGCAGGCCACCCAGACACATAATGGGAGAGGATGAGCAGATCCCAAGATAGCCATGGTTCTTGGCAGGGTGCCAGGACCACATTGCTCTGGTTTAGGGGCCATCTGCCTGGCCCTGCACCTGAGAGTAAGGTTACTACCTGAGGCCCAAATGGACCACCACCCCCTGAATCCCCCCTTCCTGTACCTCCTCCCTCAGTGTTTCTCCCACTCCTAAGGACCATCTCTCTTCCCCCTGGGATACATGTAAATAGTTTTTGTTGCTTTCTGGGTCAGGATGGGTTTGTGCAAGGTGGGGCCTGGGTGAACAGTGGTGGGTTGGTGGAATTTGGGCCTGGGGTACTGTGGGCCTGATGCATTGCTGGCATTGTGAAAGTTTTAAGGAGGGGGAATAAAATTGCTTTTTTTTTAATACAGCCACACTGCGTGTGTTATTATGGTCCTGGCAGTGGGTGGGAATGGAGGCCCCTGGGTGGGTGGCCTGGTGCTGGTGGTGAGAAGGCCAGTTCCCTACTTGAGGAGGTGGGGTGGGCTTGCAAGTAGGTGGTGATGGTCTCATGCAGTCTGGCTTCTGCGTGCCACTGCTGGGAGGGGTGGTTCTCGCCTGTGACATGGTTCCTGGCTGGCTGGCTCTACTGCTATTGTTGCTAGAAGCCTATATGACAAGCCTGCTCCATCCACTGGGGCTCAAAGACCACTCCTCAGGACTCAGGCACATTACTCAGGACATGTGGTGCTGATGGGGGTATGTGCTGCGGTGCTGCACCAGACTAGGATGCCTAGACACAGCAATGATGCTGTACAGCTGTGAGCCACTAGCAGATGGCTCAGAGGTACAGGTGGCTCTGATGGAATGCCCGTACCACAGTCCAGGCAGGCCAGATGCTGTTGCAGGTGGCAGTAGTTCACAGCCAGGCAGCAGTGCCTGATGCCAGACTACAGCGTACAGAGTCCAGTCTAGGTCAGGGGTACTATAGCAGTCCAGCTGGCACAAGGGGTTAGTGTCCCCAGACACCAACTTCCTGGGCCTGAGAAGCTCCTGAGGGCAAACAGCCCCGAGATGCTTGCCAGGGCACATTCTGATTCTGCTGGGCCCAACACCTATGCTGGCCTCAGCCTCCAGGTCCCCCTGGCTGAAGCTGGGCAGGGTCAGTTTGCCGGAAATGGCACAAATGGCCCAGCAACAAAGCACACATTCAGGCACATGCTCTGAGGCAGAAGTCTCTGGTAGAAATTTGTGCTGCTGCTATTTGTGCCACTGCAAGTGCGTGTGCCTCCATGTGTGGACACGCCCAGAGGCTGCATCCACGTGAGCAAGAACTTGTGGTCTGTGGCACCTCAGAACCTTTTGAGGCACTGCAAAATGCATGTGGATCACATTAATCTGTTCAATGTGCTTCATATTTGTAGCACAGTGGCAAAATTAGATAGCAGGAAACCCCGTATCTAAAAAAAAATGCCCCCGATAAGAATCTGCACACCCAGATAGCTGCTGCTGCAGCCCCAGGACCCCAAGTAATGCTGCTGGGGCCAGCCTTCTTATCCCACCAGAGGTAATTTGCCACCTGCCAAAGCTTGCATGCAGGTGGGTGCTCAGGAACAAGTAGCAGTGTCACAAGTAATAGTAGCATGCCCAGAGAATCCTAAGTAATATTTAAATTATCTTCTTGTTTTCCATATACTGTCAGTAACTTATGAAAAGGTCTTCAAGTAGAAGGTCACCCAACACCTAAAAATATTTCAAGCACTGAAGTAATCTCATTGAATTCTTGTCATCATTTACAGGAAGATAGAAGGGGAATTCAGGCACTTTACAGAAAATGCTAATTTTGACTGAAATACACCATGCTTTTCAACATTAAGTTTTAATAGTTCACAACCACAAATTCCCAGATGGCAGGCATTTGGGAATGAAGGAGGAAAAACTTTCAAGGCATGGAAAAAATGTCTTTCCGGCTAAGCTTAAAAATATTATAGGAATTGGCTTGCATTTAGTATTAGTCTTCCAAGAAGTGAAAAAAATCCAATGAATGGCTGCTTGCCATTCTGTTATAATCAATTTCAAGTATGCCTCCTCATTCCATTTTTCTTTATCCATCTTTTTTTCATTTCACTTTCTTATTTAAAAATAATGTTGATACTTTTTAATTGGCTGCTGTTGTTGAAGAATTTTCCAGACGCTAGCCTTTCACTTGAGGTTGACATTTTTAAACCTGCCATAAACAGGAGTTATGCTATGTAACTTACAGCAGAATTGGGCCCTTTCTTTCTGATTTTCAGAAACAACAGGCACCTAGAACTCCAACTGAAGATGGCACAAGATGTGAGAGCTTAACTATTGAAAATTAGGTTCCCTGCTTTTAGCTACCATTTGTTATTCTGTCATGCTACGAAAAATGTTCAGATGTAATATGCCAAACTTCCTACATTCTTGCTAGATGTTTTTGCTTGTATTTAATCATTAGTTAAAATTTTTAAGATGTAAGTATAAGTGTCACTACAGTATTCTGGGAGCCTATCCTACAATTAAAAACTGCAGTGTAAGCAAAAGTGGTATCCTCTAATGTATCCATCTTAGTTGATGATCTTCCCATTGTATCTTTCTGAAATATCAGTTTGCATCTTTAACTGATTTATAATTCTGATGGTGCTCCAGTTTCCAGTATTTGGTACAAAACATATGCCTTTTGCATGGTCATCAGATCATAACAGGATCATACAGAAGTCTTCTCAGCATAAATTTGGAATAATGCCATTAATTTTAGTAGCAAAGCCACCACAAGACAATTATGCAGAGCACCTCGTGAGTCTACTTGTTCATTAATGTTTAGTTTAGTATTTGCTTAATGAAGTATTAGCTAAATGTGCAGTAGTTACAGTTACTGCACAGTAGCAACAGCACACATTTTTTGTGACACTTCCTGCTCAAGTAGCCTGATGACACTGTGCAGTAGTGTATTAGCACGGTTTTAGACCAGCACACCACTGCACAGCATTATTAGGCTACTGCGCAGTAAGTGTCTTGTGTACACATGCTCACCATGAACTATTGTTGATGAGCCTATATTACATGGTATATTTTGCATATATTAAAACATTTTAAAACAATGCATTTTAGTGAAGTTTTAAATTTTCTTTTATTATTTTCTTTCTGCAGAAAAAGTAAATGTATCCTGGATCTGATTTTCTCATTTACTTCTGGAAAAAATGGGAGTGACTTTGCTGAAGTAAACTGAGTCATAACTGTGTTAATTAGTGTAAAAATCTAAATCTAGGTTCCCTATAATTCTGACTGGGCAGGTCTCTGAGGAACACAAAAGTAAAAACAGTATTTCAGAAATAAAATATTGCATATAAAATATTGATATCTATTTGCTTAGGGTCCAGCAACTGAAGTAGGTGTTACTAATAATACTGGGAAAAATATGAATTTTCTTTTATTAGAGTAGTAATGCTCCTGTTTCCGGCTCTACAAAGCAAAGCTTGTTAGATTTTAGTCATGACATTGCTATGAAAGAAAATTTGCCACTGAAATTGTACTAACTAAATATGTTCATCTTTGGACATACGCTGCAGGGTGGGTTTACCCTCAAGGAATTACTGTAAACTCACCCTGGGCAGGTGTCTATACGTGCAGAGATTTAGAAGCAGATTATGGCAGCAGTCTTCTCCTGCAACCACACCTGCTTTCAGTGGGTGGTCATCTTGAAAGACAGCCCCACTGCTCCCTGGCCACCTGCCTTCCTGGCCCAGAGAAGGCTACAGACTGTGGCGGCAGCACGTGGCAGCCCTGTTACTGGAACCTCTACCCACTGCACCAAGGCTGCTCCATCCCCAATCCTTGGGAGTGACATGTAGGAGTGGGAGGCTTGGCTGGTGGCCACTTGGGCCAGGACCTGCCTGGACAACTTACCCTGGCACCAGTGCATGCATGAACCCCAACCTGAGGGTGAGCAGCACATGTTCCCCCCTTCTCCCCCCTCTGGGACAGAGCATCTTATCTCAGAAATGTTGAAAACTCTCACAAACATATACTTTCTCATGTCTCTGCAAGTCCTGCAGCTGCACACGGGGGAGAGTCAGTAGTTGGCAGGCAGGATGGAGTCTAAGGGTCACTGCCACCCTCTGCTGGGGCTCTGTGAATATGCCAGCTCTGCCAGAGGAGGACCCTGGATCAGACCCTCCTCCTGGACTGGCTGTTGATGGCAACAGAGGATCATTTGGAGGACATGAGGGCACGGTGGGCAGAGGGCATCATCTGGCAGGTTGCTCAGCAAGCAGAGGATGTCCCCATGAGGATATGTGGAACTGGCAGGAGGAGACATAGGACTGGATAAACCAAGAGTTCAAGGCAAGGCTCCTGGCCCTGGAGGAGCGGCACACTGAGGCCTTGGAGTGGCAGGCTCTGCTCATAGACAGAACAGTGAAGGTGACAGAGGAGGCCTGCTGGGTGCTGAACATCATCCTGGCCCTGGTGCCAATTGTAAAATGCTCCTAGATCCAGTGCATTTATAGATGCACCCGCTGCTGCCTCTAATGGGCGCATCCAGATGAGCACTCACATGAATGTCCCTAGGGACAAATAGCAGCAGAACTTAGTTGTACTGCTGCTACTTGTCCCCAGGGACTGCCCATGCACATGCAGTCTGGAACATGGCAAGTTACCCTGGGTGGGTAGGGGAGCCTGGGATCAGCACCTAGGGTCCTGGGGTCCTCCCAGGGCTCCAGTGGCAGCAATCTGGCAGCTACGAATCTGGCCATCAGCCAGATCATGTCTCTGGCTGGTCAGGTTCCAGTTTTGGGTGGCACACCCTGCCACCACATGCACCACCCCACTTTTTTCTATCATGGCTTTCTTTTTGTCAACCGCTCCCCCCACCACCACCACCTCTGCATGTGTGGTGTGTGCAGCACTGCAGACTGTTCATGCACACTCATCTGGATGTGCCCAATGAGTTTAACCACCCCACCAGACATCTTAAAAAATTGCTAATACTGGTGGTGTATGTATACAGCTATGTATGTGCATTAGTGCCCTCTGCTGGATACAAGTTCACTGAAGTATGCAGACAGTTTATCTACTCAATGGCTAGAATAGAGAAATACTCTCACTGCAAGTGGTTTATAGAGATTTTTTCTCTAACTCAGGAAGAAACAACCTTTTCACCATAATGTTATGAGTGAATATCCAGAATATCCAAAGTGATGTAGGTGGTAATATGTGGCAATGTCTAGCTAGCTGACGGTGCATTGCATAAAATGAATTTAGCAAGATCAGTAAAACTGATGATCAGAAAGGAGTTGAAAACCCTGGACAGACAGTTATAGGAAAAATAACATAGGCATATATAAAAAACCCCCGAGCCTTCTTCCCCTTCTTTGTCATCTTCTGGGTTGCTAGTCATTCCCTAGAAAGGCAGGTTTGGATTTTATTTGCAACATCCTAAAATTGAAGGGAGGGTAAACTGTGTTTGGAGTATAAATAACTGTTTCCCAAAACTCTGGGGCAATGTCAACAATGCTTTGGCAATGGCTATGGTCAAATTTTTAGAGTAGAAGATAAAAAGTAATACCAATATATACACACACTATGTAGAGGGAGAGAGAAGAATAAGGGGGCAGGATATTTCAGCAGAGCCAGTATTAGCATTTGGCCATGGAGGGAGCTTTACATGTGTTCTTCCTGGATCAGGTATACAATATTATATGGAGCTATAAAATTGTGAAATGTCAAATACACACACACACACACACACACACACACACACACACCTCTCAAAACCTAGAAATTTGATTTGATTTTAAAAACAACTATATTACTAAAGAATGTCTTAGTAAGGTAATTGGAGATAGAGCTGGGCTTTAATTTCTTGTTTAAAAATATGAATATGGTGCAATACCTCAGTAATGTAAATAATCTTGTGATATCCCAGTGGGGCCCAACCTTTTTGTCAGGCATGCCACAAATTATCCCTGTACCCTCCCGAAGTGCCACTTTGATCCCCTTCCCCTGTGCAATCTGCTGCTCTGCTTTCTGCTCCCTGCCTTATCTGCCACTGCACTGCCTGTCTCTCCCTACATACTATACACAGAGGCTCTCTGTACCACAGGTTGGCTACCTCTGCCATACCCTATCTGTACAGTGCCCAGCAGTTGGCCTTATAAAGCCAGGGGTTCAGTGACATGGCTCTTTGGAGTTAAGTCCTAGCTGGTGTTTTCCAAGTCTGAACCAGGGACTAGCTCATTGAGCTAAAACTATGAGCTTATGTAGGCTCAGAGCATTGAAAAATTGCTCAGTTTTGCTGCAACTGGAGGAACAGACACTGATTTGTCGACTAAACTAGGGTATTTTTGTTGTCTTGTTGGGTTTCAGCTTATTTGTTTGGTATTTATGCGTAGTTAAAACTGCTTGAAGGAAACATGGCCCAGAACTTTACCGGTTTCTGTTATTTTTTCTTGAGCAAGAACACTGTAGTAAAACAGGACTCTCAAAAAGATCTCTTTCTCTCACTCTCTTTTGCTTAATTTTTTGCTTACTTGTCAACTTTTTCTTGTTTTCATACTTTGCCATGTTGCAAGTGACCACATATTACCCACGAAGAAGCCTTTGAACAACAGTGAAATAAATAAAGTGAACTGGCAATGTATTAAAAATGTTGAATTTTCTAGTTTGGGAAACTGCAAAATTGAATTAATAAACTTTCCAAAATAATAGAGACAGCTGTTTAACAGAGCATCCTCCTGAGTAATGCTGAATGGTTCTGATAGCTTGTTGCTATTTCTCAATGAATGTAAAGGACCACCCAGAGACTTATTAGTGTCACTGGATACAATTAATTCTCAAGAGTGAGCTTGGGATCAGGTGCCATTTTTCTTTTATTCTAATTCTGACTCTCCCATTGATCCACCAATTTTTGGGTAAGTGACTAAACTTCTTGACAAATTAAACCATGTAGCATAGATAACAAATGTCACCTCCCATATTTAAGTCTGACAAACATTCATTTCTTACATCATTTCCTCATTTCACTGCTGACAGAAAATCCTTGAGACCACCTATCCCACTGTCTTAGTCCTACAAATTCCCAGTGATGAGCAGCACTAAGTCACCTGCACATTTCTACCATCTGTTTCTGAGGAAAGGAGTATAGACAGCAACTCTTTAAAGTGGAAAGTGAAAGGCATAAATGACAACATTGCCCATCACTTTCCTACAGGAAGCAAAAGGGAAAGCTTTTCAGGATCTCTCATATTTTAACTCCTTGTTCACTGCCATTGGCTAGTTTAGAAATGGGGGAAGTGTAAGATAACATAAGATAATGTGTTGTGGCATATTTCATACTCTTGCAGGCTCTTTTTTTTAGGAAACAGGTGTAAATATGATTAGCAGGAGCATATTAATGTTACATGCAGCACCATTCTAAGTATTGTAGTATTTTACTATCAGATAATAAAACAAGGTCTTTGCCATTTGGAGATTATAATTTTAGATCAAGATGCAACACAAAAATAATAGCATGTATACAGGTAGGTACCTTGAGTACACAAGGAGGAAAAAGATGGGGTAACCCTGCTGAAATCTGATTGTTTGCCACTATTCATTCTATAAATTAGCAAGCCTAGGTAAAAATATATTTTCTGAATATAATCAAAGGAGAAGGAGGAGGTGGTAGAGGCAGAGGTGTAACCATGACGTTTGGCACCCTAGGCAAAACTTCCAAGGGGTGGGGAGTGGGCTGCTGGAGAACCGGGGCAGGGGGAGGGGAGGCATCAGGGGGACGGGGAAGGCTCTTCTGAGCTCCAAAGATTCAAAGACCCCCACTGCAGAAGCAGTCCCATGGTGTCTGGCTGTAGGAGCCAGGCACAATGCCAGAGCCAGTGTAGGACTGTTCCTGATTTAAAGAAGAGTCCAGGGGAAGGTGGTGCCATTCCAGAGCCCCCTCTAAGTCAGTGCACCACTCACTAAGTGCCTTCTACAGTAATGCTGCTAGGTAAAAGAATTTGATACTTACAGTAGCTACAAAGACACAAGCTGTTGCTTCTGCAATTTTGAATCCATTTTTCAGTTAAAATATTTCCATTGCCTATAAGAAGCCTCTGCATCCTATGATGAACATTTTACTATGTTACATTTGGAAGATGCAGATCATTGTCTCCCAGAAAATTTGCAGTACATACATGCATGTTTCTGCCTAATGTGTATGTGGCAGCAATAATCAGTCTTAGCTTCTATAGATTATTGTAATAGACATTGTTGTTTTGACATTTGCTCCTTTGGCCCTGGCCTAGTCTCTATATGATCTATATGATCATATAGAGCAGGGGTTATCCACCAGGGGTACATGGGCCTTGAGAAGGCCATGAGGGTACGCATGGGTGGGCAGGGACAAAGTGCCACCACACACCATCCTGTGCAGCTGCAGAGATGCTGTCCACCCAGCCAGACTCGGGGAGGTGAGGGAAGCTTGCACACAGTGGCTGCTGCCCCTCCATGTCCAGCCCCCCCACTTTCCCCCCTGCTCAGTGTCTGGCTGTGCCCTCCCTGCTTGGTGGCTGGGGGTATACTGCTCCACATCTGGTCGCTGGGGGTACAATGATCCAAAAAGTTAAAAAAACCCTGATATAGAGGTTTACTAATATTAGCAGCTCTTTATATATTATCAAATATAAAAAAATACCCTTAAACAGAGAAACTATAAAAAGCGCTATCCTGTGCCATATTTTAAAAGAGCAGGTATGTTTCAAACTCCCATCCTGTGACAGTTTATTTTGCCAAGAGTGCCATCTATATTTGTGCAGTCAGTGTTTTTGTGACCAAAAGTTACTTAACTTCTATTCCATTTCTGAGTATTAGGGTATATTATTGCTGCTTAGTTACTGTACAGTCACAGAAATTTCTGAAATATTAAGGTTTCTGTGTTCCTGAGAATGAAGCAGGTATTTAGTTAAATAACTCCTTAGTGATCTGTAAAAGGAATCCAAGCCTGCCAGGTCCAGATTTAGTACTGCCCTAGGAGCAATACTTTGAAATGGGGAAGTGAAATGTTAGTTTATTGTTGCTAATGGCAGTTAAGATCCATCATCAGAAACTGGCCATATTATCTCTAAATTTAGCTGTTCTTTGAAGGACATGTGGCATGTTAACCGGCATATGACATGTTAAAGTATTAGTGCCAATTCATTTTTAACTCACATATTTCTGTCCTAACCCAGAGCAGTGTGGGGGTAGATTCTCTGGGTGAAATTGGTGTGCTGCTGTCCAAATTGCAGAGAGACTCATCAGGCCCATTCTCCCATATCTAAGGAAACAGAAGAACCACTCAGCTTTGTAGTTACTTTATATGTGTAAGTGAACAGCACACCATACAAAAATGTTAATTATATTTTTATTAGATTAATTTATTTTAGTACAAGTATGAATTGTCTGCAGAAAACTTTTACTGTGTTACAAAAAGATGGAAAATGCTGTGTCATAATTTCCATTATAGGGATTATTTTAGTGAGTTTATAACAAAGGTATATATTATAATAACTAAAACTCTGTTTCACAGTCATACTTCAGTCATTTTTCCCCCTCAAAGATAAATTTGAAAGGCAAGAGATAAAGTTGCTTTAACATACTGTTTGTATATGGACTATAGTTGTAACCACTCAGTCTGACATAATAATCTATTCTTTGTCCTTTAAAGTGGCTAACCAGCCAGATAACTAGCCTGGCTCACCAAAATTTGGTCACAATGCTGAGACCACATCACATGCCTGTTCTTGTTGCCCTGTGGGGTCAGACCAACGCTCAGATTCTCAATATCATACTGTTAGACAGGAGGGTATGGTGTACAATTGCACATACACACACATAAAAATCAATAAGACACACACATACACTCTAGGTGCATACACCCCCATCCGGCGCACATGCACACACTACCAACTAGGCG
>NW_017729032.1:162551121-162555225 GCF_001723915.1 Gavialis gangeticus | reverse complement strand
ACATAAAAATCAATTAGACACACACATACACTCTAGGTGCATACACCCCCATCCGGCGCACATGCACACACTACCAACTAGGCGCAAAGACATCCAAAATTACCAGCCTATGCACATCCACACATATCACCAATTCAAGCACCTACACACTATACACACCAAAAGTTAGACAAAAATCAATTGTCAATACTGGCACAGCCAATACACATACATGGATCACTAATTCATATATCACACACGCGATGACTTATATACATATATGTATATTCACCAGTTCACACACATACCACCCACCTACACATACACACAGGTGAGCTCCTAACTTGGATGGTACAGTGTGTGTATGTGTGTGCTTGGGGTATTTGGGATACCTAGGGTGCTTGGTGACTATGGGAGGGGAAATCAAGGGTCAAAGATCTCCAGAAGGAGGGGAAGAAGGGAGATGGATGGGGGTTAAAATAAGAGTGAAAGTTGCTGGGGCCAGAATTGGAACCGGCAGACTGGAGGGGAGCTGAAGTTACTTAAGGTCAAGTGGCCCCAGGGTTACTTGAGGTCACTGGTGCAAGACAAAAAGCCCGGTGGCAAGGAGGAGACAGCCAGAAAATAAAGAGAGGCAGAAACCTGGGAGCTTGGGACTGGAAACTGAGGCAGGCAGCTGAGATATTGCTAGGGGGGTGCAGATAAGTGGTGGCAAGGAGAAGACAGCCAGGAAAGAAACTGAAGCAGAAACCTGGGAGCTCAGGGGAAAAGGCAGTGGCAATAGCAGGGGCAGAGATCCAGGGAAAGGCAGTGGGGATAAGACAGTGGCAAAGAAACAGGGGGGTTGGAGGCAGAGAGGAGCTCAGGACAGGTGTTGGAGGTGGCAGTAAGCCAGAAGCAGGAGAGGGAGAAATGAGACAGAAGTTAGAGGGGTGAGGAGCAGAGATTGGAGCAGGCCCAAACCATAGTAAAGCAAAACCCAACTTAGGGGTCCAAATAACAGTTTTACAAGAACTTAACTTAGCTTACCTAGTATTACTTGTAATCACTTATAAGGGATAGAGAGGACAGAGAGAAAGTCAGAAATGGTTGGGAGAGGGAATGTATTTTTAAATAAGAAAAAAACGGGCGAGATTTTCTACACTCTCACCGAAGAGACTTAGTCCAAATTTTGTTCCAGCTATTGGCCACCTATGTACAGTGCTATGCCACCCTGTTCAAGATCCTGAAAATTCAGTAATGCATCCACTTTTTGTAACACATCATCATCTGACCTTTCAGACTGAGTCATAAAACAGGTAAAAATGAAGAGGATGAGGAGGGTCCACCATGTTTTGTATTTTTATGGGGCCCAAGCAAGATGGAATAAGATGGTACTTACATTCCCAATAGCTGAAATAGAATCTGGCCCCAATGACACAGAATCCTGCAGTTCTCAGATATATATACCTGCACTCTTTCACCCAAACAGATGAATACATTTAACCCCCTGTAAAAACTACAACAGAAAAAAGGTTAAGTGTCAGATATGAATCTGAGCCAGTCATTTTGGGTTTTCAGCTGAACCTGGCCTTTTGCTACTAATGGGGGTGTGTAGATGAAACAGGGGCTTTAAATTGAAATGGTGGGGGTGGTGGGTTGCATCTAACCTAATGCATCCTCTCTCAATTTCCTTTTCTTTTTCTTTTCTTTCTTTTTATAGTTCAATTGGCTCACAACAGAGCCCCGAAAGTAAAGTAAACAACAGCAAACAAGCTCCAGTCCCAGTACCTTCATGATGAGAGAAGGGTTCCTCCACCCCTTTCCCTCCTCTCTGGGGAATTACCTCTTTTAGATTCCCAACCAGTGATTCTCAGTTGAATGAGCTCTGTTTGTTTTCTTCACTTCCTTACAGCCTGATCCCCCAGGGTCTTTTCCTCCCTGCTTCTTCTTTGAGAGTCTCTCTCCTCGCCCTCTTCCAACAACCATCTCCCTCCGGCCCTGCCCCTTTCTGCTGCAGGGTGTTCGATCCTCACTGAACAATTGCTCCGGAATCGCCGCACTCCTCTGGTTCTCCTGTCCTTGTCTTCCTCAGTCCCCATTCCTGCGGTGAGGGTTTTATTTGTTACCCCTGGTTATTCACAGTGCGTTTTAAAAAACAGCACTTCAATTTAGGGCTGATTAAAACCCCACATCATCCACACACCCCACTGACTTACCTGCCTCTCTGGCAGGGAGGAGAGAGCGAGCTGCCAGCAGGAGGAGCAGTCCCTGGGCTGCTGGGGGGTGGGGAGGGGCTCTGCACCAGCAGGCCCCCCCCCCAGGCGGCACTCACCTGCAGGCACCTGGCTCAGGTGGTCCCGGGGGACACTGCAGGTGTGGAGGGAAGCACTGGGCCTCTGAGCAGCTCAGGTAGGCAGGCAGGCTCCAGGGATGAAAGAAAAAAAAGATCAGAGGCTCACCGCTTTTCTTGGGTGGAGCTGTTTTCCTAGGTTACTGTCAGGCTGCCTACAGGGCTTTCTGCAGAGCCGTCCAGCTGCATGGAGCCCAGTGCTTCGCTCTGCAGCTGTAGGGGCAGCAAACTAAAACTCCTCAAAGTTTTCATTTGCTGCACCCCAAATCATTTAAGGCACGTTACGCTGCTGAATTTCCTACAGCAGCTGGAATTAATACACAATACACCACCAAGGCATGCAAAATTTGACACCATTAAAGTGGTGCAAAAGCATTTGGCCAGCTCTAAAGTGTCATGCACACACGCCTCTCGTTTTGTCTACACATATCCAATGACACCTAGCAGTAGGATTATATGTATAAGATCAACTGAAGGAGATTAAAGCATCCTAAGGTCTGTCTTCCTGCCCTCTGATCATGCGTGTGGCTCTCCTCTGCACCCACTCAAGCTTCTCCACATCCTTTTTGAATTGTGGAACCCAAAACTGGATGCAGTACTCCACCTGCGGCCTCACCAAGACCGAGTACAATGGGAGAATGACATCCCGGGATCTACTTGAGAAGCATCTATGGATGCAAGCCAGCGTTTTGCTCGCTTTACTAGCTGCAGCATCACACTGACATCACACCACATCTTGTGGTCAACCATGACCCCCAAGTCCCTTTCATCTGTAGAGCTAACCAGCATAGCACTACTGAGCCTATAGGCATGGTGCAGGTTTTTCCTCCCAAGGTGAAGAACCTTGCATTTTTCGGTGTTGAACACCATCAGGTTCTCATCCACCCATTTCATGAATCTGTCCAGATCCACCTGGATCACCCTCCTGTCCTCAGGTGTGGATGCTTTACCCCAGAGTTTGGTGTCGTCGGCGAACTTGGCCAGTCTACTTCTGACACCAACGTCCACCTCATTGATGTAGATGTTAAACAGTATAGGCCCTAGGACAGAGCCTTGTGGGACCCCACTGGTCACAGCACACCAAGACGATTGGCTCCTGTCAACCACCACCCGCTGGGTCCTACCACGGAGCCAGTTCCCCAGCCAGCGGATTGTGGTGACGTCAAGGCTGCAGTTAGGCAATTTAACCTAGAGGTGATTGTGGGATACCAGATCGAAGGCTTTTTTAAAGTCGAGGTATATGATGTCGATCTCTTCCCCTTTGTCCAGATGATAAGTCACCTGGTCATAAAAGGAAATGAAATTGGTCAAGCAAGACTTACCCGCAACAAACCCATGCTGGGTATCCCTCAGGATATTGCCTTCAGCTAGTCTGTTAAGGATGGCCTCCTTGATAATCTTTTCCAAGACTTTCCCCAGGATAGAGGTCAGGCTGATGGGCCTGTAATTTGCTGGATATACTTTCCTCCCTTTCTTGAAGATAGGCATGACATTGGCCCTCTTCCAATCATCGGGCACTTCACCAGAGCACCAAGAACTCTCATAGATCCGTGCCAGGGGCTAAGCTATGATGCTTGCCAGCTCCCTGAGTACCCTTGGGTGTAACCCATCAGGGCTGGCTGACTTGAAGGTATCCAGCCTGTCAATGTGTTCCTTCACAAGGTCAGCACTGATGGAGAGTAAGGAATGTCCCTCACCCGGGTCTCCCTGTCCCATAATGGGCAGGGGTGTCCCATGGGACTGGTGAAAGACCGACGAAAAGTACCCATTAAGCCAGCTGGCTTTTTCCTGGG
>NW_017729032.1:162538659-162546121 GCF_001723915.1 Gavialis gangeticus | reverse complement strand
AGCTCCCCACATATCTAAAAAATGACTTTTTTATTTCCTTGATATTTGAAGCTAGCTGGAGTTCCATCGCAGCCTTGGTTTTCCTGATTTGCTCTCTGCAAGTCCGGACTAATGCATAGTATTCTTCCTTGGTGGTGGTTCCAGTCCTCCATCCTTTATAGGTTCTCCTTTTAAGATGCAGGAGGTCTGTCAGTTCCCTGGAGACCTTATGATGAGAGGCTGAGAGCAATGGGGCTATTCAACCTGGAAAAGTGCAGGCTCAGGGGTGATCTGCTGGCCACCTATAAGCTTATCAGGGGTGCTTATCAGGATCTGGGGGAACGACTGTTCACCAGAGCCCCCCAAGGGATGACAAGATCAAACAGTCACAAACTCCACTGTGACCGGTTCAGGCTGGACATAAGAAAGAACTTCTTCACTATCCGAGCCCTCAAGGTTTGGAACAGACTGCCACCTGAGGCGGTTCAAGCACCCACTTTGAACGCCTTCAAAACACATTTGGATGCTTATCTTGCTGGGATCCTATGATCCCTGCTGACTTCCTGCCCCTGGGTGGGGGACTGGACTCCATGATCGTCCGGGGTCCCTTCCAGTCCAAATGTCTATGAAATCTATTATATGAAATCTATGAAAGATATTCCCCACCCTTTTTTCATTATTTTTACAATGTAATTTGCTAACGCCTTGTCTAGTCACCTTTGCTGTTTTGTTAATGGTGCTCACCCTTCCTAGCACCTTGAAAGAGGCTTGCTAATAGCAGCAGCAAAGCTGAAATGGAAAGTGAGCTGGCAGCAAACACCACTCCAGTGTCTGCACAGAAAGAAGCAAGTTTTTTTTTTTCCAGAAGACTCCAAAACCTTTTCCAACCATAATCAGGGCAGCAGTAAAGCCATAAGAACAATTTTAAAAGAGGTTTTTTTTCCCCTTAAAAAATACTTTGTGCTTCACTTGTTAATATGTACTGTATCAATGGAGGGTTTTTTTCAATTGCTTGTTTTTTACTTTAAATGTGCCTCTTTCAGGAAAATTGCTTGATCTAGTATGTCAAGCTGAGTTGTCCAGACTTTTGGTAAAGACAGTTCAGTTAATATTACTGTTCTGGCACAAAGCTCATTGAAACCAGTGGGAGTCTTTCTACTGACTTCAGTAAGGTCCATGCAGACATTTAGCATAAGGATAGGTATGTGATTCAGTGTGTTTGTAATCTTCATATTTTCTGGTTTCTGCATATTTCAGTGTAGTGTTATATACTGTCATCTTGATATCTGAGCTGTCATCATAGTATTTATTTTGGTGTATAATATAATTGTATTTGTTTTCAAAGATGAGTTTGCTATATCTGCACAGCCGGTGTTTGTCTATTGTGCATGAAACATAAAGCAGATACCTAGCTTCTTTTCTTTGAAGCATGTTGGCATTGACATTCTTAGATCTGTATTCCAGGATAACTCATGCATACTGGGTGCATCCAGACGAGTATGGACATGTAGTGTGCAGCACCGTAGACCCGTCTGCGGTGCTACAGGTTGCACAAGCTGAACATACAGGCATTCCACGTGCTGCTACTTTGCAGTGGAGGTGGGGGGCTGGGTTGGGGGGGAGGGTTGACTGGTAAAACCTGAAGTCAAAAAAGCCCACACCTAAAAAAAGCAAGGCGGTGCATGTGGTGGCAGCACACGCCGCACAAAACCAGAGCCTGGCTGGCGAGAGCCACACTCCAGCTTCTGGCCAGGCTCCCTGCTGCAGGAGTGATGTAGCTGTAGCTCCCCAAGGCCCCTAGAGCCCCAAGTAAGGCTGCTGGGGCCAGCACTGTTGCTGGCTCCAGCCTCCCGTATCCCATTCGGGGCAACATGCCATACAGCAGAGCATGTGTGGCATGGGTGTTTCCCAAGGAAAAGTAGCTTTTGTCCCCAGGGAAATGCACATTCCCACTCCTGGAAACATACCCACTGGGTCCATCTACTTCAGCAATTAAGATGAAGAAATAAACTCTGGCACAGTTTGCACCCATGTCAGCTGCTCCTGGGGACAGCATCTGCATGTGTGCCCAGGACTGCCGCAGTTTAAGCCAGGGGGGAGGAGCACCTGACTGGAAGCAGGCTTAGGGGGCCAGCGTTGGGTTCTGGGTGTTTATGTTGGAGGCAAAGGAGCTGGTTGGTGCAGATCTGTGTGGCAGGCAACCTTCATACTTTAGCACCCTTGTGCCCCAGTCAGCCTCTGTCACCGTCTACATGTGCATTTTATCAGAGTAAGTAACTGCCATAGGATAGAACTGGGACAATACTATCCTATGGTAGAGTTAATTAATTTACTGCACCCTAATACCCATGCATGTGTAGACAGCAATGCTTTACAGTGGAACTAGTTATTCAACTCCTCAGTAAAGCACATGTATAAGTGAACTAACTGTGGTTGTGATTAATTTGATGGGAGCTTTCTGACTGTTTTCAATAGATTCAGTAGGTTCATATTCATGTTCACAAAAATTGTATCACAGAATTCACATCCTTAGATTAGAAATACTTGTGAATGCTGTCTGTGAAATTGTTTGGGGGCATGGCCTTGGATTTTAGTTTGTGCAAACAGATAGCATGCAAGATTAATGTTAAGGATTTAAATCCCACAAAATAATAATCATATCTGCTAATAATATCCAAACTGCATATTGAAAAATGCCTTCTTCTTACAATTGCTTTTTCTCAGTAGCGACCTTAAAAAAACCCCAAAAAACCAGTGACACGAAAGCTATATAATTCTTACAGAGATGATAACACCTAAGGTTCATGTATTTTGGGGGGGAAAACATAATCTCTTATTCCCCTGCATGCAATTTAGAAATTTAAACTCTCCCTCTGATCGAAGAATGTCTTTATGAACCACGTATATAGATGTAAGTGATCAATTCTTGTTCTCTTGGTATTTTTGTAAAGAAATTCTCCTGAAATGGTTTTAAATCAGTTTTCTTCTTCTTCCATTAAACTTTTGTACCCACTTTTACTGAGATAACAACCTCTGCTCCTCTGCCTCTCCTACAGTTTATTTAATCAACCCCTAGCCCAGGGAATACAGACACATACCTCATTTGTTTAAATGAAAAGAAGTATTTCATTGCTATTCCTTTTGGCACTAATCTTACATATATATGCACCAGTGTGAATTCCTATAACAGGTGGCATTTCATTGCAATCATTGGACTCTGTGTGGCATAAAGAGCTGCACTGGCACATCTGGTTGCAGAACTGGGAACTATGAGAGAAAGAATGCATGATTTCAGCCTCATATTAACCAAGGTAGCTGGAGATCTCTTCATCAGCCTATTGAAAGTGTCATGTAGCAGCTAGCTTGTGTGTGTCAAAGGCAGACTGAACCTTTTTGTTAACCTAAACAAGGATCACTTAGTAAAGAATGATTCTCAAATTCTCATGTATTCTTGGTAAGCTATTGAACTTTGGTATCTACAACATTCACTGTGGCATAGTTAATATATTCTGCTTAGATATGACTGCCCTGATTAAAAGAAACAATCATTAAACTAGAGTTCCACCATTAGTTATTTGTTTTGTAATGTAAATTCACTATAACATGATTTCTGCAAATACTCAGAAAGTTTCCCCATTCTCTGCCCTGTAGTTTACATATCATTCCTACAGACACTGGTATGTATCAGACTGCACAATTTTAATTACAGTAAGTGGCTGGCTAGCCTAAGTTTATCAGGTCAAGAATACTAGAAGGCTATATAAGAAGTTGACAAGTTTAATTGATGAATATATTACTCATATAATCAAGTACTGTAGCCTTAAGCAACCATATAATAATGTAGCAACAAATCTGTAAGGGGAGTATTACCGGGCTAATACATCACAAATAGAGATTTGTTGACAGACTGGATCTGACCTAATAGAACTGAACTCCAGCAAAAAGAGCAATGTAACATAAAACAGGGGCTGGAGTTACTCTGGTAAGACTGCCAGACAAATTCTACTGAAAATATAGAGATCAAGGGGGAAATCCTGGCCAGGATGTAGTAAATATCCAAACTATGGATTTCAGTGGGGCTGGCATTTCACTCTAAATAGTCAGAGTTCCATTAAAGTTTTGCAACAAAATTGAAAATATTCTAGCCTGTATGTTCAAAACAACAGAAAACAGTGATGCAGGACATGTTTATCCTGTGAAAAAGCTATGCTTCTGGGTATTCCCTGATAGAGATTTCTGTCTACAGTGCTGCTATAAAAACTCTAGTCACATGGCATTTGGTGTTCCCAGAAGTATTTCACTCACTGAAGGCTCAGATAACAGCAGTGGGCCCAGATACCACCATCAAGTGGCAAGAAAGTAGAAATGAAGATTAATTAAGGGCACTGACAGAAATGATATTTGTCAGGTAATCGGCCCCTTGAAAGCACTCTGCAGCCATGCCCTGACAGAAGTTCACAGCTGCAGAGAACTTTAAAAGTCCCCAGTAGCATGACAAATAAACCCTTATTTAATGAGGGTTCAGATGAAGGCACTCCAAACCAGAGCAACTTCATTAACTTTTGTTTTGCCCCTGTGTGTGACAACCTTCTGTTTTGGCCCTGGGCTGATGCAGCCCAGCCACGCACGAGCACTCTCTGCAAGATGGAAGGTGGGATGGGGGAGAGGAGGGAGCTCCGGTTTGGGATTTACCCAGCCAGGCCCCTCCCATCCTGCAGACAACACTGGAGCTGGAAGAAGGGGCTACAGATATGCAATCCCTCTCCCCTGGATTGGCTCCAAAGTTGAGCTCAATTCCTCCCCCCCCCAACCAAATAGCAAATGAGTTGGGGGGAGGAGGGGGGTTGCTGTAACTCTTGGCACTTTCTGTGAAGCTCCAGGAGATACAGCAGGGAGCTGCAATTCTGTCACCACCCTAAGTGAACTTGTGTGAAATCACAAAAAAACCCCAGCAAAGATTCAGGTTTCCTAAAAGAGATATAAAGACTGGGTTGTTCTTCTAATTCACTCTGCTGGATTGAAAATTCACCTATTAATAGGAAGTGTTTGTCTTCACTTAGACAAGTTCTAAGGTTCACTATATGCCCATGCAAGTGCCCCCACTACTATGCCACCTACCTATGCCCCCCACTTCCCCAACTGAACAGCATGCCCAGTGGGTCTTCCTCCCCTACTGCTGCACTGCATTCCTGAGCACCTCCAGGCTTACCCTCAGCTACTCACACTGCCTGACCCCCAGGGATGAGGGCAGGAATTGGAATCTAGAGGAGGGAAGGGGAGCCTGGACTTCAGCTGCCTTTGCAGCCAGAGTGATGTGGGATCTAGCTGGGCAGGATCCCCAGGGCTGCAGCCTAACCTTTTGCAAACTGCATAAGGTGCATGGACTGCCACTTGGACAGCCCTGACTAATTCATAATGAAAGGCCAGTAATGGAGATTCCACTGCATTTAGCCAGTGAGTTATAGACATTTTCAATTAATGTATTAACTGCAAACAGTAGTTTAGGATATTGATGCCATATCCACTAAGCCAAACAAAACAAAACAAAACAAAACAGAAAGAGGAGAGCTGGCTGGGAGCTGAATTTTCATGAAAAATGTTGAGTTTTTTAAATCTGTTTTTCATCCCAAATTGGGGAAAACAGGAGGAATCTGAGCCAGAAGACCAGGCTTTCTCTGCAACCTGCCAAGTGGGCTGCTAGAGAGACTTTCACAGATTCACAAATTCACAGAAGTTTAGGGATGGAAGGGACTTCGACTTCATTGGGTCCAGTCCCCTTGTTCTGGGCAGGAAAGACTCTTGGGGTCAAATAACCCCAGCAAGGTATGCATCCAATCTCCTTTTGAAGATCTCCAGGGTAGGTGCCTGCACCACCCCTGCTGGCAGTCTATTCCAGAGTCTGGTCAACCAAACTGTGAAGAAGCTTTTCCTTGAAAAAAAACTTTCTTCCCTGCAAAGGCATGGGAAACCCAACTCTTAACACAGCCCACATGGCAAGCTGCTAAGAAACTGGGGAACATTGCAGCCAGGGCTCCTAGGCCTACATGGAACCTGAGAAGCCATTTCTCCTTGACATTGCACTTGTGAAACTATTCAGACACCCTGGAAGCAGAGAGGTGTACTGACAGGTAACCCATAGCATAACTAACAGCGGCTATTAAGAGGGTGACCAAGTTAGAAGTCCTAGACACCACCTTTTGCAGGGACTGCAAAAATAGTTGCTGCCCCAACTGGCAGCTGGTTGAACTAGCATCCATCACTGGCAATGGGGCAGCCAGTGCTGCCTCAAGTGCTGCCATTGCCCAGGGCACAGAACTGCCCTATTATACCTATGAGGAAATGATTACTGCCCATCAAAAGATCTATCAGAAGTCACCTTATTTGTGCTGAAGGTGTCAGTTGTAATGAATCAGTACTTTCCAATGAAACACAGCTGCACTGTAAAACTGCACTGTAAAATTTACAGCTATCTCTACCCTGACATCACGATGCAAAGTCAAGCACCTATGGTCCTTCTGTGTTCTCTGTTTCTCTCTCCCCTTTTCCTTCCTCTCTCTCATCCCACAATCACTGGCTATGGATCTTAATGAAAAGTACTAATATCCTAGATTCTTCCTCTTGTTCACAGTTTTGATTGTTCACTAACAGGCATCAAAGTGATGTTTTCTATGCTTCCTTTCATTTTAGTATTTTTCCTAAATAAGGGCCTTGTTACGAAGTCATTTCAGGTGGCTCCTGGAGTCTTTAACACCTGTGTTGTCTGCATATTAGCATCTGAAATTAGTTTTAACCATTTGTTATGCAGCTCAAAATTATGCCACTCCAGGGCAGGATTATCTCTGATCCACACTATCCAGATCATGCTGCATTAAGATATAATCACTCCTTATACCTTAGTGTAAACACTGCACCAGAGCTCCCTCCCCTTCTGGACCAGATCAGACTGACTGCGCCCCACCAACCTCAGATCCCTGTTCACTGCTCCCACCTTCCACCCCCTTACTTGCTTTTAGCTGTCCCTGTCTCTTGGGATCAAGCAGAGAAAGGTTAACCTGCTTGCCCAGCCACTGCCACTGCTACTCCCTGGACCAGCTCAGCTCAGAGAAGAGCAACAGCCAGGCAACGGCGGCTGGGCAGGCAGGTTAACCCTTCCTTGCCTGCTTCCCTGGGACAGACAGCCAGGAAGCTACAAGTAGGTGGGGACAGGGCAGGACCAGGGGAGAACCTGGCTTCTTGGTTGTTGTGCTAATGCATTGGTATTATTTGGGGAGAAGAATTATGGTTTGGTAGTTAAGGAACTAAAATTAGATTCAAGAATCCTAAATTCACTTTCTTACATGCCTTTTGGCCTGATGTGTGACTTTGAACAAGTCTGTTTAAGTTTCTTGGCCTCTGTTTTTCCATATGTAAACTGAATAAACTGTGAAAGAATGAAATCTACCCTCCTTTGTTCTATAAATAAAAAATCCTAGAAGTTTATTTA
>NW_017729032.1:162529085-162533659 GCF_001723915.1 Gavialis gangeticus | reverse complement strand
GGTAACCCTTCCTTGCCTGCTTCCCTGGGACAGACAGCCAGGAAGCTACAAGTAGGTGGGGACAGGGCAGGACCAGGGGAGAACCTGGCTTCTTGGTTGTTGTGCTAATGCATTGGTATTATTTGGGGAGAAGAATTATGGTTTGGTAGTTAAGGAACTAAAATTAGATTCAAGAATCCTAAATTCACTTTCTTACATGCCTTTTGGCCTGATGTGTGACTTTGAACAAGTCTGTTTAAGTTTCTTGGCCTCTGTTTTTCCATATGTAAACTGAATAAACTGTGAAAGAATGAAATCTACCCTCCTTTGTTCTATAAATAAAAAATCCTAGAAGTTTATTTAATCTGCTCATAGCTAGAAGAAGAAATTATCATACTTAAAAATTAGGTTTATCTTATGATCTAAGTGAATCATACACTTAATTAAACCAAATATATCCAGTAAAAACAATGTTATGAGACAAATTTGAACTATAGAAGCCAATTAATTTTTGCATGGTGTTCTGTTGATGACATTCCTATTAAAGTCATAAAGTCAAGTATCTCAAATTTTGTTAAACCATATAAAAATGAAGAGCAAAACTTTCAAATGCAGGATCATAGTTATGTTTCTAAATCAGTTTTTAGGGACCCAAGTTAATATGGCCTTATTTTTCACAAGTATTGAAGTGCAGTAAACCCTAGAGACCTTAAAAGGGATTGGATGTACCAAGAACCTCAGTAGGTTCTATGTACGAAAATTTTACTTTGGTGCCTACCTATGAATGTGAACATTTTGGCTACCTGATTTGACTGCGAATAGGTATTGTCATATGCTTAGGTGAAAATAGCAATATTTAAGACGATCATGTTATGTCTGTGGTAGAACTTTCACAGAATATCTTCTGGAGTTTTTATTTTTAGTTTATTCAAGTTTTACAACATAAGTTGGTATATGTATGCTCACATATATATTTTGATCTCCTTTTCTTTTCCCAGTGACAGTTAAAATTATTTGTATATTGAGAAAAAAAGATGCTCCAAAGTATTTTATAATCCCCAGATTGTAGTGATGGAAAATCAAAATGTTGCAACCAACTGCCTTACTTGTAAAGCTCCATAGGACTCCTGGCCCTGTCCAATATTTATATGCAAGCCCTAGGAAAAATGGTGAGATTTAATGGACTCAAATATTTCCAGATGCTATAGTATTCTACAAACTATAATAGCAGCACTGTCATCCTCTTATTCCAATGCCTAGTCGAGACCAGCACATGAGTGAAAAAGATCTGGCTGGAGATAAACCCAGGAGCATTGACATTTTCTAATGCTGGAATAAAGAAAGTAGGACAGAGCTTTCTTGAGGACTAGCCCACCTCTAGAGCTAATTCCCACAAATCTTCACAACTTCCCAGTCCAAATGTGAAGTACATTTTTGTGGTCCTATGTTTCCATAAAACAACACCTAGCACATCCATTTCTGGCTATAGGACAAACATTCTCACAGTTTTTTTCTACTGGAAGAAGAAACAGAAGGAAAGCTGTTTTGAGAGGCCTTGATCTTTTTGAAGTTTTATTTTGGTTTGATTTGTTTTGTTCTGTTTTGAAAAGGTGCTTAGATACCCAGGAGAAGCATGTGGTATAAGATTTGTCTAAAAAAGAATGGAAAGAAGAATTTGCCTTATTGTAGATTGTGGTGGGTGTGGAGAGATTTAATTCCAGCACTTTTATTTGTCCAATCTGAGCGCTGTACAAACACATAAAGTAATGTAAGGAATGCAGCTTTCTGCCATGATTTATGATTAGTGCTGTCATCACCTCTTGCCAGAGAGGCAGGAGCCAGAATTCAGGTATTGACAGGTAAAATACCATTCAGATTACTTTTAGGATGTGATGTTGCTTCTAATCTGATTTTACTTAGATCTGTCTGTAGTCTGGGAGACAGCAACCCCTTCTCACTGTTACCATCCTAGGCAAGAACCTAACTTGGAGCAGCTACTAGTCCTGCAAAAATATGCAATATCTTATCTTCTTGTACTTTAAGATGATATCAGGTAAGAAGCAGCAGTTTATCATAACACAAATCTTGTAACGGAAGTACCTGTATAAACAAACTTGTCTTCCCTTCCTTTCGCAACTGGCTTAGTCACTTGGCACGCAAAGTACAGCTGCACTTTGAAACATTTCAGCTGTTATATCTGCCCTGCTGTTGGTCTCTAACAGATACTCACCAAGCCCACGGTGAGCCTGACAGTAGGTATATTGCACCCATGCAGCCATGGCATTTACAAGTGGGAGAATTTATCCTGTGCTCTTCATTCACATGGTGCCATGAAAACTGGCATATTCAAAGCATCAATTTTACAAACCAAAAATTGAATAGTGGCAAATACACATGATAAACTATGGCTATTAAACAACCCCTCCAGGAACATGTGCAAGGAAGTGTGGGATATATGTGACAATCTACAAGCTGTACAAATCTTGGGTACACGTCACCTTGAATGTTCTTGCAGATTTCTGAAGATATGAAGACACTTAAGTGCTATTGATTAATGGTGACTAGATGCCTAAGGGCCTTTTTACACATTACACTGTAATATGCTCAAATGTGCTAGTTTCTCTGGATAGGGCTGCATAGAAAAGCTGTTTTCATGGAACGCTGACTATAGTTAAATTGTCATGAGGAATTTCTTCTCATTGCAGAGCATCTGGACAAAAACAGGGTGAATGATCAGACCAAAATCAACTACACCTTATTGTATATTGAGAACAGTCAGGACTCTGTAACTTTGGACTGAAAGGATTTCTAAAGCAAAGAGCACACTGGGGCATGAAATGTGCGGACAGCAGGTTAAGTAACTAGGTGTGACAGAAGTTGCATCTTGATTATGACACAGGCTCTCTCCACACTTTATCTTAACTGGGAGATTTTCTTACACAGTCTAATAATGCAAATTTAAATCCTGGTTCCAGATGGACCAGGAAGAAGAGTTGGAAATGACATCTTAGCTAGAGATTTTTTATGTAGTTCTACACTTGTTTCTATAGTGACTTTAACAAGAGATTTTCATGTTAAAACAGGGCTATCCAACACATGAGCCCCCAGAGGCCACATGCATTGGGGGCCACACAAGTCAGGCCTGCACCTGCAGTGGCCACAGACCACATGGGCAGCTGCAAGTGTGCCATGTGAGGTGCCCTCCTTGCTCCTGACTACTGCAGCCCAAGCTCATGAGAACATCCCTCCCCAACACTGCAATCACCATGGTACACAGTCCCAATTCCTTTCCTGCCCCCTATCCCCTGGTGCAGCTCTAGACTCCCCAGCATCCTGTCCTGCCACACTGCCATGCCCCCTGAGGTGAATGCATGAAGCGGCAGCTAGAAGAGGGAGCCTGGAGACTCCAGCTGCTATTACAGCTGGAGAAATTGGGGGAGTGACAACTTGGTGAGAGCCCAAGGGCCACACATTAACCCCTTTCAGGACACCAGTTGGACAGCACTGCGTTAAAAGTGAAGCCTAGTAAATTGTAATCTGCTCAAATGTTGATGGGTGTTAGTGCTAGCTTGAGTTTGGAGCAGTCACATGTTCAGGCCAGCAGGGGCATGGAGAACTGAAAGATAAGAATCCCCATGCCCCAGTCACAGTCTCAGCTTTCTGCCTGCCCTATGTCCCCCAGGGCTCCCCCAGTCAGTCTCTGTGGGAATTTATACACATACCTTTTCATCCCAAGACATGCCGGAGATCCGTCGCTTCTCATTAATCAAGTCTGCTCTGCATGTGAGCCAATGTGAAATGCATTGCACAAGGCAGTTTTATAAGAGACAAAATGTGCATCAGCACTGAGAAAATGGCAGTGGTGTGCTTTTGAACTAAAGCACCTCCAATGTATTTCATTTCAAAAGCATGCCACCACCATTTTCTCAGTGCTGACGCACATTTCACCACTTGTACAACTGCATGCGTCACAGTGCTGGGCACTTTTCAAAGAGCCCTCCACTGCATCATGTGCATGTGTATAAATGCCTTATAAATGATGGAATATACTAATACAGAAGACATCTTCTTTGCTCTGTATATGCCAATCAATTCACAAGCCAAGTGAGTCCCACCTTCCATCTTATCCACCCAACTTAATTACTTCCATTAAGAAGAGTGAATGTGATTAAATGCATCCAACTTCATAAGCCCCTTAGGGCTAATTCTGACCCAATGGCAGTTGGCCAATGTAAGGCTCTCTCTTTTCTGTAAGCTCCATGACGAAACATGCTTTCACACTTGCATGGCAGGAAATTAATGATTCCCCATGCAGGCTGAAAAATAGTTTCATAATGGTGGAGAAGAATGCTGGTGCTGCCTATATCTTCTAAAAGGCAGAATGCAACGTCCCATTTTATAATTTGGAATTTATAGCTTCTGTAATTTGGTCACATATATGAGGTGGATTCTGCTAGTCATGTGCTTCCTGTTTAGACACTTATATGAAACACATTTGTCTGAGCTTTATGCAGAAAAGATTGAATGTGACTTTTAGTACAAACCTGTTTTGAAGTATTATTGATCCTGTTATTCAGAAAAAGAGGTGAAATGTT
>NW_017729032.1:162519578-162524085 GCF_001723915.1 Gavialis gangeticus | reverse complement strand
CATATATGGGGTGGATTCTGCTAGTCATGTGCTTCCTGTTTAGACACTTATATGAAACACATTTGTCTGAGCTTTATGCAGAAAAGATTGAATGTGACTTTTAGTACAAACCTGTTTTGAAGTATTATTGATCCTGTTATTCAGAAAAAGAGGTGAAATGTTTTATTAGTTGGTCTATGGCCTTCTACAAAACACCATGCTGTCGATACATATCAGAGATCATTTTCTGCCAAAATCTTATCTTTGACACATGAAGGTATTTAGGTTTTAAAGCATGTAAAATTTACAGTGAAATTCTATGGACATACCTATAATTCAAAAGTCAAGCTTACTTTAGTTGAAATCATGTATAAAATAATAAATGCTCCTAAATTTTTATATTCCAAATTATATCTGGGAACCAATTTTTATAATTAAATTCTAAACTCTGATAAGGGTTTATAATACAAACCATTACAAAAGTCAGGCCATTCCTACAACACCATTAATTGAACTTAGGGCTAGGATGGGGCTCCCACCCTCAGGGGTGCAGTTAGGAGCTCCATCAACTAATCCAGGCTCCCAGCCCTGGGGATGTGCCATGCAACCCCCAGGCTGGGAACCATCAGCTGATCCAGATGTACCCCCATCAGGGCTCCTAGCCTTGTGGCTCCTGCACCTGGGAGCCCAGATCAGAGGCTGGGAGTGCAAAATGCACTCCAGTAGCTGGGAGTCCCATCAGCTGACAGCTTCTTGTCAATACAGACAGAGTCCAGGATCATGATCCTGAGCTCCTCCCATACCCACAATAAGGTGTGATGGGATCCGATTCTCAATCCCACCATCACACCTCCTGCCATGCAGATGTGGCATGGAACAGGAAGTGTGATTGTAGGATTGCACATTAGATCCAATCACACCTTTAATTGCACATCTGCCAGGGGCCCATACACATATCTCTACTCAGCTCTTCAGGACTGCAGATGAGCTCCAGTAGACAAGCATCACCCCTCATAGTAAAATCTGTCACAAACAGCTAAGCAGCTCATCTTTAATTTAGCAACTCACTGTGGATTAAGCAGGAAGTGAATTACTTCAATATATGTGATTCAGGTTCTACTCAGTTATAGTGCCTCTCCATTAGTTTGGGGGAAAGAAGTAATAACCTATTTGCTGTGAGCTAAAAATCTACCCTGGGATGAGCATGAACAAAGTATACTTTCCTTGGTGTTATTTTCCCCCCATGGTAATTCTATACAAACTTGAGTAAATTATGCTGGTTAGAATTGTACACTGTTGTCTATCCCCCTTTCTTTATACCAGTGTAAAGGCTAATTGCACAATGATATATATGTGCCAAGGCCCTGACAGAATAAGGGATCCAGGCACTACAGTAAAGTAAAGAAATCATTGGCAATCCCTTGAAGTTAAGGATGATTGTCTTCCATGATTACTTTATCTGCGGGTCCAAAGATGGCTGATGAGGCCAATTTGGGATCAACAGATTACATTACGACTCAGGCATCTATGTCCATGTGGGGTGGGTGGCTCTGAGTTCTTGATTTCGTTCATGAGATGCTGTTTCTGCCTCTCCTGGTTTTCCATGTCTTTATGTGATAAGGTTTCAAAATACTGAGTCCTTGCAACAGACTCTTTCTCCATTTGGGTTTGTCCTGGGCTACTGTCACCCACAAGCTGATGTTGACATTGCATTTTTTCAAGTTGGCCTTAAAGATGTCCTTGAAGTGCTTTCTTTGCCCTTCTCTTGAGCGTATGCATTGACTGAGCTGGAAGAATAAAACTTGTTTTTGGAGTCTGGAGTCAGACATCCAGATTATGTGGCTGGTGCAGCGAAGTTGACGTTGGATGATCATTGCCTTGATGCTTGTGGTGTTTGTTTGAGAGAGGATGCTAATGTTGTTGTATCTGTCTTCCCACTCTATTCAAAGGATCTTCTACAGGCAGCATGGATGGTACTTCTCCAGTGACTTGAGATGTCTCCTGTATGTTGTCCATGTCTCAGCTGTGTACAGTAAGGTAGGGATCATGACTGCTTGGTAAACCATTAGCTTGATTTTGGATCTGATGTTATAATATTTGAACACCCAGTTCCTCAGGGGTCTGAAGGCTGCACTTGCACTTTTAAGGCAATGTTGAAGTTCTTTGTCAATGTAAGCCTTCTGCGAGAGATGGCTTCTGAGGTATAGGAAATAATGTTCTCCAGAGAGTCTCACCATAAATCTGAATTACCAGAGCTGGAGACTGTTCATTAAGAGCTTGTTGATGGAAGACATTAGTCTTAAGCATCAGTTCCATTTTCTTGTATGCTTCAATAAAGACATTGATGATTACCTGATGGTCTGATTCTGAGTGAGCACACACTGCAGCAGTTTCAGTGTAGTGGAGCTGAATGATTGGTGTTAGAGTAGTCTTGGTTGTGACTTGGAGTTTTCTGAGATTAAACAGTTTACCACCTGTTTGGTAGTTTAACTCCTGTCTAACTGGAACCTTGTTGGTTGTCAGATATAACATTGCAGTAGGGAATATCAAGAAAAGTGTTGGATGCTCTCAAATGTTGGATGCCTTGCTTAACTCCTGTCTTAACCTCTAAGGGATCTGTGATACTGAGAACCACCACTCTCATACTGCCATGGAGCAGGTAAGGAACGGTGACAAATTTCACTACACATCTGTACTTCAAAAGGATCTTCCACAGGTTGGCAGAGTCAAAGGCTTTTGTGAGGTCAAAGAAAGCCATGCAGAGATGTTTATGTTTCTCCTGAAACTATGCCTGCAGCTGGTAAGCTGTGAAGATCCTATCAGTTGTGCCTCTTGATGTCCTAAACACACACTGATATTCTAGGATCAGCACTTCAGCTAGTAGAGGGAGATGGTTCAGGAGGGTTCTCACAGTGATCTTTCCTGTGGTGGACAGCAACATGATTCCTCTGTAATTTCCAGTCTGACCCATCTCCTTTCTTGAAGTTTGTCATGACTATTAGAATTGTCCATGAGGGTATGTTCCAGATCCTGAAATGGATTGTGTATCTTTGTTATTTTGACTGCAGTAAAGGTGACCCCAGTGGATGTGGTTATCTAGTTAGGAAAAAGGTAGGTAGACTTTGTTTAGGGCACCTTTTCTAGCCCCATCTTCATGTGGGGTGAGCACAGTGGATCCTAAAGAAGGCTCTTTAGTCACAATTACCATTGCCTAATCATACTCCTGCCTCATCCAAGTGCTAGATGACTTTCTATTAACTGCCACCTTTGTGCCTGTTTGTGACTAGGAGCTTCCAGGCTTCACAATCCTGCTCCCATCACCACTACCTGTTCACTAAAGGGCTTGAAAAATATGCTGAAAAGGCCATTATCATGGAGGATGCCTGTGCATGATTTCTTTTATCATGGAGAAGCTGCTACACATCAACTTCTACATAGTTCTTGATGGAATGGGACCTTGATCCAGTGGCAAGGCAGCCTAGACAAAGAGAGCTCATTCTGCTGCAGCCTTCATCTGCTAGGACAGCTGTTAAGATTCTTATATCTTCTTCCACCTGCTCTGTCACTGAGGACTTGTAGATGCATGGCTGGGGGATGGATAGGCTAACTATAATGGTGACCTGTATTCACTATGCCACTGCACCATAAAAGGATATATGTGGCTTTTCAGGTGGAAAAGCATTGCCATCTGCTGTCCTCACCACATCCTGATGGTGCTGCTGCTGCTTGGTCCACAGCTGCTTATTTGTCATAGTTGCCCCTGCTTATTTTGCAGAGAACCTTCCCTAAAGGTCATTCCACTATCTGCCACCTGTGGATAGTACAACTCTGCTGCTAGTGAACAAATATTTCTTGGTGGATTTGGCTACTTCAGACTGCTACAAATCTCCTTGGGTTTTTTTTCCTCATTAGCTGAACAACTGAATCACATCTTGAATCACTGATCAAGATGGGATTTTTTCTGAGGAAAATAAATATGCTATAGTTCTCTTAGATTCATCACAGTATTTTTGCATCATTATTAAAGGAAAGGTTTTCACTTTATGACTTATTCTTTAGTTAATTTACAAGAAAAAAATGGTTTTGCTACATTTTTTTAGGTGCAGGGTCACATGACTGAGCGGTGAATGTCAAGGGCTATAGGCTGTACAGGAGGGACAGGATAGGAAAGAGAGGTGGGGGGGTGGCACTCTATATTAAGGAGGAATACACATCCTCGTCAATTAGTAAGGAGTCAGGGGAGGGGCACTCTGAAGTGCTTTGGGTTAGGGTACAAGGCAGTGGAGAGGAAAGGGACTTAACTGTGGGAGTCTACTACAGACCTCCCAACCAGGGAGAGGAGCTTGACCAGGAATTCTTGGGTCAGCTCACAGAAGTAGTGAAGGCTAAGAATGTGGTAGTCATGGGGGACCTGAACTTCCCGGACATCTGCTGGGAAGAGCAGTCAGCCAGGTCAGAACGCTCACGTAGGTTCTTAGACAGAGTGCAGGACCTCCATCTAACCCAGGAGGTGCACAGCCCCACCAGG
>NW_017729032.1:162509631-162519267 GCF_001723915.1 Gavialis gangeticus | reverse complement strand
GTGATGCACCTGGGGAGGAACAACTGGCACCATACCTACAGGTTGGGGAACTCCCCTCTTGTCAGCACGGAGGCGGAAAAGGATCTTGGAGTCATCATTGACTCCAAGATGAACATGGGTCGGCAGTGTGGGGAGGCAGTTAGGAAGGCCAACTGTATCTTGCCATGCATCCACAGATGCATTTCAAGCAGGTCGAAAGAGTTGATCCTCCCCCTCTATGCGGTACTGGTCAGGCCGCAGTTGGAGTACTGTGTCCTGTTCTGAGTGCCACACTTCAAGAGGGATGTGGACAGCATCGAGAGGGTCCAGAGGAGGGCCACTCGCATGATCAGGGGACAGCAGGGCAGGCCCTATGAGGAGAGGCTATGAGACCTGAACCTGTGCAGCCTCCAAAACAGAAGGCTGAGGGGGGACCTTGTGGCCTGTTATAAACTAGTCAGGGGGGATCAGCAGCACTGGGGGAGTCAGTGTTCCCCCGAGCACCGCCAGGAGTGACCAGGAATAATGGTCACAAGCTGGCAGAGGGTAGGTTTAGGTTAGACATCAGGAGGCGCTATTTCACGGTCAGGGCGGCTAGGGTCTGGAACCAACTTCCAAGAGAGGTGGTGCAGGCTCCTACCCTGGGGGTTTTTAAGAGGGGGTTAGATGAACACCTTGCTGGGGTCGTTTGACCCCAGTACTCTTTCCTGCCATGGCAGCGGGTCGGACTAGATGATCTGCTCAGGTCCCTTCCAACCCTAGAAACTATGAAACTATGAAAATGCCAATCTGTTGTTTCCATGTTACTGTTACAGGAAAATGTATGATTTAGTCCCAGTAAACTGGTAGACTGGAGGACTAAGTGTGCACGTAGTTGGCACACTACCCATCTGAGCACTATTTCACTGGAGAAAGAAAGAGTGAGAAAAAGATAGGGAAAAAGTTCTACGTAAACCATTTCCCACATCTTTGACTGAGATTATGTGTACACTGATCGTTACAGTCAGTCTTAGTCACCCTTAATCCTGTACCTGTCAACCATCCATGCTGTAAACTACTAAATTTGACCCCAGGTAGCAATCCAACCTCAGCCTGGAAGTTGAACATCCAACTCTGAGAGTGACCCTACTTACCTGCTAGCCCATCTTTCTCTACAGTGTTTGAAACTGATGAAGGGTAATAGTACCCGAAAGCTTTCAAAGAAGAATTTTTCCAACTATTTGAATTGATCTAATAAAAGATGTTGGATTTATCCAAAGAACCTTGTCTACTTATGTCCATAGACCAACATGGCTACAACCTACACCCCTGGAATTTACCCACTCATTCCAGGGGGCTGAGCAGTAATCCCATAATTCCCCATCCATGACTTTTAGCCCTCCTGCACTCCCTCCTCCACCCTTTTCTCTTTTGCCCATGACTTGAGCCAAACACAGCAGGAAAGAAATGTCATTTGCAGACTGGTTCCTAGAAGAACTGCACTTTACAGACATAATGTGGACAGCTTTGGTGCAGGTTCCCACGACTCATCTGGCCCTCTGACTGCTATCCTATCCTGCTCATCTGTGTGAGTATTAATGATGCCAGGAGCAACTCTGAGCAGATCAAAAGTAACTTTATGGCTCTGGGCACGAGGTTGAAGGGGGACGGGGGTTGAGGTGGTCTTTGATCTTAGAAATCAAGAGTTAGGCTCAGAAAGAGGTGGACACGTCCTAGAGATCAACACATAGCTGTGTAGATGGTGCTGCCAGCAGAGCTTTGGCTTCTTTGACCATAGGGTGACAGTCCAGAAAGATGGATTGCTGGGAAGAGATGAGGCCCACCTGATGAAGAGAAGGAAGACTGTCTTCACACACAGGATTGCTAAAGAAGTGAAGAGGGCTTTAAGCTAGATTTACAAAAACCCAGAGGTAAGTAAAGAGCATGGAGACTTTGAAAAAACTTAGTAAGTAAATGCAGTAATGGAAACCTTAGCAACATTCTCAGGGAGAGGATAGGGTAGTTGTATACCTGAAATGTTTATACAGTAATGCAAGAAGTATGGGAAACAAACAGGACAATTGGACGTCTTAGTACAATCACAGTATTATGATGTAATTGGGATTACAGAGACATGGTTAGATAGTTCATATGACTGGAATATGTATATAGATGGGTATCATTTTTTAAGAAAGATAGGCAGGGGAGAAAAGGAGGATGTGTTGCTCTATATATAAAGGTGATGTACACATGATCTGAGGTGCAGTACAAAGTGGAAGGTACACCTGTTGAAAGCCTCTGGGTAAAGGTCAGATGAGAGAGCAGCGGGGGGGGGAACGCCAGGATGTGTGGATGATACAGGCCTCCAAACTAAGAGGACAAAATAGATGAGATCTTCTTTAAACAAGTGATGAAGGCTCCCAAACCACAGGCCTTGGTTCTCATGGAGGACTCTGGGACATCTGCTGGGAGGAAAAAACATCAGTGCACAAGCAGTTGACCAAGTTCCTGGCATGTGTTGAGGATAACTTTGTGAGTCAGAGTGTAAAAAAGTTAATGGGGGGGGAGTCTTCTTGACTCACTTCTCATAAACAGGAAGGAATTGATTGAGAATGTGAAGGTGGAAAGTAACTTGGGTGACAGTGCCCATGAAATGAAAGAGTTCAAGATCCTAAAGGGAGAAAGGAAGGAGAGCAGCAGAACAAGGACATTGGACTTCAAGAAAGCAGAATTTTACAAACTCGGGATCCTTTGGGAGACAAGTCTGAGGGGAAAAGGAGATCTGGCTTTGCTTTAACAAGGCTTACTTAAGGGTGCAGGAGTAAGCTGTCCCAATGAGGCATAAAAATGGGAAGTGCAACAAGAGACCAACCTGGTTAGACAGCAATCTCTTCATGGAGTTGAAACTCAAAAATGAATCCTATAAAAATAGGAAACTTTGTCATGTATTAGGGAAAAGTATAAAAATATAGCACAGGCATGCAAGGAGAAAATTAGGAAAGCCAAAGCATAATTTGAGATGGCATACGGTTACAGATAATGCAGAGAAGGCTGAAGTATTTAATGCCTTTTTCACTTCAGTTTTCAGAAATAAGGGCAGCTACAAGATGACAAATGCACTTGGCAACAGAGATAGGGATAAAGACGAAGCGCCCATCTTTAAGAAAAAGATGAATGAGGATCTGGAGGACTGCAGGCCGGTAAGCCTGACCTTTATACCTGGAAAGATCATGGAAAAGGTCCTCAAGGAACCCATTATAAAACACCTAGAGAAGAACAAGGTGATTAGAAACAGTCAGCATGGATTCACCAAGGACAAGTCATGCCTGACCAACCTGCTATCTTTCCAAGATAAAGTGACAGGCTCTGTGGATGAGGAGAGAGAACAGTGGACATGGCATATTTGACTTGATCAAGGCTTTTGACACTGTCTCCCACAGCATTCTTATTAACAAGCTAAGGAAATACAGACTATATGAAAGTTCTGTAATACAGATACATAACTGGTTGGATCACCATACTCAGTGAGCAGTCCCCAGTGACTCAATGTATGGCTGGGAGAAGGCATCAAGTGGGGTCCTCCAGGGGTCTGCCCTGGGCTCAGTATTGTTCAACATCTTCATTAATTATTTGAAAGATGGGATTGGATTGAGTGCACATTTATCAAATTTGTAGAAGACATCAAATTGGGAGGAATTACTGACACTCTGGAGGGCAGAAATAGGTTCCAGAATGACCTGGATATCCTGGAGGAATGGTTCACAATCAGTCAGATGAGATCCAACAAGCAGAAATACAATGTCCTATATTTGGGATAGAATAACCTCATGTACAAATACAGACTAGGGAATGACTATCTAGGATGCAGTCTTCAGAGAAGGACCTGAAGGCTATGATGGACTATAAATTGAATATCAGCCAACCATGGACTGCTGGTGTAAAAAATAGTCAACAGCATCTCCTGGGTTGTTTGAACAGGAGTGTCACTTGCAGATCAAGGCAAGTGATTCTTCTGCTCTGTTCAGCACTGGTATGGAGTATTAGAGTCCACTTCGGGCCCCACACTTCAATAAGGATGTGAACAATTTAGAAAGAGTCCATATGAACACAAATAATCAGAGGCCTGGGAGATAAGAAAAGGCTGACAGAACTAGGGCTATTTAGTCCAGAAGAGAAGAATGAAGGGGGATTTGATAAGAGTCTTCAGATACCTGAAGAGCAATTATAGAACAGATGGAGATAAGTTTTTCTCTGTGGCTGTAGGGGATAGGACTAAGAGCAAGCACCTCATGCTTTTTCCCCCGGTAGGGGGAATTCAGGTTGGAGATTAGGAGTAACTTTCTGACTACAGTGTTAGTCAAGCGCTGGAACAGGCTATCTAGAGAAGTTGTGGAATATTTCAAAAGCAAGTTAGACATGGCAGGGATGGTTTAGTCAGAGATGAATCTACCTTATAAGGATCAGCTCCTAATTCATATAACCATGATACTTCCCTGATTTAAGCAGATACTCTAAATTCGGGCAAAAGATTATAAAAAGGAAGAGGATTTATGTATGACTATGCCCATCCCTAGTAATATCACTGTTCACATTACCTCACTACCTTAGATATAGCATCTGACAAAATAGGTTGTTGCCTATGAAACTCATGCTTCTCTAAACCAGTTAGTTCCACCTTTCAATTCTTTCTTCTGGTCTTAGGACATTATTCCTTTGTTTCAGGTGTGGAAAGTGATTCTTCAAAATCTCCAAGACCACCCATTATGTCAATAAATTGCAGCTTCCTTATACAAACACATTCCATTCCCATTTAATTCAAGCTAGGCATACACATCTGATTTCCCTAGTCCACCATTCTCCCACACTCCCATTTCTCCCAGACATTTTGGTTTCCTCTTTGCCTGATACTTGCCATTTCATTTCTCACTTTGACTGTGACCTGACCACTTGAACCAAACTCTCAAATCCCACTTAAACTGAAGAGGTATGGTTCCATTAGAAAAAGCAGAATCTAATCCATTAATGGAAATAGAATGTTAACAATGCCATATCAGTGGAACATGGATCCTGTTGTGTCTAGGCTAATTTTGATTTTTGGATCTCCGAATTCTGCCATCTAAAGAGAAGAGATAGAAAAGGCTTGACCCCTATATTTACAAAAACAAAAGGACCACAAAACTTGTATAATATTTGTTCCAGAGAACTTACTAGTTTCAGCTGTTTTCGAGACTTTACATACTATTGCATAAAGAGACTATAATACATCAGTTTCAATACACCAAAAATCTGTATACTTACTAATTCCAGAAAGTCTATGACAAACTCCTATCTCTGATGCCTGCATATTGCCTAACCTAGTAGTTTTGGACTCTCAACTCCAAACTGCATAATCTGAAGCAGAGATGGGGTAAATGTTTGACTCATATAAATTAGCATCATTCAACTGATTTCAGTAAGCTATAGTGATTTACACTAACTGTAGATCTTCCAATATATAGTATAGCCTGTTAGAGAGCATCCCAAAATCCAGACCTGATGAACAGTCATATAAGTATAACCCTATCCAATATTCAGATCTTGCTAGACACCGTCTTTTTTTTCCTTTTCCTCTTAACTTCCTAATTATCCAGATCTATAGCTATCACCATAAACCCACATCTTGCATTTTGAACTACTTATATTCGGCCAAATTTAATCATAAATCCTTGCAAAATGTTGTAATAAGTAAAATTAGTATTCTGAATTCAGATGGAAAGTTTATTGTCAAATCAGATATTGTTCAGCTCATGAACTAGTAATACACCTTATGTGATGTATATGTTAATGACTGGTAGTGAAAGTTTTTCAAATGAAATGCTGTTTATGATTAACGTAATCTTAACAGTTATTTTAATTGTTTAAATACTGTTGATTTAAACTGCTGTTTTCATACTTTAATTCCCTTCAAATATATAATGTAGCCCAATATCTAGTGATTGAGCTACCTCACAAATTTTTAAAATAAATCCAGTCCCAAATTAAAAACTCTAAGTAACAGTTTGCTACATTCTTTTACAATCTGTTCCAGAGTTTCTGAATCTTATTTCCAATCTGAACTCGGTTGACTTAATTTCCAGTAAATAGATCCTGTTATGTAAATGAGCTTTGAGTTTTAATATGAAAAGGACAATCTATTTACTTTAAACAGTAAAGTTAAGCTTGCCTTTTCCATGTACCATTGGAAAATTAGCTTCTCACACGTGTGGGACAGCAGTTGTGATTTAGCAGTACATACTTTTAAATTAGGGAAAGGAAATACTAAAAGTAAAAATTGCCTCTGTATGTGCATCAGTAACAGAAGAAGCAGGGAAAAGTGTTCAAGTGTTGTTATTTGATTACAAGTAGGAGACAATGGTTTACCTGATGAATAATAAGGCCGTTCGAAGTAGTACCTTAGGAATCAGTAGCACATCTACTTGTACAACCAGCATAGAATTATAGGTAATTGTGTAACCTATAATTCCTTTGTGTAGACCTACATGTGCTTTTTATTTTCAAACAGTTTACCAAAAACCCGGAGCAAGTGATTAGTTGAAAACATATCCTGCATTTTTTGTAAAAATAAACTACTAAAAAATGCTACTCATTCAAAATTACTTCTTGTGCCAAAATTACTTTTTGTCATTGCAGTTTGAAAATATATGAATTGGGGCCTTCATATAGATCAAAATGCCAAATCTTTTCCCTGTAAATTTATTAGATTCAGATTTTATTGACATACCAAAACTGACTATAAACAGTAGAATTTGGAAGGGCAGGAAAATTTGATAAAACATGGTATAGTAGCAAGCTCCAATAAAAATTGGATTCTGCATATAGTCCTTTCTATCACTTTTGAAAAAGGTTGAATAATATCAATTGTTCTCCACAATGCCTAGAATTTTTACCTAGATTTTCAAAAGATTTCAGCTCCAGTTTAGGCATCAAAATATATGGCAAGATTTTCTAAAAATTTCCACAGTTGAAAATGTGGCTCTGACCTCATATTGAAGTTTAGCTCATTTGTCTGATTGGAACACATGGTTTTGGGCTCTGAATCAAAAGTTGTCTAGATCCAGATGCTATAGACAGGTTTTTTGCTATGCTGTTGTGGTGGAGTGAGTTGGGGGACCAGATTTTTTTCTGTGTGTTTGCAAGAGCCACATCTGTTGTATGTTTGTAAAATATGATTAAAGCCAAAAATTGGTTCATACAGTAAGATTCAGGTGTCAAAGATGATTCTTTTTGTGGCATTCTTTAACGGGTTAAGTTAGGGTCTAGATTTTTATGAGATAATGGCAATGACTATAATTTCTTTTTAAGCAATAGAATTTGAGAGTTCAGAGCCAAAAACCTGACTGGATTCAAATGGCTCAAGATGTTGCAGACACTTCTGCAATTCTCTTATGTCTAATATACTAAGATCTGTGTTTTTTCTTGTGTGATGGTATCAGCTACATTTGATATCTGTAAAGGAAAATGCTGGGATTTATCTGACATATATCACCTGAAATCAGATAGATGATGATGATGATGCAAATTGGATTTCCTGGTGCAGCTGAGCCATGACAAATGATGGTCTGGAATGTCTGACAAGATTGACATGGGCTGTTGTCATTGGGCACATCCCAGATGAGCGCGCATGTGTGGTTTACTGTGCCTCAAAGCAGTTTCAGGTGCTGTAAACTGCATGCAGTGCACATGCATCCACTTGCTGTGTTTTTTGATCCCAGTGTAAAAAAAAACAAAAACCACTACTAAAAACAGTGGCATGGTGCATGCAGCAGCAGCATGTACCACCAGCATGCATCATGAGAAAGACAGCTTGGGTGGCCAGAACCAGCCAGCCTCCAAGTAGCCTGCTCAGCATGGTTGCTGCCTGGGGAGGCCCCCAGGAGAACTGCTGTGGCCAGCATAGATGCTGGCCCCAGCTTCCCTTGCCCACTCTTGGTCACTTTGCTGAGCACGGGAGTGCAAGTGCAGGAGTGCTCCTGGGAACAAATAGCAGCGGCACAAATATGTGCCACTGCTATTCGTCCAGCCGGGAATGTGTGGCACTGTATGTACGCACTTGTCAGGATGTACCCATTGTGTATTTAAATAGCAGGATATGGCTGGATCCATATCTTTTGGATAGGGTTTTGGGGAGGCTCTGGATTTTTCCAGTAAGACTGATGTGACTATATTTGTCTATGTTTGTGTTAGAGCCTAGAGATTCAACTCCAAACACTGGCTGGTTCAACAGTAGATGGTTCCTAGTGCCAACTATTTTTCCCCTAAGCTGTTACCACAACATGATTCCATTACCAAACATTTCTGGCTACTGTTCTGTCTATTTCTATGGTTATTTCTCTGGCTTTGTGGAGGAGTTCCAAACCCTATAGATTTAACTGGATTGAGCAGGAGCTACACATTGGATAGAGTTCCCTGCAATGAGTCAAACTAAACTGGGTTTGGATGTCTGGGAGGGTTCTGCATACCTAGTTAAATGACAGAAATAAGAGTCAGACAAATCTCAACTCTCTGCAGATTTTGGTGTACATTTGACAGTTGCTTGTGCTAGGAGGAGCTGGAAACTAGACTCCACCCCTCCCCCTACTTCCTTTTTTTTAGGTGTAATGGCAACAAATATTTGTTTTGCCTAAATAGAGGGTGTGATTTAGCATCCTAAGGTCAACAGTTAGTTGGACTCGGCACAAGGTGCGACGTTTTGCATTTAAGTCCCACTACAAAAGTTGGGTCTGTAAGAAACTGGTGTAAGGACTGGAATGCAGGGGGCAGGGGTTGAGTTATTTTACTCCAGGCATCCGCCTCGCCCCAGATGAGTGGGGCTCCCCAGCAAGGGCTCAATTCGCTCCGCAGCTCCCTCGCTCAGCTCCCTCCCCACCAGCCCCTCTCTGAAGAGCCGCCCACCGAGAAAGAAGAGAAGATCAGCTACTCCCCCCTACTTCAAACCGCGCCGCACAAGCAGCCGGGAGGCGGAGCCGCAGCCGGAGCAGGGCACTGCCTGCCCAGTGCTCCGGGCGCTGTCTCCTCACGCTGGCTTTGCGGAGCGGCTTGATTGCCTGAGCTGGGTCTGGCTGAGGGGGCAGACCGCCTCACTTTCACCCTCGTCCGTTTCACCCTCTCAGAGCTTCCCCAAGTGCCTGTGAAGTGACCGGGCGGCGTGAAGCGACTTGTATTGTCCCATCTTTTCCTCTAGGAGCAAGAGATCCCTGGATTCATTCTGCTACCTAGAGATACATATAATATCGTATGTGAGAGAGAGAGAGATATAGTCTATACAGAATATATTGCATCTATTCTATATCTCTATCTATCTAGCAGTTCTATGGAGGGGCTCGCTCTTCCGGAGCCGCGGATGATGTCCCACCTGCCAACTGACAAGGCATGAAGAGTCCCAAGCCGGGCTTCTTGGGGCTGGGGTGAGCTCCTGGGTCTTGGGTACCCCGAGAGCACGGGGACGGAAAGCGGCTGGAGGGGAGGGGGGTTGCGCTGAGACAAGCCCCGCCGAGCCGGTGCAGGCTGTGGAAAGCCTTCTCCCCTGCTGGCAGCCCGTGAGGAGGATGGGCGCTGCGGACACAGCGCTGTGAGCCCCTTTGCTGCAGGTACGTGTGTTGCATCGCGTCTGCCCTTGAAGGGCGGGGGGGGGGGGGGGGG
>NW_017729032.1:162503442-162504631 GCF_001723915.1 Gavialis gangeticus | reverse complement strand
TGGAGCTGGGGAAGTCATCGGCAGCATCCCCCTCCCGGCTCCCCACTGCTCAGCAAGCTTGGGGCCCCCGCGGGGAGAAGCGCTGGCTTGGGATCCTACAGGCAAAACCAGAGCGAAAGTGGCGGGGCAGGCAGCGGGAGGGGAGGGCTGCCAGCCCGGGCAGCCGGAGGAGGGGGGGCTCAGTGCAGTCCTCCCCGCAGCAGCGGCGGCCTCGGAGCATCCCCTGGCGCTGCAGCCCGGTCATTGTCCTTGCTCCCAGCGGGCCTGGAGGGGGGGGCGGAGCACCTGGCGAGAGAAGCCGATTGGTTCTCCCCCAGCTCCCAATGGTGGGAAGCAGCCAATCGCAGCCCCCGGCCTGAGCCGCGCTGCCAGCGTACACACGGGCCTGCCCCGGGGGCTGGAGCGTCCCTGCCCCGGATGGGGGAGCGTTGTGCCCTCGGGGCAGGCAGCCTCCGGTTCTCTCCCTGGGCATCCCTTGTGCTGTGTGACTAGTGAATGCTGATCCGGGAAGCGATAGCGATAGCAACAGCTGTGTGACTGGGGGGGAGAGGGGGTGGCTGCACATCTCAGCAGGGAGTTGAGGGTTGTTGGTTGCAGCCCTGTTGGTCTAAGGACATAGGCAAACAAGGTGGATCACATCTGTGGGTAGATGTGATATTTTTTTATTAGACCAACTCCACCCTTGCAAAACAAAATTGTTCTTTGCAAGCTTTCGGGGCACAAACACCCCTCTGCAGGCACCAGGAGACTCTCCCTACGCGGGAAAATGGTGTGTGTGCCCGAAAGCTTGCAAAGGACATTTTTTCCCACCTATTTAGTTGGTCCAATAAAAGTTATCACATTTACCCAAAGAACCTTGTTATCAGGGAGCTTGTGTCCTGGCCCCCTGCTCTCTCCTGCTTGCCAAGCATGATGGCAAGTGCTCCAAGGGCAAGGAATAAGGAAGAGAGGCTGCATTTGAAGGAGGCTGAGTATAGTTGTTCTTTTTTTCAGGGGGAAATAGCTTTTTTTCTCTCTGATTGTTCTCTCCTCTCCCTTATATCCTGTCTCTTTCCTCTTGCTTCCATGAACATGCTTCCCCACTGGCACCATCCTTCTTTTCTGCTATGCATCCTTCTTTCACACTGTCTACACTCCACTGGCCCTGCTGCCTGGTGAACAGGCTTACAGTCAAAGGAAAGCAGGGCTG
>NW_017729032.1:162497755-162498442 GCF_001723915.1 Gavialis gangeticus | reverse complement strand
TCTCGACTTTGTCTGGAACCGGAACCCCTGTGTACATGGGTGCCCCTTACTCCCGACCCACTGCCCTCAGGCAGCACCTCAGGATGCTAAATCGCACCCTCTATTTAGGCAAAGCAAACAGTTGTTGCCATTACACCTAAAAAAAAGGAAGCAGGGGGAGGGGGGGAATCTAGTTTCCAGCCCCAGCCCCCCAGTGTGTGGGGGTGGGGGCAAGAGGGGCCCACCAGCCCCTTGCAGGCTGGGACGGGCTGCAAGGGAAAAGCCACAGTTTCCCGCACTTTTCTCCTTTAAAGGAGAATTCATGTTGAAAGTTGGTTCCCGACCCGTTCGTGGATTCTTGCCACCCGCCTTTGGGTGGGGACCCACGGGACCGAGAAGCACTGTCCTGGCACGCTTGCAGAGCACAGGGACGGGGCTGGAAACCAGCCTGGTGTGAAAGACCGCTCGGGGGCTTTTCTTTCTTTGTTTTTCGCTGGGGGGTGTTTCATTTCCAAAAGCCTGGCGCTGTGGAGGTGAAGTGCTGACTCAGCTCCGCCGGGGGAGGTCGGCCGCGGGAGGCGGGGGGTTGCAGTCGCTCCCGCTGGGAAGGAGGGCCATTTCTCCCCTAATGGAAAGCATCTGCCTTGCAGCACAGTGGAGGGCAGAAAGCAGCCCCCCCCCCCCCCCCCCCCCCCCCCCCCCCCCCCG
>NW_017729032.1:162495402-162497389 GCF_001723915.1 Gavialis gangeticus | reverse complement strand
GGCCTCGGAGCATCCCCTGGCGCTGCAGCCCGGTCATTGTCCTTGCTCCCAGCGGGCCTGGAGGGGGGGGCGGAGCACCTGGCGAGAGAAGCCGATTGGTTCTCCCCCAGCTCCCAATGGTGGGAAGCAGCCAATCGCAGCCCCCGGCCTGAGCCGCGCTGCCAGCGTACACACGGGCCTGCCCCGGGGGCTGGAGCGTCCCTGCCCCGGATGGGGGAGCGTTGTGCCCTCGGGGCAGGCAGCCTCCGGTTCTCTCCCTGGGCATCCCTTGTGCTGTGTGACTAGTGAATGCTGATCCGGGAAGCGATAGCGATAGCAACAGCTGTGTGACTGGGGGGGAGAGGGGGTGGCTGCACATCTCAGCAGGGAGTTGAGGGTTGTTGGTTGCAGCCCTGTTGGTCTAAGGACATAGGCAAACAAGGTGGATCACATCTGTGGGTAGATGTGATATTTTTTTATTAGACCAACTCCACCCTTGCAAAACAAAATTGTTCTTTGCAAGCTTTCGGGGCACAAACACCCCTCTGCAGGCACCAGGAGACTCTCCCTACGCGGGAAAATGGTGTGTGTGCCCGAAAGCTTGCAAAGGACATTTTTTCCCACCTATTTAGTTGGTCCAATAAAAGTTATCACATTTACCCAAAGAACCTTGTTATCAGGGAGCTTGTGTCCTGGCCCCCTGCTCTCTCCTGCTTGCCAAGCATGATGGCAAGTGCTCCAAGGGCAAGGAATAAGGAAGAGAGGCTGCATTTGAAGGAGGCTGAGTATAGTTGTTCTTTTTTTCAGGGGGAAATAGCTTTTTTTCTCTCTGATTGTTCTCTCCTCTCCCTTATATCCTGTCTCTTTCCTCTTGCTTCCATGAACATGCTTCCCCACTGGCACCATCCTTCTTTTCTGCTATGCATCCTTCTTTCACACTGTCTACACTCCACTGGCCCTGCTGCCTGGTGAACAGGCTTACAGTCAAAGGAAAGCAGGGCTGGAAGGGACCGCCAGAGGTCATCTAGTCCAGTGGTTCTTAACCTTTTTTATACCAGGACCAGGAGCAGCACTAGGGGTTTTGTGGGGGGCTATAGCCACCTCAAAATTTGCCTTAGCCCCTCTGTAGCCACCCTTCCCAGCGCTGTCACCACCCACCTACCCTGCACAGCTGAGCTCACTCACCTACCCCTTGCAGCTAAGCCCACAAAAGTGCTACGCTCCTGGTAAGGGCAGTGCCAGCCTCTTCCCAGTGTGGAGGCTGGGCCCGGGCTGGGCTTAGAGTGGATGAGAGCAGGGCAGGCTTGGCTGCATGCTGGAATGGGTGGGTGGCAGTGGTGGAGGGGGGAGGAGTGGCTATGGGGGATTAAGGTGAATTTTGGGGTGGCCCTGACCCAGCCCCCCCACCAGGAAGAGGCTGGCACCGCGCCTGACCAGGACCCATTTGTAAATATTGATGGCCAGTCCAAACCCAGTAAATAGTCCAAACCCAGTAAATAGTAAGTAGAAAACAGCCCCCTGGCCTTGCTGGTGCCACATACTCCCGACCTGCTGCACCCCCTCAGGCCCCAGCCCTCCAGTGTGTGGGGCAGGGGGTGGGTACATGTGGGGTATGGTGGGGCCCAAGCAGCCTCTTGCAGGCTGGAACTCTGGCAGCCTACAAGGGAAAAGCCACCATTTCCAACATTTTTCTCCTTTAAAGGAGAATCAGTTTTTAAAGTTTGTTGATCATTTTTAAAGTATGTTCATGAACCTTTCATATATTCTGGTGACCCACTTGTGGGTCATGACCCACGGGTTGAGAAATGCTGATAGTCCACATGTAGATGTGGCCAGAGTTGAGGGACCTTTTATGTAGAGTTGAGATGATGGTTGTATGGCATGGTTTGATACGGATGACCCACATACTAAATGCATACACAAATACTAAATGACTGTGCAGTAACTGGAGTTATTGCACAGTAGCATCGCTGAATGGCTTTTAGGTGATGCTGACTGTGCAGTAGCT
>NW_017729032.1:162493224-162494067 GCF_001723915.1 Gavialis gangeticus | reverse complement strand
TATGTATAGATAGATATATGTGTGTGCATGTATATCTATGTATATCTATATTTATATCTATATCTATATGTATCTATCTATATATATAGTTAGATACAGATAGATAGATATATCTAAGTGTAGGTTTACTTAGGAAGCTGCTTCCTCTGCTTGCTCATTTGCTTTGCCTAACATTTGATTCTTAGAAGGCATATCAAATCCTCTTTCAGATCATGCAAAAGGAGTGGTGCCTCTTTCAAGACTTTTCTTTCAGTTTCCTAAACTTATGTATCAATTTCCAAAACCAAATGTTCCATTTTCAGTTGTAGATTAAATCATGGAAATCTTTTGATTATTTCACTTCTCATAAAAATCATACATGTGAGTTACTGATTTAGGTAAATTTCTTTTAGGGGGTTTAAGCACATTGCATAAACCTGAGCTAATAAATATTAGGTATGAATTTGGAATTTTTCAGCTTTCCATAGGACTGAGGAAACTTTGGATGCTTCACACATTTCATATTACCTTCCCTTTTTCCCTACATGGGTAAAATATTTGTCCAAGTTTGTTTTGGCATCATAGAGCAAGTTTTGATGATGTCACTTCTGCAAAAATCATGAAAAAGGAAAAATAGTGTTAGTATTCTCAGAACTTGATATTTCAGGTTGGTAATTTTCATTAAAGAGAACAACACCTAAATAAGTACATAGTTTTTACCCACAAAAATAGTTTTTTGTGTGTTTGTTGTTTTTATATAGTCTTTTTAACTTAACCACAGGCATTTGAGAAAATACTCCATCTTGGTTAATCCTTTCTTTGAGTTTTAATGGTTTGCATATGAAGCTGGTGGAAAAAATCCCG
>NW_017729032.1:162487419-162488224 GCF_001723915.1 Gavialis gangeticus | reverse complement strand
CTCCACAGTAGCATTGCATCATGCTTCATGCCATGCAACACTACTTACTACACAGTAGCTACTGAACTACTGTACAGTCAGTGTTTCATATAGGCGTAGCCCCTGGCAACATTGATTTAACATCTTGCCAAAGCAGGGGAATCATGACAGCTCCTATGCATGGGTTTTGCTTCTTCTTTCGCTCCTAGGAACATTCTTTGTTGCCTACTGGTTCTCCTCTCACCTTCTGTGTACTAACCTATCTCCTTCTACCCAACTCTCCTGCACATGCTGCTCATATGCCTGCTCTCCTTGGCATGCTGTTTAGCTGCTTGGTTTTATTCTCTCTGTTCCTCTGAACACTATAATCCCATTATTGACTCCTGCTGGTAAAAGGCAACTCCACACTCATTGGTATTTCCAATGCCTACTTCTGTGTAGTATTAGAATAATAAAATCCTAGAATCATAGAAAATTAGGGTTGAAAAGGACATAAGGAGCTCACCTAGTCCAACCCCCTGCTCAAAGCAGGACTGTTTCCAATAATGTCATGCCAGCCAAGGCTTTGTCTAGCCGGATCTTAAAAACCTCTATGGATAGAGATTCCACAGCCTCTCTGGGTAGACTTTTTTTAATGCTTTACTACCCTCTTAGTGAGAAAGTTCTTCCTAGTATCTAACCTAATCCTCCAATTTGTCCAATCTTCCAATGTGTTGAGGTCTCTCTGAACCTTAGCACTACCCTCCAGTGCATCTACTACTCCACCCAGCTTGGTGTCATCTGCAGACTTGCTGAGGGTGTACTCTATGCCATCTTCCAGGTTGTT
>NW_017729032.1:162483005-162486629 GCF_001723915.1 Gavialis gangeticus | reverse complement strand
ATCTATATCTATATGTATCTATCTATATATATAGTTAGATACAGATAGATAGATATATCTAAGTGTAGGTTTACTTAGGAAGCTGCTTCCTCTGCTTGCTCATTTGCTTTGCCTAACATTTGATTCTTAGAAGGCATATCAAATCCTCTTTCAGATCATGCAAAAGGAGTGGTGCCTCTTTCAAGACTTTTCTTTCAGTTTCCTAAACTTATGTATCAATTTCCAAAACCAAATGTTCCATTTTCAGTTGTAGATTAAATCATGGAAATCTTTTGATTATTTCACTTCTCATAAAAATCATACATGTGAGTTACTGATTTAGGTAAATTTCTTTTAGGGGGTTTAAGCACATTGCATAAACCTGAGCTAATAAATATTAGGTATGAATTTGGAATTTTTCAGCTTTCCATAGGACTGAGGAAACTTTGGATGCTTCACACATTTCATATTACCTTCCCTTTTTCCCTACATGGGTAAAATATTTGTCCAAGTTTGTTTTGGCATCATAGAGCAAGTTTTGATGATGTCACTTCTGCAAAAATCATGAAAAAGGAAAAATAGTGTTAGTATTCTCAGAACTTGATATTTCAGGTTGGTAATTTTCATTAAAGAGAACAACACCTAAATAAGTACATAGTTTTTACCCACAAAAATAGTTTTTTGTGTGTTTGTTGTTTTTATATAGTCTTTTTAACTTAACCACAGGCATTTGAGAAAATACTCCATCTTGGTTAATCCTTTCTTTGAGTTTTAATGGTTTGCATATGAAGCTGGTGGAAAAAATCCCGAGTCTTATTGCTTACAGATTTAAGAAAGTTACATTTAAGAAATTTGACTTTTATACTAAGGTAAAAAAGTAAAATATTAAACACTAGATTTTAATGTAGTCATAAACCTGTCATGACAGACTTGCAAACATTGCCCTCATTGTTATGCTATCCTGTATAATAACAGTAGGAGTAATAATTATATACTTTTTGTTACACCTTTCATTGGAAGGCCTCAAAGCTCTCCATAAGGTTTTAAAATTTAGGTCAACATTTTTTGTAACTTTTTCCTCAGAAACTAGCCCATTTAACTGATACACTTAGCCACTGAATTTACTGAAATTATTTTTGTAAATGCTTGGTACTTAAATCCAGTGACATTCTCAATAGATTTTGTACAATGAGGATACTTATTTGTATGCTTAAATATGAATTTAGATGTTTAAAATACAATTTTGAAACTATTGGTTAAAATATTATTGTTGGTTATATGAGTTAAAGCCAAATTTTCACATTTAGGGGCTTGTTTCCTCCTAAATCCATATTTAGGTTTCAAAATAATGGTCTAGATTTTAGAATTCCTCATTTTCTATAGCTCCCATTGGTAATTTTGTCTCAAATGATGTTGTACAATATTATCGAGTATCAAGCTGAAAGTTTGTGGTAGGATATGCCAACAGCCACTTATACAGATTTCTAGTTCTCTGAGATAAACTGCCAGAGAATGCCATATCCTGTACATATTATCCACATACAAATCCAAAGTAGAAAATGCTTCACCATAGATAATATCAAATTGGTATAATACTGGAAAAATAGTTACTGAAGGGAATAAGAAAAACAAATTACTCTGAAATAGGAAATAACCTGAAAGGAAAATACTGTGTTCTACCGGGTTTTTTAAATTTTCCTTCCAGAATGTATAAATTTGTAAAAAGCCTCTTCTTCATTTTTTTCCCCACTTTGTATTCACTAGAACAACCAGGAAGTCTTTTATGTAATTTAAGTGATTGTGGTAAATAACTGTGTTTTGACAACATTTTTCTTTTATGAATAAAGCAGGTAAAACAAAGAGAAGAAAGCTGACAAGATGCAAAAGAGGGCAAATTTTGTGGCACTCTCCGTGGTGCTGATTCTGTCTCTGGGGCTTCCACAAATTGCATTTCCGTGTCCACACTCATGTGCCTGTTATGTTCCCACTGAGGTTCACTGCACATTTCGGTCATTAGCAGCTGTTCCAGGAAGACTTTCTAAACATGTGGAAAGAATCAATTTTGGGTTAGTATTGCAATTTTACTGAATGGTTTTACATTCTTTGTATATAATCCTATATAGATCTGTACATATGCTATATGGTGAGAGATGTGTGTCCTCCTTAGATAGCATTGTATTGTGAATGATGGTCGATTAGTTGTGGAGTTAAAACTAATATCTCAGTCAATGGCAGAAAAATGTTCTGTCCAACTTTAATTGTCAAACATAAATAGGCATTTTTTGCCATAGGAGTTATTTTTAAGTCTTTTCATAGTATTTTATAAAGAGGGTAAGAGCGAATCTTTGCCTTACAGTCAATACAAATGAATAGAATAATTTATATTACATATGGTTGAGAGATATCCATTAATCTAGTATAAGAATATTTGGTACCACATCTGGAATAAATAAGATATATTTTAAAGAATGTTGTACCCATTGAGAAACTGGTAACTGTGATGGTAGCCAATATGTTTGCAAAATAACTTAGAAACTGGAAAACTTTCTCTGACTTGTGAAGGATAACTCAGGTATTGATGTATTTGTTCAACTGAAGTTAAAAAAAATTCTACATCTTTTAGACTAATCCTGTATAACAAATAATACACCTTTTTAAAAAGGGCACATTTCTATACTGCATCATACTATAGTATGCAGTAACTAAAAAGCATTTGTAGATTTTGAGCCTTCATTGGGTCTCATTTGAAAGCAATGAAACTACTTATGGAGTGATATATAACTACTATAATTAGCCTGGCTAGTTCAGATTTCCAAATTCTTGTCTGGGGTATTTCTGATCATTTGCTATCAGCATCATGTTATAGCAGTCCACATTTAGAAAATAATATTGTATGCACCAATACATATGAATGAAATGATAAATCTAACAGATAAGATACATCAGGAGTCATTTGAGTCTGTTGTCTCAAAGTTATTGCTAAGCAAGATGCAATGAATAGAGACCAAACTCTATCTTGAGATGTTTGCATTTTTCTAATTGGCCCTACATCTTTGACTGAAAATACAAGGTATTGAATATGAATAGGAGTCACTATCCTAGCTGCAAAAAATTGTATAAAAATAAAAACAGTATTAAAAGAACATTGATGTTGAATAGTCAAGAACTCAAAATTAAGGGAAAATTCAAAACTAAGGTTGCCAGTGCAAATGTATTTGCCCCTCTTTTGCATTGCCTAATTAGCCTCATTTTTTGTCCTCTAGAGTCTCTTCAAAGAAGGCCTTAAATACTTATGCACATGACTCGTCCCATTTCCATCCTGCTGTTTTGAGACATATACAAATGACATCTAGCCTGATTTAAGTCAATGGCAAAACTCTTGTTACTTAACTGGCCTTAGGATGTAAATATATAAAAATATGCAAGACAGCATCTTCCTTTGGTCTTCTTATCCTTGTTGGTGGATTTCTTTTAGATTATAAAATGATCTTTATTCATTATTAACCATATATATCTATATATATCTATATATGCATATATATATGTGTATATGTATCTATCTATATCTATATATCTATATCTATATATATAACCTACGCTTCCAGAAAAGTAATTATAATAACTACTACCCCAGTGAATTCCACA
>NW_017729032.1:162477616-162478005 GCF_001723915.1 Gavialis gangeticus | reverse complement strand
ATATATGTGTATATGTATCTATCTATATCTATATATCTATATCTATATCTATATATATAACCTACGCTTCCAGAAAAGTAATTATAATAACTACTACCCCAGAGGATTCCAATACACAGAAAGATTCCTTCTGTAGACTGTTAACTCAGGGTAATGGCTGTTTTGTGATACCAAAGGAGTAGAAAGTGGTAAAAGAGCACTAGAGAATCAGGCTTGTTTTTAAACTGCCAGCTGAAATTATACTAAAAGAATGTAAATGTTTGAATAGCTAAATTAATGCCTACAAACAGAATTAATGGTCTCTTTTTTCACATATCTGTCTAAGATGATTTAATGAGCTACATTCATCAGCAGAGTCTTACTGTTTATATTGCTGTAGTAATATGAAC
>NW_017729032.1:162467129-162472616 GCF_001723915.1 Gavialis gangeticus | reverse complement strand
GAATTAATTGTCTCTTTTTTCACACATCTGTCTAAGATGATTTAATGAGCTACATTCATCAGCAGAGTCTTACTGTTTATATTGCTGTAGTAATATGAACTAATTGTGAATCTAGATTAAGTGAAGGAGTTAAGCTGTTCCACATCAGGCTGTCTGACCTTGATGTGTCATTTTTGTACTAGTTTTATGCTACTGTAACTTCATTTCATGGGGATTACAATGGTGTAAAATAGTGCAAAAGCCCACTACTTTATTTCTAACTTGCATATCCATCTCTCTCCAAATAGAATATAAAATTTTGGTTTCGATTGCTTTTCTTTCCATAGGATGATAGGTATTCATTTATGACAAAAAAGATCAGCCAACTGTAATTTACCACCCATTTGTAGTATTCCTTGATTTAACCACCCAAATAACAAGTTGTGTGTACATTTAAAATGTGTGTGCCCTGCCTCACTCTTTGTACCCTTCTCCACTGGTGGCTCAGCTTAATTCTGCTATTCTCTCCATTTGTCTGTACTTTTTAAATTTTGTTTTTTTTGGGGGGGGGTTAATTCATTTTAATCATTTATCCTTTATCTTTCTCTTTCCTTTTTTCTTTATAGCTGGGACAGATTGCAAGCATAAATGAAAAACTGTTAAGACATATTCTTGCTGTGTTCTTTATGTTTGACACCGGCTACTTAGGAAAATAGATGTCTCACATAAAATTACTCTTTCCATGCAGACATTAAGCAATTCTCTTCAGGGGTTCTCAGTGTTAGTTATGGCAAGTTACTAGGCTACCAATAAATCCAAGACATTTTTGGTAGAATTTCAGTAGTTCCATCCATGAGATCACTGAATGTTTTTCCACTTCTCTGACCACATAGCCACCTCTTGCTTTCATCCCCCTGGTGCATATACATCTCTTAATCAAGTTAATCTTTGAAGGTGTGTTTACATGTGCATTTACACTGTCTTATATTTACTGTGCAGTAAGTTACTGTGCAGTAAGCAGGAATAGGCTGGCATCTATACATGCAGGCTTTACAATGCATTAACACTGTGTGTGGACTGACTTGGTGCTATTGTTAGTTCTAAGCAATCCATGCACACAGTGTTACTGCACAGTAAGGCATCTACACATGCATTACTCCACAATAACTAATTGGGTGTAAATCAAATTTATGCTCAAGTCAGTGTAAGTCACCATATTTATTCTGCAGTACAGGCATGTACATGTAGACATATGCCTGTTCTGCGCAATAATTTTGGTTACTGCACAGTAAGTGTGCACATGTACACATCCACTGATGAGGTACTATATGACTCTGATGCAGCCTATTAGTCACGATGTCTCAGTGTACGGCTCACCCTGATCAATGGCTAACTCTTGTTTTGATACTCCTTTGTCCCTTTTTCTCACTCAGGCTTTCTCCCTTTCTCTTTACAGACAGACAGAATGACATTAATTTCCATGTACCCTTTTTTTCAAAGCCTTTCTGAAATGTTCTTTCCATTACCTTTCTACAGCCATGCCATTACCTCACTGTTGACCTATCTTATTCTCAATTGCAGTTGCCTGATCTTTCAAGGAACACATGGAATACGTACTCCCATTCTCTCAGTCTTTTCATTTCTCACCCACCCCCTTCCCTTAACTTCTCCGTAGTCACGTCTACATGTGCATTAAGGCACTTTTTCTAATGCACATTAAATTTAGTACCTCCAATATGAGGTACTAAAGAAATCTGTATTATGCTGCCTTATATGTAGTAACAAATTTCCATAGTTTTTAAATGATACTTAATGCACAGTTGCCTATTTTACTGTACATTAGTGTAATTGAACACTTTTTATGTGATGTTTTAATAAGCAGTAGAATAGGCTATTGCCTGTTTTAAAGTGCACATGTAGACATGCCCAATATTTGTCTATGAAATTTAGATGTTAAATTATTTGGAACACGGAACATGTCATTTTGTTAACTGTGATACAGATAATGTATTTAAAAAAAATTAATTATATGTATTTATATTTAATTTATATAATTTAAATTATATAAATATATAATTAAAATATATAATTATATTTAATTATATATTTAAAATATATATAAAATATATATACATAATATATATAATATATATAATTATATTTTAATTATATATATAATTAAAATATAATTATAAAATATAAATTAAATTATATTTATATGTATTTAAAAAAATGTGTTCTTTTTATATCATTTGTATATAGGCAGCCATTTTTTGTGAGTAAAACTTGTGCTGTCATGCTGTATGATTTGGTCCTATAAACCAGAGAGAGCATTTCCAGAGGCTGCTACATGACTTATAGGACATAAGACCCATTTCAAAAAAATTCTTAGACCTTTAGATTGTATCTTCAATTTTGATATAGATTTCAATAGAAGTGAGGCAATAAAAGTGCTTTTGTTGAAAATCCTAGAAAAGTACCTACCTGCTTAACTACCTCTGAAATTATAGACATAAGTTACTTTTGAAAACAGGATGTAGACCCCTAAATCCTGTTGCTGTTTTTGAACATACTACCCTAAGGGTGTGTCTACATGTTGCCATACAGTGATGTTGCTATGCACCGTGCTTCTGTACTTCCTTTTGGAAGTAGTAAAGCATGGCACAGTAACTGCCCATACTGCACCATGTGTGCCACGTATGGTTAGATTTCACCTCTATGTTACTGTAGCGGCACGCTATACTGGGGGAGCGTGCCACTACAGCAGTGCAGCTGCTAATCACATAGACCCACATGATCACTATGTCACTGTAGTGTACTGTACGACAATGTAGCGCATTGCTATGCTGCCATAGGGTGACATGTAGATGCACCCTGACAGTTATTTTTTTCTTATAAAAATTCTTTATTTAATAATGTAGGCATTACACAGTTCCCCCTACTTTGCTTTAAAGTTTTTTTTTCCATTGGCATAAAAGATGTTTTTGTAGGCTATACAACTTGTGTTTCTTTGCTTTCAGATTAGAAATACATACTAGAATTTTTTCATAATAGTCACAAAAAAGCAATGGAATTATATAGAGCAGGCTGTTTTCTTAATGAAAATGATTCTGAAATAATGAAATGGAAGGTCTGAAAAGAGATAATTTATGGATGTTCTTTCAGCCCAAATGGCTCTATGATAGGATTAAAGTGGCATTAAGAAACAAGGACAGCAACCAGAAATCTTTTGTAAACTCCAAACCCATCAAGAACACCATATACTGTAAAATCCAAATTCATCTTCTTCATGCATGGGGCAAGAATATGGGTTAGCTTGCCTCTCAGACCCCTTCCAGACTCAGTGGTCTATGATTCTGTACTGATAGTTTAAAACTCACCCTGAAAAATATTTTAAATGTAATTCACAGTTGCTAGAGGTCAGATCAGCATGTACATTTGGCCTTTGTGCCTATGTACTGGGTGTCCAAATACAGAATTGGGCATCCAAACTTAAGGCTTCTGTGTTCACAGATGGCTCTTGATAGGCCAGTCCAGAAAGCAGAAATAGCAAATAGCCTTTCTGTCCTTTATGTCTCAAAATAAGCTTCTAGACTCAAATTTTACAACTGAAGGTCATTTCCTACATTTTATGTCATTCATTCAATGCCCAGTTTCACATCATGAGAATAAGAGAAGCATTTCAGCTAATATGTGGTTTTCTGAATCAAGCATTGCTTGGCAAACATTTGTTTTTAAAGTTTTCTCCACAAATCTTTATTCAATTATTGTTAGTGGCTTTGCTGGCAACACTATTCATCCTCTGGTTTGCCAGTCTCCATGCCATCATAGATTGGCTTCATGCCATTCCTTGTACCATTCCCACAAAAGTTAGCTTTATGGAAAAGTATACTAACCAACAGCTCTTAAAATTTAAATTCTCATTTATTGCTTCTACATTTAAATTATGGCCAAACTATCATAAATCAAGGTAAAATAACATTAATGTAAATATGGGCTAAGTACACTTGCCTTGTAAAAATGTATAATAAGTTTTGGTCCTTCAGCTATACATATTAGGATTCATCTGCAGTTTCTTTAAAATGTAGATTTTATTAATTTATATTTAGCTTTTCATAAGAGCCTGTCATGAAAGAAATGTAACCGAATGTTATCATTTTTTCCAGGTTTAACAGCATACAATCTATATCTGAAAACTCATTTTCAGGGCTTACAAAACTGGAATTGCTCATGATTCATGGAAACGACATCCAAAATATACCCAATGGGGCTTTAAAAGATCTTGTGTCTCTACAGGTAATGCTCAGGTATTTCTAAGTATTATAAATTGCAAGTTATTCACTGAAAAAAACAAGTAGGATTCTTTTTTATTGTCCAGAGGGATGACCCTTATTCTCTTAAATATATTAAAAGATTTTGAACCATACTAATGTCATTATAATTTTTATTAATGACCATTTAAAAAGATCTTTCTGCTCTGTTTCCCTGTTATGAATAATAAGTTATTTCTTTCTTGGTCTTTTTAGGTTTTCAAGATTAGTTACAATAAACTGAAAGTCATTACAGGCCAAACCCTTCAAGGACTTTCAAGCCTAATGAGACTGCACATGGACCATAACAGAATTGAATTCATTCACCCATATGCTTTTAATGGATTAACTTCCCTGAGATTGCTCCATTTAGAAGGAAACTTAATTCAGCAGCTGCATCCCAGCACATTTTCAACATTTATCGTTTTTGATTATTTCAAACTGTCAACAATAAGACACCTCTACCTGTCTGAAAATGCCATTAGGACACTGCCTGACAGGATGTTTCACAGAATGCCACTCCTGGAAAATCTTTATCTTCATGGGAATCCCTGGTCCTGTGACTGCAACTTGAAATGGTTTCTTGACTGGAATGAAATGTCAGGAGGTAAGGAAAAAACGAGTGATTTATTATGCTCAAGACTGTGGCAATGTCTTATTAATTTGCCATGCCTCTGCTGTCCATATGAAACCCTTCAGTACCCTCTAGGCTGTACTGCTTATATTTTGTAACTTTCCTAAGAGCTGTTGTGTTTTTTTCACTATACCAAAAACAAGCATCTTGATTAAATTATAACCAGGAATTTAATCAAGAGGCAATTACGAATCTTTAGCTAAATTCAGTATTCTATCACAGGATGAATCATGAATCCTTTACATTAAAAATGCAATAAAAAATGGAAATGAAAAAGGTTGGTGGAGTCATAAGATGTATCCATGGTGCAAGAGCCAAAATACTGGCTTTTTTGTTATAAATCCAAAAGAAAGTTACCCAAGGCATGTCTGCATGTGCATTAATGTGCAGTGGTTACTGTGCATTTAGTTAGTACCTGTTATTACCAGTACTACTGAAAAGTAGCAATGGCACACACCTTTTAGGTGATGCTACTGCACAATAGAATAATTCTGCTGTGCATTAGCACATAAGCATGGTTTTTTCCTGCCACACTGACATGTGGTAGAATAAGTCTACTGCACT
>NW_017729032.1:162452542-162462129 GCF_001723915.1 Gavialis gangeticus | reverse complement strand
GTGCATTAGCACATTAGCATGGTTTTTTCCTGCCACACTGACATGTGGTAGAATAAGTCTACTGCACTTGTAGTATCTCATGTAGATGCTCCCCCAGAGAATTAAAAGCTGTTTCTGGGAAGACATTTGGAGAACTAGAAGCAATACATTCAACTGTAGAACAGAGAGGGGGAAAAAGAGAAAAGGGGGTTAGGACTAGGAGATACAACTGGACGGTTGCAACAATTGGGAAGGGACATATGTGATTATGGTTTGCCACAGTTAATCTATGAAGATCAATATCTTCTAAGTCAGGATGTTTAGAGCACACGCACACATTTGCAGGACCCAATCTACAATGGCACAGTTTACTTTAAGCCATGTGATCATAGATCTGGTCGTGCTTGTACACACATTTGCTGGTGCCAGTAGCTGTGGCAGGAACACACTCTCAATCATTCTAGGTGGGAGAGGGGAGGACAGGTTTAAGAGGGGTCTGGCAGGTCCATGGGAGGTTTTGATGAGTCTGTGGGGGTTTTGGCGGACCATGGGGGGGTCTGTGTGGGAGGAGTAGTAGGACTATGAGTGTGTTTGGTAGGGCTAAAAATAGTGTAAGCAGAACAGGGGTGGGGGAGCAGGGGAGAAATGTGTAGGCTGAGGGCTAGGGTGAGCATCTGGGCTTTCCCAGCCCTGGGCTTGTGCTCTGAATATGTATACACCCTTAGTTAGCTTGGGCACAGGTTAGCCTGATCTATGTAGTGCACCACCTTAGTTGAACTAATTTAGACTGGACCAGCCTTTTATTGCCTGATTTAAACTTCCTGAATATCTGTACAGTTCAGCACTTAAATCAACCTAACCCTAACTAGGTTTATCTGAGAATAATGTGTGCACATACCGTCAGTTATGTTCAGAAATAGCAATGAAGATAACCTTGCAATGTTCAAATGATGAAATTATCTTTATGTTCAGTTATTTTTATAGGATTCCTTCATCCATTTTATTAGAAGCTCTGTACATGATAGGGTATGATCATAAGTACTTTTTTTAACAATGATTAGTCAAGACTGTCTCTCTTTGTGAGACAGTTCTCTGTTGAATAAGCCCTGAGGCTGATAATATTTCATTTTACTTTAAAACATCATACTTTAACTGTCTAGAATTTGATTAATTCATTTAACTAAATATTCCAAATCTCAATTAAGACAAAAAACCCTACAGGGAAAAGGGTGTGTCAAACTAACAAGTAATATTTTAATTATAAATGAAATTTTATCAACAAATATTTTGGTAAAATGGAAATGCTTAATTTTGATATTTTATATGATATAATAAAATTTTAATACAAAGTATAAAGGGAAAGTGTTTCAAATGAAACAATCAAAATGCTTTGTTTTGAAAATGGCAAAGTAGATTTTTTATATTATGAAGGTGTTTTGTTTCAATTTAATCAGTATAAAAATGACATTAAAATCAATGCATTCTCTTATGAGCCCTATCCCAATAGTCTAATGGATAAAGCATAGGTATTTGGAGCCAACAATCATTAATTCAAGTCCTATCTTTAGTGAAACCATCAACTGTTTCCACTGATTGTAAAAATTACTTATGCTTCAAGGCCTCCCACATAGTCTAGTTGGTTAGGTATGGGCAGTTTTATTTTTAGGGTGTGTTAGAGACAACGATGGGCATAGCTGTCTTCCAAGCAGTTGATCTGAGTCTGCTTCCCAGCTAATGAAACTCAAGCCTTTGAGTTCAGGGGTCTGGACAAGCTAACCCTTTGGGTCCCTTCCAACCATCATGATTTTATGACATTTTAGTTTTGATGAAAATATGTTTGCTGATGGAAAAATGGCATCAGAAAAATGTTGAAAAGATGTAATACTTACTCTTTTGATGCCACAGTGATAGAAATGTACCTTTTCAAACACTGAAGTCTATATTGCTTCATCATTTTTGCACATACTTTATTTTGCAAACTAAAAGGTAACTCTTCAAGCAAATAGGAACATATTTGTGCATCATAAATAAGGGCCTGTTTCCCTGTATGTTTCTATTCATTTTATGGGTAGAGCAGTGATACATTTGAATAAATTGGCCTGGACAATACAGGTGATGGTTTAAAAAGTGGCCTTCCATACCTATACTTCTTGAGGTCCAGTCTGTGAAATGGTGGGTCTGATTTTCAGAAGAGTTGTTCATTGAAACCTCCTACTGAAGTCAGTGGTAGCTGCTGCTGCTCAGCACTTGCCTCAGCTGGAGATCTGGAATGGAAAAAGAAGCTCATAAGTCACTTCTGAAAATGTGACTTATGATGTGTGTTGCTAAAGCATTTATTAAGATGTCTGGTTAATGTCAGACTTCTGTGCCATAATTTTGTACAGCTTCCTAGAATGTATGCTTTTTGTGTCTCTAGGTGTCTTAAAGTGCAAAAAGGATAAAGCCTATGAAGGAGGACAGCTCTGCTCTAAGTGCTCCAGTCCCAAACATCTGGAGAAACAAGATATTCAAAATTTAAAGGATATATCATGTAGGAAACCCATTGTACAGTCCTCACTGAAACAGAACAGCAGCATTGATGAGGAGGAAGATGGTGATAGTTATGAGTTTCCTATGGAGGACTTTCAGTCATCCACATGGAACATTACTCTGAATATGACTGACGAGCATGGAAACATAGTGAACCTGAACTGTGAAATCAAGAAGCCAACAGACTCTACCAAAATTCAGTGGAACCAAATTTCTCCTCAGGAAATTGAAATTAATGCTACAATTTCACTGGATTTTGAATGCCCAATGAACCGAGAAAACTATGAAAAACTATGGAAGCTTATAGCTTATTACAGTGAGGTGCCTGTTAAATTAGAAAGGGAAATCATGCTTAGCAAAGAGCCGAAAATAAGATATCGATACCGGCAAGGCTCAGATTATGACGCCTTTTATTACACAGGTGTCAAAGCTCAAATACTTGCTGAACCTGATTGGGTGATGCAACCTCTGATAAACATCCAATTAAACAGGCGCCAAAGCACAGGGAAAAAAGTAGTGCTGTCTTTTTTTACTCACTTTTCCCAGGCCATTCAGACCAAAGACACAAAACCTCAGAGAAGCAGTTGGGTAATGATAGAGCAAAGTCAGAACATAAGGACAGCCCAGAGTGTGATTGAAGGCTCAGACTGTCAGCTGAGCTGCAATGTGAAAGCATCAGAGAGTCCCTCCATTCAGTGGGTGTTTCCAGATGGGAAAAAACTGAAAGCTCCTTTTAATGAGAAAGAAAGCAGGTTTTCCATCCTCAGCAGTGGCCAGTTAATAATCAAAAGAGTGGACTATGTTGATTCTGGATTGTACCACTGCGTTGCTCAGGTGCGAGATGAAGTAGACCGAATGGCCTATCGAGTTTTAGTGCAACCCCCAGTGATTCAGCCAGCTGACTCTGATGTCATGAGGGTTGAAAAAAATGTTAGAGAGCCAATAGTTGTGTTTTGCAGAGCAGTTGCTGTACCAGATGCAGAGCTGAGCTGGATCCTTCCAAATGGCCATGTGCTTAATCATTTATCAAACTCATCAAAAGGATACATGTTAGACAATGGCACGTTGTTCATTCCAAAGAGCCATACCAGTGATAGTGGCTATTATAGGTGTGTGGCAGTCAATCAGTGGGGATCAGATCAGTTTGCTGTTAGGGTTACAATAAGTAAGATGGTATCTGACAGATCCTTTAAAAGGGTAAAACTGAGGAATCGTCCAATTTCAAAAAGCTCCACCAAGAGGAGAGGGGGTATAACAGAAGATGAGGGAGGGTCAGGTGCAGAGGAGACCAATGAGCCCCCACGCAAAAAGAACCACCTGAAAGACCAGGAAGTATCGGTTAAACAAAAGAATGACCTGGTACCTGAGGCTCAAATTAAAAAAGGTAAAAAGGGCAGGAGAAAAATGAAATTCTGGAAAGCTGCAGATAGAACTCGAGAAAGCAATGTGGCAGAAGGCCGTAGAGTATTTGAATCTCGAAGGAGAATTAATATGGCAAACAAACAGATCAATCCACAGCATTGGGCTGACATTTTGGCAAAGGTTCGTGGAAGAAATCTGCCTAAAACAACAGTAGCACCCACCCTTTCTTTAACAACTGCATTGCCCTTAGTTATGCAGAAAGCCACAACAGCTCCTTCTCCAGTGGCCACCCCACCCCTGAAACCAGCATTGGAGACAGAAGCTGATGTAGAAGAGTCTTCAGCAGAGGCATCCCACGTGGGTGAGAATGAGCTGCCCTCAGTCATGATTGCCCCCACTGTTATAGGACAGGATTATAACCAAGATCACAGACCTTCAGGTCAACCCACATTAATGAGCACAGAGACAGAATACAAGCATTTTCAATCACCTACAAGTATATACACTGTAGAAAACCCTTTTGCATGGGTGACTTACGTTTCTCCAGCCTCTTCAACCTTAATAACACAAGATCAGCAGCATGGTAGTCAAAAAAGGGATTATTTTATGACATCCAAAACAAGCATGAGTACTTATACAAAAGAGCTTCTTAATAAAAAAATGATAACTAGCATGCCCCATACTCAAAGTAATTTGTTCATAGCAGAAAATACAGAGGCAACACCTCCCTATTCAGCAGAGGAAACATCTGCTTCTGCAGAGCTACAAGAGGATGCTGCTCTCCCTACTGCATCCCAACCTGTAGATTTCCTTACCAGTGTGGAGACAACTTCACAGAGCACTGAAGTGAACCATGTGCATGCTGACTCTGTACATTCTCAGAAGAATGAGATCAGCTACATAGACATAATACCGACTCCTACCATTTATTCATCTGCTGCTCCATTTAAAGGTTTTGGCACTGGAGCCAGCAGTTTCATAAAGCATCAGCATACAGGGGTACCAACAGGTCAGACTAAAATTGCAGATGTTGAGTTAAGCAGAAATGATCAAGTTTTCACATTAGGTAATGGCAAAACTGGTGAAGAGCTACAGGTTAGCAAGGACATAGAGTCTCACATAAGAATGTCTAGTAGCAGCCAGGAGAGTTTCAAGGGAGATGCACATAAAAATGTGCCTGTTTCAAACGTATACCCTGCATCTACATTGGCAAGTACTATCACTCCTCTTAGAAAAGCAGAGCTGAGTATAACTGCTGCTTCATTTGGCAAGCTGACCACTACGGCAATGGTGACAACTCCCTATAGAAAAACTACTTCCTCTAACTCATTGGTTACCCAGCATCCCAGAAAAAGACCTTACGGGAGGAAAAGATTAAGACTCAACAGATTTCGAGAAAGACCAAAGCCTATTCCTTCTGCTGCTTTTACCACAGAGGGAATACCCATTGTTCAAAAAACCCCTACACCAGAATATATTATTAGAAGTACACCTGGAACTCTGATAGGGGAGGATCAGAAAAATGAGGCTAAGAAACAAATTGAGAAAGATAAGCAGTTAGAGATGATTACTTCTTTAGTTACAGATGCAAATGTTTTAGAGAAGTCAACTACAGATTTAGCCTCTTTACGTTGGCCTACTACTTCTCGGCTTGAAACCACATATATGACACTTTCTACTACTTCTGAAACCTTGGTAGTTCCTGTGACTGCTATCACAAATACATCAAAATATGATGGACTTAACAGAGCTTCTGTTACAATGTTAAATGTGTCCCCTGAAGCAGACCAGGAGACATCAACATACCATACCTTAAGTATTGTATCTGAAGCAGGTTATGAAGTTACAGATGGTAAAGCACAGGAAACAAGTACTGCAGTGTCCTCTGAGCATATCTATAGTTTGGTATCATCAGCCAGGCCCAGATACTCAGCCATTCCAGAATTTCAAGAAGAATCTCTTCCCCGTGGCTCAGAAAATGAAGAGAATGGAATCAGTCCTAGCATATTCCAGTCCACACCTGCCGCTGTGCTGCACTCAAATACTCCTGGTGACTTCGTGGAAGATTGTAAGGATCTATCAACTTCAGATGAACTACAGGAGTCTTTAAAACCTTTAAAGACATCAACGGTTACTGCACCACTGCATCAAAGTGAAGCAACAACCTTATCCTCTTCCTACAGCACAACAGAATCTCAATCTCCTACTTCTACAGAAACAAAGAAATCTATTACTATACCTGTACAAACTGAGATAAAATCTTTTCTGTGGACCAGGAAAGAAGACACATCACATGCATTTGATAATGAACCTATTCCTGTACATACAAGTCCTGGCTCTCCAGCTACATCTGTTACCCCTTTCTCATTTACAAAACCTACCACTCCTCCTTCATTTATTTCAAGCAACTTACATGTGTCTGTTCATTCTCCTACAAAGGAAAATAATATATTTAATCAAATAAGATTGCCAGAGACCAAGAGAGTTGAAGCCGACAGTGTGAGAATTACACTTAGCTCAAGGCAAAATGTTTTTTCTACTCCATATTCAAACCAAAACAGAATTAATGCACAACCCAAAGAGGAACAATTTAATAGGACCTATACTAGCAAATCAAACAATAGTTTCCTGCTGAATGCAAACTTTCTCCGTCAGCCAGCAGGAAAGATACCAGTCTTAAACCAGCGACCAGTTATTGTGCCTCCAAAGCATATTCCATCAAGGGGCACAGTGAGGTCCCCGTATCTAATCACACAGGGCTCATTTCGGCATTTTGTAACTCACCAGCCCCTCCACTATACTAACAAACCAGAGATAACAGCTTATGCAGCACACACAACACAGGATAAAAATGCCCCTCATGCAGAACCAACCACCACAACAGTGGCCACTCCATTGCACAGAACTAATTCCCTCACTCCAAGCAGGTTTAGCAATCAAAGTCAAAACAGATACAACATCAACTCCAGAATTTTTGGCAATAACTATATTCCTGATAACAGAGGCACATCTGGTAGACTTCCAAGTCAAAGAAACCCATATTATCCTAGTCTTAGAATTCCATTCATCTTTAATAGAACCAGGATATTCCCACATATAGGAACAAATCCTAAAGCAGTGGTGCCTAGTCCATTTGCTCCAGAAAATACAAATGAGAAGAAAATTGTCCAGCTTTCACCTACCAAGAGTACAGTAAAAAATGCAGCCTCAGAGTCCCCAGTGTTTCCAGTACCTCCACAATTCCACATCTCCAGCACCACACCACCTGCCACAACTACTTTGAAGATCACCTCTCCAGCACTTATCTCTCAAAGCAACACACCTCAAATAACTTCTACCATTCAGTCCTTCAGAAGCATCCATTATAATAATAAAAAAGTTCCACTTGTGCCGAAACTGGGAGGAATTCTGACACACAATTCCAGTGTAATTCAGGTTTCAACCAATTTCCGAGGACTTGGAGAAAGACCTAAAATCACCACAAAAGGTTCTCACAGCTTATCTATCCTTGCTGAAACAGATGCTATTATTCCATGTGAAGCAGTGGGAGAACCAAAACCTTTACTGACTTGGACAAAAATCTCCACAGGTGAGTTACTCAAACATTTATTTTACTCTATGCAATTATTTCCATATAAGAATACAGTAGAATAATTTGTATTGTACAACAAATATCCAAAACACCAAATTACACCTTTGTCCCTCTTAGTTATGGGATCACTAGGCTTTATAAGGCTTTATAAAGACTGCCAATGGATTAGAGAAAAACCTCCAATGTTTTATTAATGAGAGATACAAATATTTTTTCAGTCTTTTGCAAATGTGTATTCTAAGGGTCTGATCCAAAGCTCATTGAAAGAAATGGAAAAACTTCATAGTTTTCACTAGATTTTAGGTCAAGGCAAAGTGTAACTTATTGTTAATATTAAAAGTCATCTCCAGGGAAAATTGTGACTTGCAGTATTTTTGTAGCAGAAATACCCTTTTATTCTCCTATCCTGCAAAGCCTCCAAGAGTGAGCTCTTGCCTGCATAAAAATTTATGGTGAAGTGCCCTATGCTCAGGAGCGTGCTCTAGAGTTCTTTACATTGTATGTCCAAATATATCAGTTCCTGAAAATCATGCAGTTGAAGAGTTCAAGTATAGAGACAGCATTACATTCTGAAAAAGTTTTCCCTCTATTTTTTAAGTATTAACAATGGAGATATAAAGGCCTAATTCTTCAATTAGAGCAGGGGTTGGCAAAATATGGCTTGAAGGCTTGATCTGGCTTACCAAATGATTCTATCTGCCTTGCAGTTGGTCCTCTGAAGGAGAATTGTATCTGGCCCATGCTTATCCTGGTTTTCAGTGCCTTCCACCCTTTTCCCTTACCTGTGCCATAGCTGGCTGCTGCAGCGGAAGCAGCTCTAGTGGTCAGGCAGCTAGTCCCCTCCCTGCCTACCTCCCCCACCCCCAGCACCTAGTGAATGCTCCAAGGCAGGGGGTGCTGAGCTCCTGGCCATGCTTCTTCCCTGAGAGGCTATCTGTGTACAGCTCTGACCCTGTGGCCATTTGCAGACCAGACAGCCCAGCCTCCGGAGAGAGTCAAACCTCAGGTCTGGTTCTCCCTACTGGCAGAGGAGGAGGTGCAGGGGGAAGAGGGCCAGGAGCTATGAATTATGCAGGCCCAGCTGGACTGGTCCAGGGCCTGGTAGGGGCATGGGTGCCACTAACATGGTGCTGCACTGTTCCTACACAAGATTTTGGGCCATGCCACATGGGTGCAGCTGGAGTGGATGGTGTGGCTCCTTTTTGACCATGGCATGGCTTCTGCCTGACCCTGAGTTCAGGCAGGAGCCAGACACTCCAGTTGTGCCCATGTGACCTGAATCAGTGCATAGGAACACAGCAGAACACCAGCCTGGCCTGGCTGCATGCCAGGGATACAGGGCAGGGAAAAGGGTGCAGGGAGAAGTGGAGAGATGACCCAGCTGGGCCTGGATAACCCACAGATCTCAACCCCCTTCTTCTTGCACCCCCTCCCCTGAGTCTCCAGTATGTGGCTGAGCTGGTGCTGCACTGTGTTCCTGTGTGCCACTTCAGGCCACATAGGTGCAGTGGAGCAGCTGGTGTGGCTCCTGCCTGACCTGGCTACATGCTAGGGAACTTGGGGCAGGAGAGGGGTGCAGGGAGAGCTGCTAGGAGCTGGTGTGTGTTTGTTTGTGCATGTGTGAATGCATGTGTTTGCATGCATGAAGCCCTCAACAGATCAACAAAATTTGTTAAGTGGCCCTCCAGCTCAAATAATTGCCCACCCCTGGACTAGAGTCAAAGGCATTATTTGGCTCAAATGGATCATTCCTAACTGAGGGTCTGTTCTCTCTATCTATATCCACTTTTAGATTCTGCTTCGTGTATAAGCGTTTGCTGTTGAATAAACACAAAGTTATAAAGATCCATAAGTGCCTTTATCTGTAATTACATATGACTTAAAAACAAGCCCTTCAGCTTTCTTTCACCTCTTCCCAGGAGCTCTGATGACAGCCAACACAAGGATACAACGGTTTGAAGTCTTGAAAAATGGCACATTCATTATCCGAAATGTTCAGCTTCAGGACCGTGGACAGTATTTGTGCACTGCCCAGAACCTGCATGGTGTCGATAAAATGATTGTTTTGTTGACAGTAATCGCCCAGCAGCCCAAAATACTAGTTTCCCGCTACCGAGATATCACA
>NW_017729032.1:162450166-162452531 GCF_001723915.1 Gavialis gangeticus | reverse complement strand
AGAGTCAAACCTCAGGTCTGGTTCTCCCTACTGGCAGAGGAGGAGGTGCAGGGGGAAGAGGGCCAGGAGCTATGAATTATGCAGGCCCAGCTGGACTGGTCCAGGGCCTGGTAGGGGCATGGGTGCCACTAACATGGTGCTGCACTGTTCCTACACAAGATTTTGGGCCATGCCACATGGGTGCAGCTGGAGTGGATGGTGTGGCTCCTTTTTGACCATGGCATGGCTTCTGCCTGACCCTGAGTTCAGGCAGGAGCCAGACACTCCAGTTGTGCCCATGTGACCTGAATCAGTGCATAGGAACACAGCAGAACACCAGCCTGGCCTGGCTGCATGCCAGGGATACAGGGCAGGGAAAAGGGTGCAGGGAGAAGTGGAGAGATGACCCAGCTGGGCCTGGATAACCCACAGATCTCAACCCCCTTCTTCTTGCACCCCCTCCCCTGAGTCTCCAGTATGTGGCTGAGCTGGTGCTGCACTGTGTTCCTGTGTGCCACTTCAGGCCACATAGGTGCAGTGGAGCAGCTGGTGTGGCTCCTGCCTGACCTGGCTACATGCTAGGGAACTTGGGGCAGGAGAGGGGTGCAGGGAGAGCTGCTAGGAGCTGGTGTGTGTTTGTTTGTGCATGTGTGAATGCATGTGTTTGCATGCATGAAGCCCTCAACAGATCAACAAAATTTGTTAAGTGGCCCTCCAGCTCAAATAATTGCCCACCCCTGGACTAGAGTCAAAGGCATTATTTGGCTCAAATGGATCATTCCTAACTGAGGGTCTGTTCTCTCTATCTATATCCACTTTTAGATTCTGCTTCGTTTATAAGCGTTTGCTGTTGAATAAACACAAAGTTATAAAGATCCATAAGTGCCTTTATCTGTAATTACATATGACTTAAAAACAAGCCCTTCAGCTTTCTTTCACCTCTTCCCAGGAGCTCTGATGACAGCCAACACAAGGATACAACGGTTTGAAGTCTTGAAAAATGGCACATTCATTATCCGAAATGTTCAGCTTCAGGACCGTGGACAGTATTTGTGCACTGCCCAGAACCTGCATGGTGTCGATAAAATGATTGTTTTGTTGACAGTAATCGCCCAGCAGCCCAAAATACTAGTTTCCCGCTACCGAGATATCACAGTTTATTTTGGAGAGACAGTGGTCATGGAATGCCAGGCCAATGGGATCCCAAGCCCACATATTTCATGGATTTTTCCTGATAGGAAGATATTACAGACAGTGACTACTACTGAAAGCAGGATAATGCTGCATGAAAATCGAACTATGACCATCAAAGAAGCTACCTTTACAGACCGAGGAGTGTACAAGTGCATAGCTAGCAATGCAGCAGGAGCTGACAGTGTAGTAGTGAGGCTTCACATTGCAGCCTTACCTCCTATAATCCAACAGGAAAAACAAGAAAACTTTTCTTTGCCTCTGGGACACAGCATTAACATTCACTGCAGTGCCAAAGCAGCACCCCTCCCCAGCATTCGCTGGGTGCTCCTTGATGGCACGCAGATCCGACCATCACAGTTTGTTAATAGGAATTTCTTTGTTTTCCCCAATGGAACCCTTTACATACGCAATTTGTCCCCGAAGGACAGTGGGAACTATGAATGCATTGCAGCGAACATGGTGGGTGCAGCCAGGAGAGTAGTACAACTCCATGTAAAGAAGCAGTCATCTAACGCCAAGATCACTGGGAGTTCTCCCCAGAGAACAGATATAACATATGGTAGCACCCTACAACTCGACTGCAGTGCTTCTGGGGACCCCTGGCCCCGGATATTATGGAGGCTGCCTTCAAAGAGGATGATTGATTCTTTGCACAGGTAATTCCCTATGTATAGTGTCATATACAAACTACTTGAACAATAGGAGTCTTTTCTTGATTTCTCTGGGCTTTGAATGGGGCCTTAAATCTTTAGGAGAATTTAATCTGATAGAAGATTCCAAAGTAAAATCTATTTTAAATAATGATAATAATGAAAAGAGGATAGATTGTTACTACTTCTCTGTTAAAGCTACTCTCCAGGTATGCTAAAGAACCTAGTGACAAGAAAATAATGATATATGACTCTCTTTTCAGAAAAGCATTTTTATGGCCCCTAATTGCATAATATGTGTAGTACAGGAAAGAGACCTGCCTATAAAATAAAAAGTTTTTCCTCTGAGGAAACGAGACTGATTTGAGCAGGATTTATTGAATGACTTGGATATTTGTATCCCTATTTCACAAAACTGCAAAACACAATGAAGCATTGTCAAATCTTGAATGAAAAGTGTCTCTGTCTCCCAACTAGTACATATATCAGTACTAATAATGAAGGAGAAAATATGTGGAATTAATATATATATATATATATAT
>NW_017729032.1:162425542-162450155 GCF_001723915.1 Gavialis gangeticus | reverse complement strand
TGTGTGTGTGTGTGTGTGTGTTTACAGATTTAAGAACCTAGGGAATTTTCCCACAATATGTGATGATATATACTTATACAGTAAAACCTTGTTAGTTTGATATTGGGTAGTTCAAAGTATCAGATACACTGAAGCTATTGTCATTCCAGCACCCAACAGATAGGCTTTTGTATGCTTTAGGATTTTTCATTTTTATTTAGTTTTTAGTTTTAGCACGCAAACTTAGAAATTGGATCAGGAAAACCTCCTTACTCTGAAATCTGAAGTCCTTTTATAGTGCCTTGATACAAGATCGCTAGCTATGTTATTTATCATTAAACTGTTGTCAGAAACAGCATGGGATCACTTAAGAGAACCAACTACCTAGCTGGTTGAATACAGCCCATACTGAGCATGGCCATAGAATACCTAGCACAAAGCCAAGGTTTATGTTTATTGTCATTTGAAGTCTACCATAAAGGTAACTGAGTGCAGCTCATCTGAATAAGACATAGTACTTACTGTTCTCCTCAGCACTGACCCTTTTTCAAAGCATAGTGAACCACTTCATCAACTAATTTTCAACTTCCTCTTTACTCCCATGCTGAGTGCCTTTTTTCTCAATTCCAATTACTCCTATTTCTTTAGTAGCCTTGAATGTCCAACAAACTTCACTAAACATCTATGGAGATGAGAGGCTCCGTCACTCCCTTCTCTCAGCCTGCAAGATATGATTATTGTGGCCCTACCCTCCATGAGGTGGAGCCAAACCAGGGGACCCCATGCCTCACCTGTATAAAAAAGTTTGGAGTGTCCCAGAACTTATGACGAGAACACCCTATTCCAGTAATAAGTGAGGGGCTCATTAGAAAGTGAATCGTTTGAGGAAGGGTATCTGGAGTACACATATATGCTGACCAGTTCTAGTCTGTGGGGTAACCATGGCTTGAAACACTGTTAATTTTTCCAGGGGCCCAGCCCCATGCACCATGTTATAAATCACAAACCTTTTGGCTTTGAACTAACATCTACTAGCATCTTATATAACTGATACTTTGTATAAATATGCATAGAAGTACTTTTTGAGAGAGTGTTTATTTTGTGTTGCTCAATACTAAGACTAAAACAGTGATTGTGCAATAGAGCTTTTATATTAAAGTTCTATTTAATGCCTGCATGATTTCCTGCATAACTGAGTCTGTACATATTACAACAATTTGCATATATGCAAATTACTTTAAGTACTGTTATTTTAAATCTGCTTATTTGGCAGTTGCTATTTTTTGGTGTTCTGAGTTTTGAATTAATGAGGTTTTCCTAGATAGATAGATAGAGATCTCACTCTCTCCCAATATATACATATATATGTGTGTGTATGTGTGTGTGTGTAATGTTTTGAAAATATATAATGTAATGATAGAGTTAAAAATCTCTTTGATGCAGTTGGGATCTATGTGAGTATCCACAACTACAGTCAAAAGGAGTTTCAGATGTTCTAAGCTTAAGTAAATCAGACCCTTTTTGTATATTCATCACTGTAACTCATTTTTACACACAAAACTTTCCTTCCTAATGAAAGAAAATTGAACATCATAATGGAATGCATATAGCTTGTCTTATTTGCCTCATTTCTCCCTTCACTCTTAATTCTTTGTACCACGGAATGAGTGGGGATCCCAGCTGAGGTGGGTGAATCTATGAATTTTGTTCCTTCACAGACCTATTTGATATATAATACCTTTCTGTTATATCACTATGGGACAAATTCAACTATAGCCCTATAATTGTTTATTTCAAATAAAGGTAGGCATTTTAATATTAATAATGTATTGCATCTAGATCACCAGAATTTAAAGAGATAGTTAAGAGGAATCAGTTTATAATATTTGTGTGATTAAGTCACACTACAATTATAAGAATCCTTCTCATGAAACAATACAGTTCTTACTAAAAATAGTTTTTTTACTCATAGTTTATTACTACCCACAAATGCCACTTCCTCCCCCTTCCCCCAAAACACAGACAATTAAAGATCTATAAATTGTCCTTCACTCACTGAGAAATAAGAGGTGTATTGGCATAAAAATCCTTAGTTCCTGGTAATAATTGTCACTCTTTTGATGAGAGCATTCTTGATTGTTGAACAAGCTCATTATGGTTTAAACTCCATTGAAATATTAGATATTTATGCAGACTGTGGGCAATATTGTATCCACATGTTTATAACTTTCAGCAACAGCAACAAAATAGCTATTCATATGGTTTGTGTTATTGATAGTTTTTGTTTCTTTCTCATCTCTCAAAAGCTGTGGAAACTATACTGTATGCATAGCAAATCAATGCTTATTTCTCTGAGGGAACTGTATGGGAGAGAAAAGAAGCTTTGAACCCAATATCTGGAGTTTACTTAATGAACTGGATGGAAATAATAGTTTTACAATCTTTTGAACACTGCTCAACACTTGAGCCATCGTAGGCATGCCCTGGCCAAGATGTTCCCAAGCACACCCTGCTCATTCATTCCCACGCCCTTACAACCAGGAAAAGCACTGGAGAGACCACTCCAGGGCTGTTTCCACTGGCCGCTTTTAAGCATACTAAATCCCACTGGCACATTTTCAGGTTTGGAGCATGTCATCAAGAGTGGGTGGGCACCACATGCCTGGAAATAGTCTGTCCTGGGCATGCTGCTTCTGCTGCAGTGTTGACATGCACCATGACATACATTGAAAGATGACTCAGTTTGGAAACTATATACAATCTTTATATTTGTTCTTTGGAATTGCTCTGGAGGTTTTAAAAATTTTGGTTATCAATCCCTAAGAAATAGCTTATCTTGATTAGTAAGTGCTGTGAGTAAAGTTTCTACCTCCTTACAACTATGGTGTACATAGGCATGTATATAATTTGTTACCATATTTAAACATTACTGAGAGCTACAAAATGGTATAAATTCAGGATAGAATTGCCTGGAATCATCATCATCATCTCCTCTATCTCCTTTTGGCTATAAATACTAAACATTTCTATGACGGTATAATTATGTAATAGTAGTGATTCCAGTATTTTTTTCATGGAGGTTTTCTTTAAGTTGATTTTGTATCTCACGTTATGTTCTGTTTTCTTTCCTGACAGTAGCTGGGAGACCAGAATCAAAGTGTTTGGCAATGGGACTTTGGTTGTCAACTCAGTCACTGATAAGGATGCAGGCGATTATCTTTGTGTGGCCCGCAATAAGGTTGGGGATGACTATGTGGTTCTTAAAGTGAATGTGATGATGACACCAGCCAAGATAGAACATAAAAATGTGCATAATCACAAGGTTAAGTATGGGGGGGATCTGAAAGTTGATTGTGTAGCCACAGGTTTGCCAAGCCCGGAAATCTCCTGGGGCCTCCCAGATGGTAGCATGATAAACACCTTCATGCAGTCAGATGACAGTGGAAGCCGAGCAAAGAGATATGTGGTTTTCAACAATGGAACCCTGTATTTCAATGACGTAGGCCTGAGAGAGGAGGGGGACTACACATGTTATGCTGAGAACCAGATTGGAAAGGATGAGATGAGAGTGCGGGTCAAAGTACTAGCTGAGCCTGCAACTATCAGGAACAAAACCTACTCTATTATTAATGTTCCCTATGGAGATGTTGTCACTGTTACATGTGAAGCCAAAGGTGAGCCAACCCCCAAAGTGACATGGCTTTCTCCAACGAATAGACCTATTCCTGTCCTATCCGATAAATATCAGGTGTACAGGGATGGCACCCTCCTCATTCAAAAGGCCCAAAGATCAGACAGTGGCAACTACACTTGTCTGGTACGAAACAGTGCTGGGGAAGACAGAAAAATAGTCTGGATCCTTGTCAATGTTCAGCCCCCCAAAATTAATGGGCATCTCAACGCAATAACTTCTGTAAAGGAGACAGCCATGAGAGACAGCCGTAAACTTATTGATTGCAGAGCTGAAGGTATCCCAACTCCACGGGTCCTGTGGGCTTTCCCAGAAGGGGTGATCCTGCCTGCTCCCTACTATGGGAACAGAATCACTGTGCACCGCAATGGCACCTTAGACATCAGAGGTGTGAGACAAACAGACTCAGTGCAGCTTGTGTGCATTGGGAGAAATGAAGGTGGGGAGGCTAGGCTGATTGTGCAGCTTTTGGTCACAGATCATGTGGAGAAACCATCATTTAGGGACCCAGTCAGTGAGAGGATAACTGCAATTGCTGGACACAGCATCAATCTGAACTGCTCAGTGCAGGGTAACCCTGAACCCAGCACAACATGGATCCTGCCCAATGGCACAGAACTGCAGAGTGGCAGCCACATGCAAAGGTTCTACCACAAAAGGGATGGGATCTTGCACATCAGTGGCCTCTCGGCAGGGGATGCAGGAACTTACCGGTGCACAGCCATGAATTCAGGTGGCTATGCAGAGAGAACTGTCTTCCTAAAGGTGGGACTCAGGCCGGAAATCAGCAACCAGTACAACAATCTTGTGAGCATCATCAATGGGGAGACTTTACAGCTCCACTGTATTACTCAGCCCAACCAGCGGTCACATACCTCCTGGACACTGCCCAATGGGATTATACTAGATGGTCCCCAAACCTTAGGCCGCTTCTCCCTTCTGGAAAATGGTTCACTTACTGTACGTGATGCCTCTGTATTTGACAGGGGCACATATTTGTGCAAAGTGTCGACCGAGTATGGCATATCTGTTATGAAAGTGCCAGTCATAGTGATAGCCTACCCACCACGGATCACCAGTGAGCCAGCACCTGTTATCTACACCAGGCCTGGAAATGCGATTAAACTGAACTGCATGGCCATTGGGATTCCTAAAGCAGAAATAACATGGGAGCTCCCAGACAAATCACATCTGACAACAGGAGCTCAGTCCCGTCTGTATGGAAATAAATTCCTCCACCCTCAGGGGTCGTTAATCATCCAGCAATCTACACAAAGGGATGCAGGCTTCTACAAATGCACTGCTAAAAATATCCTAGGCAGCGATTCAAAAACAACTTATATCCACATATTCTAACATTTAAGCAAGCTCTTCTGATTAGACATTAATGCCCAGTTTACTGCCTAGCAAGTACAACAAAGAAAGTACTGTTCATAAACAGTCAAGCTTATTGAGGTCAGAAAAGTGAGATTGTACATCTCATTTTCATTAGCAGTACATCATTGCCTTCATGTTGACCTTTGACAGTCCAAAGCCTCTTGATATTCCAAAGCTACTCTTTGGTTTAAGAAGCACCTTAAAAGATACCAAAGAAGTATTCATTGTAATAATAATATTATTACAGTTATGGTGATAAAACGTTTCATTATTTTGTTGGAGAGACATAATATTTTTATCCCCTGCAGTGCTTCTGCATAATCTAGCCTTATAGAATATGATTGCTAACCTTTCTGTTAATTCTTCTATCACCTCTTCAAAATCCAAAGATTAATTCAGCAAATAAGAGTGATCTATTTTTAATAAAAGACATTAGTTACTTTAATCTGTGAACAACCCTTTTACAACTTCTAAGGATGTTCCTGTTGAATTCAATCTTTATATATTTTATATATTTTTAAATTAGACTATGAGGCTAGAAAAACTTATAATGATTTTGGTCTCATTTTATAAATTATTGGTCTTTACAAGACTCTGATATGTTACTGTGTTTTATAATGTTAAGGTCAGTATACTGTACGTTTTATAATAAAAATATTTTCCAAACAACTTTTTCACAGTGTTTTCCATGATAAATTGTGGACATATTTCAGTCAAAACACTAGTAATGTGAAATAACAAAATACCGATGCTTTTTATATACCAAATCAAGTAAGTTTCCTTTAAATAAGTAAGCTGGAATTCATTTTACATACATTTTAAAATAAATTCTCAGATTAAAACTCTTTTGCTCATGATCAAGTATGAATTAATTGAACATTTTGGTGTCATCAGTACTTGACTGGGTCCAGATTTTGAGTCAACAAGCCACAATCAGAGTATAAAATAAGTTGATTTAGCTTTAAATGTGTAATACTAAGTTCATACTGTACTCTAAAGGTGATGGATATTTGTCAGCTACACAAACAAAACCTAAAATTTGTTATTTAAACTGTTAAGGAGAATAAGCAATTTTCTTGATTTCTGTTACATATACTAGTCAAAATCTTAGGAAAATTAAGCAAAACTTTGTTTAGAAATTCCCTTTTTTGTCAAAAGTACAAATGAATGCTGTGTTTTTATCAGATAATATTAAACTATACAGTTGGTTTCATAAAACAGATCACAAAATCCTTGGGTCTTGGACATTTTTTGGGTCAGCACAGCTACAGCACACCAATCCTACTACTGACAGGTTTAAAGTAAGGAATATATGTAGGTATCTTGCCTTCCTTATATATGAGGGAGGGGATTGGTGCTAATGGTGTTTATCTTTACCACTTAAACAGTTAACACTTTTGAATCCTGCTTTTTAAAAAAAAGATTTTAGTTAATGGGTGAAAAGTTATTATTCTAATCTGCAGCACTTTCATAGAAAATAAACGTATCAGATATTTCTTTACTTTTTATTCCTTAGCTTATTTTTTGCCACTTTTTATTATTGTATTTCTGGGCAAATGTTCATACTAATTTTAATACCAACATAACTTCGAAAAGGATATGAAGTTAATATTGGAGCCTTGAAATAGGAAGTAGGCATTTTATCAATTTTAGCTGTCTAGTGTCCAGTTAAGAGTCATTGGACATTGAATGATTCTCAGATTTTTCTGTTGGGCAGCACAAACTCATGTAGAATAAGATAAAATAAAACAAAATCAAATATATCTGAACTGTATAGCTCAGATACCCGATTATGTATTATGTATACAACCAACATTCCCAGTGATAGTTTTTGATGGACAAACATGGAGGATTTGGCTCCAAATATTTTTTGTGAATGACCTTAAGATATACAGGCTTGTGAAATTCCTAGAAAATCTGACTTAAATTATGTATTATGAACTTCAGGTCATTATCTTTATCCCTTCATAACAGAATGCCACAAAAGATCTGTAATACCTGTATTTTTCTCATATGTATATAGGTATGACAAAATTAATGTAGATTAAAAAAACACTTACAAACTTTTGCAATTAATAAGTATAAGGACATCATTGTTACTCTATTTGCCATTCTTGGCATCCTTCCTCATGTGAATACATAGGTTGAGAAGGGGAACAAGCTTTTGCAGGATTAGATTTCTTAAATCCAAATCCTACTGCCCAAATTCCAAACTGCTCTATCTACTGAATCCTCCAACCAGCCCATGAAAAAGCAGTTAAAAGTTTGTAGCTTTTGATTGTGAACACTTTATTTACATTCCTCTCTGCAGGTTGCCTAGCACATTTTGGACATAAGATAGAAAATACATATTAACAACAGTGCTTCTTCAAGAAAAATTGTGAGAAAAAATAAATTAAAAAATATTGATTACCTCTCCATTTTAGCTATTAGCTTATCCATCAAGAAGATGGAGGGCCCATATCTACAGTCTTTACTCAAGGCCAAAAAATGACTAATCTATAAACCTGGATCAGGAAAAAGAAACTCTGCTCTACAGCTGTGGAGAAGAGTCTCTTATAAGGACACCATCCCATCCTCAATGACCAAAAGAGAAATTTGTAGACACCCTTTTCACTGAGCTGTTCAGGGAAAGATTAGAAATTCATAAAGCAAATCCCTCCTGTAGCTACTTATGCAATTGTGTACTTTTGTCCTCCTATCTTCAGTGCCTAAATGCCACAGTTTGATTAATAGTGGGATTTTCATTCAGTACTGAAGAGCTTTGTTTGAATTCACAGTATTACCATTACAGTGATGAAGTCTCTGCAAAACAGTAATGGGAAAAAAAAACCTACAAGGAAAAAAGGGTATTTCAGATTCTGTAGCGACGCCCCCATGAGACTTCCAGTACACCTCAGCTTCACCTGTTCACTCAAAGAAAAGTGAAAAAAAGTATTAATTCTTTTTTTCTCTTGATTTGGGAAGTTTTCGAGATTTTAACTTAATGAATAAAATAAGGCCCTGGCTGGTTTCCAAGCAAAAGATAGCTTGTCAATACTATCTGACTTGAAAGCTAAGAAAAACAGACTTGCTTGACAGCTTTCATATAAAAAAGGCATCTAAGCTCAGCTGTTCTGCTCGCAAGTTGCCAAATTTATCTGTCTTTTTTCCTTCAGGCTTCACAATAAAAAGGTTAACTATGACCAGATGCTTAACTTAATTGCCATTAACAAAGAAGGGGTAAGGAGGGAGGCCAGAATGGGGAATAAAAGAATAAAAAATATTTAGATAAGGCTGCTAACAAATGTTTATTTAAAGGTGTGATGGAATCTGATGCATGATCGCAACAATTGCGCTTCTGCCTTGGCAGTTGTACAGGATGAATGATTTTGAGATTGGGCATTAGATTCTAATCACACCATACTTGCTAGTAGTGAGGGAGCCTGGGATCATGATCCTGGGCTCCCCCTGCACCAATTTGATAGTCGAGTGTCCACAATCAGCTGATTGTCATCAGGGCTAGGGACAGACGTTCAAAAAGCCTGAGCCTAAATTGATTTAATATTTGCAGGTTAGTCTAACATGGCTAGGCTGAACTGGTTTGTAACAGACAGGCATTCTTTCTGGACTGAGGAAATTCAGGCTCATGCCTGCAGAGGTGCAGGCTAGAAGCCAGGGGGGAAGGGGGTTGGGTGCTAGAGCAACCCTCCCTTCCCTTAAATAGCACTGAGCTAAGGGCTGGGGGGGGGGGCATGGCCAGGCCCTGGCAGGACGACTGCCTGCATCATCCCAGGCTTTTCCCCACTGGCTGCTCCAGGGGTAGGAGTGTTGCCAGACCCTTGAGGCAAGGGGGTGTGCAGTGCATGCATCTGTTGATGATACAGAGCTTTTCAATAATCTCCCTCCCTGCTTTTTATACTGTCTGCAGCAAACTGACAGGCAAGCAAGCCAGCAGGGAGCTGATAACAGTGGTTATCATCTCATCAGCAAAACAATAGCCTCTCCCCATTAGTTAAAACTCTTCTTAAACAGCTGACCTGTTGATTAGGTCCAAAATGCCCTAATTAGTCATTGTTCTGTCTGCTTGTCCCAAAAATTGGAAATTGGAGACACACACAGACACCTCTCGGCATTAGCTAGCATACCATGTGGCTAGGATCCATGGGGCTGGGGTCTGTGCTGTGGGAGATGGGAAGGAGGGAGGGGAGGGGTTCCTGCTTAAGCAGCAAGCAGTGGGTGGGGGGACAGGGGTAGGGCAGAGGGAAGCCAGGCAGACCCTGCTGTGCCTGCAGTCTGTACCAGAGCTCCAGCCAGGGAGCAGAGGGGAGGGGCCAGCCCTGCTGTAGAGCAGACAAACCCACCCAGCCCAGAGAGCATGCCAGGATGCTGGGGGAGTCTGGTTTTACTTAATCCAGCAAAAGGCCTGAGACAGACATTGCATAAACTGGCTTGACACAAATCAGTTAAGTCTGATACTACATTCAACCAGGTTTATCTCAAACCAGTTCCAGCCATTTTCAAACTGCTTTATGTGCACTGAACATCTGTTCTGTTACAGGTTTAAATCAGTTTCTGATCACTTAAACCAGTTGATGTGCAATGTCTGTCTCTAGCCCTGGGGTTGGAGTTTAGAAGCAGGCCCAGTCTGGTCCCTGGCCCTAACCAACAATCAGCTGGTTGTCAAAATCCCAGTGAGGGGTCACATGCAGCTTTTTACTCATCTCAGGCCATGGGGACCCCATGATCAGGCTGCACCACCCCAAAACTCAGGTCTCCATGCCCAGGGCTGAGTAAAAATAGCATGCACTTGGCAGCTGGATAGCATATATGCTCTCTATAGGTCTTAGCACATGTGAACTCCAGAACTGTTCTGCTGCAGTCCCTGTGCCTGGGCATTAGTAAAAACCACATATGACACCCAGCAGGGTGGCACACATGGTTTAATAGGTCTCAGCACAGGGAGACCCTAGGATTGGGCTGCAGCAATCCATTCCAAGAGTCCTTTTGCCTGGGGATGAGTAAAAACCATGTGTGCGCACAGCTGGGTAACACAAGGGGTTTTTACAGGTCTTGTGGCACTAGAACTTTTAAAAACCATGAGGTGAGCTGCACACAGGGTTTTTTGACATTCCCAATGCATGGGTACTTCAGGATCAGGGAGAAACTTGGGCTCCAGGGCATGGGATCCCTGAGGGCTTGGAATATTAGAAAACCACATCCACAACTCAGCTGCATACAGATGTTTTTTAAAGGCCAAGGTTTCAGTGAGCCTGTGATCAGGGAGATGCTCTCCAACATTGTGCTTACCGCACCTCCTTTCTGCCTCCAGGGGTTTGGCGGGGGTTTAGGGACTGGTTGTGCCTCCAGACCAATTAGGTATGGGAAAGCTTTGTCCTGAACTCTGGGGCTGCACCATACTGGATCTTGACATTCAGCTGAGTGTCAGGATCTGTCTTGGGTCAGCTCCAACCAGCCACATGGTTACATTTTATATGCGGAATAACTTTCTGGCTCATTTACTGTATTATCATGCCTGAAAACTGGCTTGAACTTGTGGCCAGGTTACTATTTAAGATTCAATTAACCTGTTCATTATGTCTTAAATGTAATGAGTGTTAGGAGCTTCTGTAACATGCATTCAGATAAACTGGGCTTGTTGGAATTTACCCCAGAGCGCTTAAGCTGAAGCAATCTGTGAACTATTGTTATTCATCTTCAAGAACTGTTGGAGAGCCAATGAGTTTTGAAAGGACTAGGAAAAGCCAAGCACAGTTCCAGCCTTTAAAAATGAGAAAAAAGAGGACCTGTGAATTATAGACAAGCCAACCTAACTTGGATGCCTGGAATTGTTCTGGGATCTGTATAAATTTATTGACAGTTTGTAAATTATTAACAAGCAATTTCTAAGACTGATCTAGAGGCTAAGAAGCTGATAAGAAACAGCTAGTCTGTATTTTTTCAGAACTATATCTAGTTTCATTCCTTATAAGTGGGCTAGGGGACAAGGGGAGCTATATATATATATAAAAATATATATGATATATTTCGTCTTTAGAAGGCCTTTTGACTCCATCCTACATGGCATTCAGATAAAATATAGAAATATTGCATGGAATAAATTGCTATAACGCTATCAATATTTCACTGACAAAGTGGCAAAGTGTATCAAGTGGCATTCCATAGGGTCTGTCCTCTATCTAGGACAATTTGATATTTTCATTAACAGTTTTCGTGATGACATACAGCATACATTTATAGAATTTGCTGATGTTGCCAAGCAGATGGGAAACAGGATAACAGTTCAACAATTTCATGAAACCCAAGAAATGATCTAAAATCAATAAGGTGATATTCAGCAAAGAAAAGAATGCAAAGTCCTATGTTTAGGAAGGAGAATAAAATTCACAAATACAAAATAGATATTGCCTTGTGAGGCAGTGGTACTTCAGAAAAGGATCTGCATTTAATAATGGACAAAAAAACTGAATGAGTCAATAATGTGATATGACTGTGCAGAAGGCAAATGTTCTGAAATGTATTATCAGGAGAGCTAAAAGTAAGGTATGAGAGAATCATTCTTCTCCACTCTGTACAGCTGAAGCCTCAGCTTAAGTAATATATTCAGTTCAAGGAAGACAAGGTGGAGTTGTGCGAAGAGTACCAAAAGTTAGAATTCCAGTATGATCTCTAAAGGAAGTCTGAATGAATTGTTTTTTGGGTTTCTTTTAATGTTTAGAAGAAAAGTGTGAATGGGGCTATATATGTCTTCAAATATGTAAAAAAATAAAAAGTGTTATAAAGAGTACAGTGATCAGCTAAGCACGACGTTCATTTGGGGACAACAAGAAATAATCAGGTAAATTCTCAGCAGAGGTGGTTTGAGTTAGGTAGGGAAAAAAACCCTGTAATGCAGTTAAACACTGGAATAGATTACCTAGGAATGCTGTCGAATTCTCATTCTTAGTGGTTTTGAAGAAGAGGAATGAAAAATATCATTCAGGGGTAGAGGTGGTGTACTTGACTCTCCTTCACAGAAGAACAATAAAAAAGACAAAATCTGGATGTCCTTTCAATGCCATGATTCTTTGATTTTAGTGTAAAATTTTGCCTGTGTACAGGCTTTCAAAAGTGCCTGGCACTGCAATGCTTGCAATTGAATAAGTGGTGAAATGAGCATCAATGCTGAGAAAATGGAGGCAGCACACTTTTGAACTAAAACACATAGAAGGTGCTTTAGTTAAAAAGCACACCACCACCATTTTCTGAGCACTGACATGCATTTTGCCACTTATACAAGTGCACACGACCCAGTGCAGTGTGTGTCAGCTTGCATGCGGAGCAGACTCAATTAATCAAGGCTGCTCTGGAGTGGTGGATCTCCAGCATGTTGCGGGACCAAAAAGTATGTATATAAATGCCCCAGGATTGCTAAATTTAGGCCATGTAATATTTTATGTTAGTTTCAGATGATGTATGAGAAAGATGCTTATTGCTTCATAGCTACGAGTACACAGAAATAATAATTTTATAAAAGACATCATGTAAAATCATACTCCAACAAGGTTGGATTTTCACATGCATCTAAATGGCTTAGGCCCATTAATTCCCAAAAGTATATGCTTACCTGAAAATCCTTAGGATTGCAGAGAGAAGAAATGAAGTGTGATCTAGTCTTCTGAGCTGTATTTTCTCTGACCTTTTCTTTAGGTATCCCTAAATGTGATTCACATTTTCAAATAGGTATGCACAAAAAAGTGCATTTATTTGGGAGCATATTCAACTTCTATGCAGACATCTCTCAGTGCACAGAGCTGTATTATGCATATATGCTGTGGAATCATAACTTTTAATTTGTTAACAAACTTGCAGGATTACAAAAAGTACACTGGATAATTAAACATAGTTCAGTTGTAACAGACTAATTAAAACTTCTTAAAACAGATAAAAGGAAATGTTTCCAAAACATTATGAAGCATCAGCAGCAGAGATTCCAGTATCCACAATGACAAAACACATAAAAGGCCATGTAAGATTGAAAAGAAATACTATGTATTAGCCATACTACCAAAGGCAAAAGAAATTCATAAGCAAGCATAATATACATTGACATATTATATTTTACTGTATAGCACTAAAAACTATATAACTACTTCTGTTTTTTGGATAGGATGCTGACCATTTTGGAATTTTAAAACAATCATATTACTCATCAGAAAACACTTCTAAATCAATTTCTGTGTATGCTTGGATTAGAAACTCAATTGGCATGAATGTATATGCTCACTAGAATTATACCACTGTGCATTTGCTAAGGGTCCAGCCCATGGGCTATGTAATTTTTTACAACTTGGTACATGACTTTTCAAAGAATTTTAGCTTTCTGAATATTTGAAAACATTGTTTTGCCTACTATTACATAGCACATTTAAGACAAATAGATCTTACAGGAGGATTGTTTTTCAAACTATGATTTTTAATTATGTATCATTTAAAAACACCTTCAAAATTGTATTTATTTTTTCACATTAATAGGAACTGAGGAAGGCTTAGGTGCTATTTGTCATGTTAAGGAATAGAATTTTCTTAGGGATAGGGATTTATTATTTGCTTTCTCTCACCATACAAGAACTAGGGAGTCATTAAATTAAAGTAGAAGGCTGTAAGTTTAAAACTAACAAAAGGAAGTTTTTTTTTCACACAGTATTGTGGAAGCTACCAGCTTAATCAGATTCAAAAAGGGATTGGACACATCCTTAGAGGAAAAGTGTACCAGTAGCTATTGAGCATGAGAGTTAAGGGTACAGCCTCTGAATCAGGATGTCATAGATCTTAAATGCTGGAGATTGCAAATGAAAGAGAACAGTGGAAAAAACCCTGGGTATACCCTGTTCACTCTCCCTTTCAGCATCTACGCTCTGTCCCCATGTGACACAGGATACTGGGCAAGATAAAGTTATGGTCTGACCCAGTAAACGGCAGTTCTTATGTTCTGAAAACTCACGTTGTACTTGTTAATGGAACACTTAAATAGGTTATTTGCCTTTTCATCTTAGCACCACAGGAGGAAGAGAAGACCTTTCACAACAATTTTCGTATTTTCCACAACATATGTTTTAAACTATGCATTCCATGGGCTCTAAAGGAGAAACATTTTGGGCTAAACTTGAAGTGAGTTTGAACAGGAGGGAGAAGCTGTGCAAATTTGAGCCTGAATTCTAAAAGGCTTGACCTCACACAAACAGCATCCCACTCAGTTCTCAGAAACTGGCAGGACAAAAGAAACATTAATCTGCACTCCAGTCATCTCAGTACACTGACCATGCAATTACATTAAATCATGGCCACAGAACTAACAGTAATGGGAAAAGCAAGTGTCTGAATAAAACCTCCTTTTCCCCTCATTACCAACTACTTTGAGTGCCCTGGGAAGTACTGTAAAGTGCACAAATACAAGAAAAGACCACTTCCCCCACCCCTGAACTTGCTTTGTGTATCATGCTGTGACCTAATCATAGTGTTGTACCTCAAATAAAGTGGCTCTTCCAGCTCTGAGATCATAGACACAATAATGGTTTAAAAGAAGATGAAGGAATGTGTGTATGTCTTGACATGTCACATCACAATGCGCTATTAAAGACTTAGGGGATATATTATTTAGAATGTTTTGTGTGTGAACTCTCTCAGTGTTTCCAGACACACTGTGTGGTTTTCAGAGAGCATCATGCACTAGCTTTAAAATAAAATCAATGTTTTAGACAACAGTGCTACTTATCCAGCTTAATTTTTACACAGCCATTAGGTCTAGTAGGGTATTCTATTGATGAGTCACACAGTAAATCAGAGGGAGATTCCCAAGCAATGAAAAAAATCCCAAATCAGAAACAAGTTCATCTTTAAATACATTTATTCACAAGTATCGTGTGACGAAAGGTGAGATTTTGGTTTGTTAAAATGGAATAGAGAAATCTTCATTTTGCTTTTCTGACTAACACTATTTTGTGTCAATAGTGATCACCTTATGTACAACCCTACAATAAGTACATTTAACTAATGTAAAACACATACTTATTAGTAGGCAAATATCCAGCTTGATGCTCCCCAATATAATAAATTCTTCATGTTGGCCAGAATTTGCTGTCAGTTATGCCTCCATTGCAGAAAACTGAGTTTACCGGTCTCTGAAGTTACACAACATAGTAGGGCCCTTTAAGTGGAGCAGTCAGCCTGGGGGTAGGAGCCCAACTGTGAGTGATTAGTTGGCAGGTAAAAGCCCAAACAGGGAAACAGCAAGGAGCCTGAGCTGGGGAAGGAGCAGTTTTTGGGCAGGAAACAGAGTGAATCTAGGGGAACTGACCTTTAAGAGCCAGAGCTAACAGGTGCTCTTGTACCACCTGAAGAAAAGCTACACATTTTCTTTCCTTGTTTGTTTGGATTTTTTGTGTACAGGGACTGGCTGAGGAGCTACTAAGGGAGCTAAGGGGTACCCAGATTTTTCAGAGCTGGGGAAGGCTGAATTACAGAATGTAAGAGCATGACTGGGCACGTTTACATGTGCATTAGCACACTTTAGTTAAGGAACATTAAATCTACTACCTCCATTGTGAAGTACTAGGAAAATGTGCATTAGCCTGTCTTAATGCACATTAACTAAAGAGCATGGGGCATGTATAGGTGTTGTTGGAGGGTTGGTGCTTTAATTAGAGTGGGTCTGGGAGCCACTCTAATGAAAGTGCTACCACATCTCCTGTCCACACACTTAAAAATGGCAGCTGGAGCACTTGAACTGAAGCTCATTTGACAAACTTTAGTTCAAGCATCCCTGCCACCATTTTTGAGCACAGGGACACTAATACACAAGACACAGGAGACTGCTGGAGCATGGCAATTGACACACTTCAGCAGACTTGATTAATCAAGTCTGCTCTGAGGCACTGTAATTCCAGCATGTTGGAGCAGCCTCCATGCTTGTGTATAGCTCGTGCCCATGGTTTTTCAGTGATGCTTAATGCACATTAAAATAGGCTAATGTGCATTAAAGCACACATGTAGATGTGCCCAGAGCAGAATTTAAACCACAAAAAAACTCAATGGGACAAATGCAGGACTAGATTTTACCAACTGTATTCATGCTAACTATTATCATACTTTGTAAATAGTCCCAAAAGTACCAGAGGGTGCTCATAGGGTCCTCTTAAACGTTGTTGTTGTTCTGAGGCACAGGGAGTGTTTTCTTGGCTGGTGTCACTCCTGTTGCTTTTGATATACAGACTGCTGGGATATGTGTGTTCTGGAAGGCAGATGCCAGCAAGGAGTCTTCCAGATTCCAAAGGCAACACAGAAAAAATTTGTTTGGTGGTGAAAGCTCAGAAAAAGGTAATTGTCCACAGACAATATACCAGCTGGTCTGGTTAACAGTCAAACGTAAGTGAAGCTTGCTTTTGACAGGTAGCAAGGTAGTATGTGATTAGTGCTACCTGAGGTCACTATGAAAGACAAGCCTTGTAACTCCTGTATTTATATGTAAGTGCCCTAGTCTCATGCCAATTTTTATCCAACCTTTTGTCAAGATGTCTATTTTTACTTGTTTCTTTTACAAAGTTTACACACCTGCACTGCAGTGTTTGTTTTTCTGCCTCATTAGTGAGTTCCTACTTTTTATATTCATTCTCAAATATTTAGCTGCTGCTTTATTACTCCTTTCTTTGAATGAGTGTCTTTGCTCATTATTTTGTTTATTTTGTTCCTTTCTTATGAGCTAATCCAGCGGCCATGAGATATGTCTCTCCCAAGCTCTTTTTCTGTGCCTTAGCTTACTATATAGCGTATCAACATAACTATGGCTTAGCATAATCAGAACTACAGCAAATATAAATTAAGAGTTAGAATTTAGTGTTAAGTATTTGGTAGTAATATCTGGCACTAAGAATTTCAATAGAGGATGCCAGGACATGTTCCATAATCACTGAAGCCCAGCTAGTGTCTACTAGCCCAGCTCCTACTATTTAGGATCCAGTTCTGTTAACTTACATTAGGTAGAAGTTTTACCCACTGTATCATTTCAAAATCAATATTGTAATCTAATACTCTGCTGTATTTGAGCTTGGGGAACTATTGATATCATGACTGTGATGTCCAATATTCTGTATCTCTTTCCATGTATGTATACAGAAGAGCTTAGAGTCACAGAGACCCAATAGCTGACTTTACACTCACTCAGGGCTGTGTAACTTCGAAGTGGTTAGGGAGCATATCCTAGGATCATAGGAAGGAGAGCTGGAAGGGACCTCATCTAGTCCAGCCCTCTTGCTCAAGGTGGGGGCACCCCTGATTAAACCGTCCTAGCCAAGTGTCTGGCTAACCTGTTCTTGAAAACTTTCAAGCATAGAGATTCCACAATTTCTCTAACTAGCCTGCTCCAATGCCTCATAGTCTGAAAGTTCCTCCTAATCTCTAACTTCAATTTCTCCTGCTGCAACTTGAGGCCATTGTTCCTAGTAAGGAAGGCTTTGAGTTAGGTTCCACAGAGGATGGTGATCAAAAACCTCCAGCAGCAAAGCACAGAATCCAGAGGGGAAAGGACTCCAAGAAGCAACGGCACTCTGAAAAGGGGCCACAGAGCTACAGGACTGTAAGTGTCTGGACCTTCACACCAGCAGGCTTTCAGGGACTCTGAGAGGTTGCGGGCTTGCAGGCTCTCATGCAGGCACACACAGGCAGAGACTCCATCTTTTTCCCCCTCTCCAACTTCTAGGAAGAGCTACAGTTCTCTGGAAAACCATCCTTCTATAACCATTCAATTAGTAAGGACACACCCAACCCTCTGCAATCTCCCCATTAACACTTTCCCTGCCAGACCAAACCCATACAAAGGAGCCCTTTCAACATATAACATCCAAATAATACAACAACATAACTGTCACAATAACCCAGTATGCTATTGGCATTTTTTAGCAACAAGAGCACACTGTTGGCTCATATTCAGCTTATGGTCTGTTGTATGTAATTCCCACAGTTTTCTCTGCAGTACTGCAGCCTATTTCCAATTCTGTATTTGTACATGAAATTTTTCTGTCTCAAGTGCAGAACTTTGCACTTGTCCCTGCTAGTCTCATATGATTTATAGACTGCAGAAAATTTTTATAATCCAGGCTATTCTGGATCTTAGCTCTACCCTCCAAAGTATCTACAACTCCAGCTTTGTGTTGTTTGCAAATTTGCTAAGTGTGCACTCATCCAAATCATTAATGAAGATAATACTCAACCCATGGGGAGATCCCTGGAGAACTTCTCCCAGCTAGACATTGAGCCACTGATGACTAATCAATGGCCATGTCTACACAAGACGCTGACTGTGCAGTCGTTATCCAAGTACTTGCATAGCCAAGTACTAAGTGACTGCACAGTAGCATCACACCATGGCAGTGGTGACATGTAAGGGCTGCATGGGGCTGCACGTTCACCCCCTGAGAGTGCTGGTGTACCCCCTGACAGGCCACGCTCCTCACTTAGGCAATGGGCAGGGGGGCAGGCAGAAGTGCTGGTGCCCCCCCTGCAAGTGCTGGCTGGGGAGTAGGAGTGCCTGGATGAAGCACCACAGCCAGTTCTGGGAGCAGCACAGCTGCTTCCCGGTGGGTGTAATCAGCCATGGGGGGAACCCTCCTCCAGTCAGTGACATTGGCCACAGGGCACCCCCCTGATTGGTGAGATTGGCTGTGGTGGGGACTCCTCCCCCAGTCACTGACTGGTCACTGGGGGGGCACATGCCCCCCGACTATGCTGGCACCAGTCACCCCTGCATCATGGTTTGTGCCCCATGATGCTACTGTACTAATGAGCTACTTAACAGTAGTAACAAGCTACTGTGCAGCAAGCATCTCGTGTAGACGCAGCCATTGAGTACAATGATCCTACCAGTTATGTATCTACCTTACAGTACTTTCATCTAATCTGTATTTCTTTAGTTTGTTAATTAGAGACTGTCAAAAACCTTACTAAAGTCAAGGTATATTACATCCACTACTCTTCTCTCATCAATAGAGCCTGTCTCCTTATCATAAAAGGAAATCAGGTTGATCAGGCATGACTTGCTCTTGTTGAATTTATGCTGACAGTTCCTGATCACCTGTTTTTCTCTAAGTGCTTCACAGTAGATTCCCTAAGGACCTGCTCCATGATCTGTCCAAGTACTGAGGTCAGGCTGGCTATTACATAATTCTCCAGATTCTTTCTTCTTTCCTTTCTTAAAGTTAGGCACTATATTTACATTTTTTTCCAGTCATTCAGGACCTCACCCAACATCCGCAAATTCTCAATTTCAGTGACTCTGAAACCACCTCATCCAATTCCTTCAGTTCCTTCAGCACCCTAAAGCACATCCCATCCTGCCCTGGCAATTTAAAAGCATCTAGCTTCTCTAAATAATCCATTACTTACTCTTTTACTACTCTAAGCTACTTGTCTCTTTTCTTATCTTTCCTATCTTTGCTGCCAATGTCAGTCATCATCTGGTAGCTGCCTGTATTTATGAATACTGAAGAAAAAAAATGACATTAAATGACCCCAGTTCTTTCCTCTGTCATTCAGCCAGTGAAACCCCCTCATCCCACAGGCCATAGGTTTCCTGGGACTGTCCCATACATCCAATGTGACTGACTGCTCCAGGATAAGGAAAGGATAGGAAGCAGAAATTGGAGGAGGAGGGGGAGCCCAAAAATGTGGTAGCAGTAGCAGGAAGAACAGTGGAAGAAGTGGTGAGACAAGTGATGGACATGTAAGAGCCCATGGGCCAACAGCTGTACAATCCTGCCCTAACTGAACTGACTTGCTGAAATTAAAATTCAGATCTACTGCAAAATTCTAAGTCTTGCAAAGGTAATAAAACATGAACTCTCAGCCCAACTCTGGCCTAAAAAGTTCTTTTAGCAGAAAAGTACCTCTTAGGAATGTGCAACAATCATATCCAGTAGCCAATATACTTTTGCCTGCTTAAAAACATAGTGTGTGTATGTATATATATGTGTGTGTAGAATATATATACTCTATTGATTGAAGTTGGCTTCTGCTGGCAGAGATTCTATTGTTCAGGGGAGCTGCTATAACTTTGATAACAAGTTAGTTATGCCATGATAGTTGAAGTAGTCCTCATAGTATAGCCCCGCTGGGTATTCTAGCTGTACACCCCTGCTGGGCCAGCAAGGCTATATTTGGAAGGCTATGGCCCAGCTGTAGAGTCCTCCGTGAAGCAGTGGGTCCTCCAGCATTGAGTTCTTCCTCATTCTAAACACAGTTTCCAATTCTGGAGACCCTTCTTCTGGTTTTCTGCTACTAAAAGGATGCAGGAAAATGTTCTAGGCTAAGCAACTTTGCCTCTAAGTGAATGAGATCTAAAGATTACATAAAATGACTGTAGCTAAAGTGTACAGGGAAAGTTTTTTGTTTTTCTGTGATATCTTTGACTGAACTAACTGTATAGTTCAGTTAAAATTAGAGCTAAAATGAGATATTCAAAAACACTTGCTCTGATCCTTGACCTTGACTGTGTTCATGAAGATTGAGTCTGAGATGGAAAAATTTACACTGTGCAGCCTAAAGCTGATTTCACTAAACAAAGTCAGATTGTAAAATAAATTAATAAAGTTTATATTTCTATGTGCTCTGGTGGCAAACCCCAACTTCTGTTATGAATACAAAACTCCTCAGGAAGAATTGTCCAAACTGCCAAAACCTAGCTTTAACGCAGTCAGGGTGAGACACCGACTGTCAAGATCATACATGTCTGGCTGACTTGTAATAATTATATAACATGTTCAGTTTAACATTTTCCTCTAAACTAATCTTCAAGAGCTCCTGGAAAAGGCAACAAAGAAGATTACAAGATAAAAAATGTAAGGCACTAGTAACCTATTAAAAGAAGTATTACTGCTATAAGGCTGTTGATGGAGGACATAGACAAGTGGCCAAATTCTGTTCTGATGTACACTGATGAAATCCCAATGACTTTAACAGGATAAAGAAGATAAGAACATAAGCAAAGACTTACTCTGGAAGGCGTTAACTGATGTGCAGCTGACAGACAAGCTGCCACACCTTGAAATGAAACAATTTTAAAGCAAGACCAGGGCTCTACAGTGGAAAAGAAAAGGAGGATATAGCAATCTAAGTGTCTCATCTAAAATATATCAAGGCACTGATTGTTCAAAGTTCTTTTCTTTTTTTAATTTGCTGATTTTAGTGCCAGAAATTTCCTTCTATTTTACCATCAGAGCAACTGGAAACATACAAAATATTCATCATATTTTTCACATGCAATTTTCAGATTAGTGTATGGTAGCTGGCAGACTTCAGTACATGAATAATACAGAAAACTGCACCCCAAAATTGTTCAAATATATTTGTAAAAGAAAAGAATGAAGAAGTATATATGAACCTAGGACACTACCAGAAATGAGATAAATTCATCAAATAAAAATGAGAAAACTTAAACTCGAACACTGATTTACCTTTTAATATGGAAAAAGGGATAATTCTCTTCCAACCAGGTTGGCAGTTTAAACTTGCTGGTGTCTGACTGTTTTATTTGCACTTGCTCATTTTAATAATATTCTTCTATTGAATCTTAATTTTAAATAAACATACCAAGAAAGTGCAAACAAGTAACCTAGTAACCACAGTTTTTATATAATTTATTTCTATACCAACTATGTGATAGGCAAAACTGGCAGCTAGACCTGTAATTCAGTTTGCCTAACATTTTTTTCCATTGTAAGTCCCAATTTTTCGTTATTTATAACTGTGCCAATGTAATTGTTTGGGCCAAAACTCTCCGTACTTGCTCTTTGATGCTGGCTTCCTTAAAAAAATAGTTTCAGTAATGACTGGTTCAGCTGTATCTAAGAATGAACATAGGGAAAAATTAGTCATTTTTCCTGTGTTAAAATTTTACAAACTGTTTTATTGAGGCACTCTAGCATTGCTGTATTTTGAAGCAGTAGTTTGATGTTCATAAGCCACGTAAACTTGGGATCAGAGAGGTGCCTGTAAGATGAATGTTTCTAATCCCTTCAGAGACACCTAAATATCCCCTTATGCATTGTAAAAGGAACCCAGCGACCCCTTTAAACCTTCTGGATTCCACACCAGTACAGACCAGTGTCTAGAAGTGGGACATTGAAATGTGTTTGCTTTGTGCCTAAATGTTAGTGCTCTGGCTCCAGAATGGAATCCAGAACCCTGTGTTTAAGTACCTAGACTTCATATCAGGTATAATGATGTATCTGAAAACCTGCCCTTTTCCAGAGCATTGACACCTGATCCAGAGTTGCAAGAATGTGCCCCTATCCAATCATGATCAAGACCAAAGTGTATCCTTCTGTGTGTAGGACTACAAGTAGTTTTTCAAAGAATAAGGGTTTTAGTGATGACCTTTTAATACATAATGCAATGTATGAAATCATAGTGGTTACAGTACTTTCCAAAAAGTAACTTTGTTTCAAATCAGTCTAAGGGGATTCATACCTGCAACCTCTCATTTCAAGGGAGGACCTTTATTATTGGACTTTAAGCAATACTTTTAGCAAGGATATTCTTCAGCTTTCATGCTAAAGCAATGCTATTTTTTCAGGCAGGATTTAAGTATTCATTGCTGATACAGAAAGAGAAAGAGAATATAGGAGTGAGGGCATGATTAGTGTAGCCTAGTGGTTTAGACACGTATCTGGAATAGTTCTGAATTTCAGCCTCTGAACCCATCACTGTCTTTGTATTTTACTTCACATGTTCATGCAGCACATTACAGAAACAGTTTCAGGACCATCCACTCCCTGGTAAATGCCCTAAATAATCAAGGAGTCCTGTGACACACATTTTATTTTCTTTCCCCCTCAGCTCATTTTGAATGTTCTGCTACTTGGCGGCATGGCTTCAAAAGAAGGAAAATGCTCCCCTTCATTCAGCTTTTAGCAAACTGGTTATCATCAGGGATCCAGGTTTTCCATTTGCCATGAAAAAATACAGTAAAACCTGGATTTTATCATTTGAAGGGGGAAAAAACCCAGATTTTCTCCTTTAAAGGAGAAAAATGCAGGAAATGGTGGTGGTGGGGGTTCCCTTTTGCAGACTGAGAGAGTTCAAAAGGCTGGGGGGAACAGGAGGAGGGTGATCAGCAGGGCGTGCCACGTGCATGTGCACATGTACTCATGCACATGGCCACCAGGCAGCCTGGAGAACAGCTCCCTGCGGGTATGTCTGGCAGCGAGGGGTCAGAGGGATGGATTGAGGCCCCTGTAGGGATGGAGTTGAGCAGGGCTGGAGATGGTGCTGGGGCTCCTGCCCAGCCGGAGTGGTGCATAGGGCTTGGGGGCTTGGACCAGAATATGCAGCCACCGGGCCTGGGCAGGGAGTGGAATGGGATGGTGGATGACTTGTCTGGGGGTGGGTGGGGCTGGTTCCCTGCTGCTGTGTGCTCCCAGGGGGGACATGGGGGACACATGACCCCCAGATTTGTGCATGAGGTGGGGGTGGGCTTCCCACTGTGGACTCAGGCTCCCCACCCTGCTGCCCTCCCCCTGGGGCCTCTGCAACCCAACAGGCATGGCAGAGTGGGGTGGGGAAGCTCAATGCTGCCACCACGAGCCCCAGACTGCCCTGGTGAGGTGCCTGCCTGGCAGCAGTGGGGTGGCAGCACAAATCTGTGCCCCTCACTACTGCTGGGTGGGCAGGGGGTGCCTCACCATGGTGATGCGGAGCTCCCAGTGGCAACAGTGAGCTTTTCTGTCTGGTCCCGCTCTGCCCTGCCATGCCTGGTCTCACCAGCTGGGCCACAGAGGGGGAGGGCAAGAGGGCAGGGAGTCCTGAGCCCACAGCAGTCAGCCCACATCCACCCTCCCATGGGATCTGCCCCAGCCATGCCTCCCATGGGGGAGGGGGAGCTGGGCTCCATGCTCTGCTCTGCTCTGCTCTGTCGTAGCAGCCACTGCCTCCCATGGGTGGCAGCTGGGGCTTGGGCACTGCTGGAGGGGCAGGGCGCTGGGAACCCAGTAGGGCACCAACATATCAGGGCTGCTCAGCCACAAAGCAGTGGATGCGGAGAGCCACAGCGGGACCTGCATCCTGATGAGTGAAGGGGGCAGGGGGAGCTTTGATTTTCCATGATAAATAACCCAAAATCAACACCAAAATGTATAGGTATTTATAATTTCTTTTATTATCATTATTGAAGCACTGGTAGACTTCCAAATTTCTTTAAAATATTAAATATATCAATAAAATACTGTGTTCAATTGATACCCATATATATAGTGATGTTTCGTTTTAATCACGGAACAACACAGATTTGAGGGGTTTTAAATTAGATAATTTTGAGGGGGAGAGGGTATCAGAATTTTCCATTTTTAAACAAAGAAGACCAGGATCCCTGGTTATTATGCTTTTTGGATCTGTTTTGAGCATGACCATCTCAGTACCACTTGCATCCCTTTGTTGGATCTAGCCTTGAGTTCTCATTCAGGTACTCCCAGTTACTTCCACTGAAGCTTTTTCTGAGGGCAAGTTGACCCCAGTAACCTAATTTAGAGGAGCCTAAGTATA
>NW_017729032.1:162411715-162420542 GCF_001723915.1 Gavialis gangeticus | reverse complement strand
GCCCCACTGAAGCTTTTTCTGAGGGCAAGTTGACCCCAGTAACCTAATTTAGAGGAGCCTAAGTATAGACAAAGTTAAATATAGGATGGATTTCTAGGCTTGGAGTTCTTACAGCATGTAGTCTTTAAATTAGATAACTCATACATTTTCATGAATTTTACTATCCAAATTCATGTCTTTACTTGGTACTGCTCATTGAAAATCACATAAAATAGAAATTATATATATGTATATATTTATATTCATACATATATGTGTAAATGTATGTATATATATTTGTGTGTGTGTGTGTGTGTGTGTGTGTGTGTGTGTGTGTGTGTGTGTAAAAGATATCACAAGGCCGTGACCTTTCCACTCTGCCCCACAATTATTTGGAAATGAAGAGCTCTAGTAGTCCAAAAACTCTCCAGGGCTAAAACAGAGGCCTAAGTCTGGTGAAGATTTTGAGGAGAAACAAAGACTTCAGCTACCCAAAAGGTAAGTACTTAATTGGTTTCTTGTTTTCTAAAAGGCTATGCAAGTACAACCTGTCTGGGAAGACTATTATGTTCTTCTGGCATTTGAACAAATAATTACTTTGACAGAATAACTGTAACACATGTAACTAGAATAAATAATTTCCCCCTCTCAGCAAAATGCAAACAAAACACCTAGCTCTTTTTTACTTCCCAATTAGATTCCTACTGGGAACTGAGGCCTTGGAAATAAAGTAAAGCTGAGATAATAACATGATTTTTCCTGCTTCCTAAAAGCATTTGCAATTGAAAAAATGAGGACATTTTCAGGTATACTCAGCAAAAGAAATGCTGCTTTAGTAGTGGGTTTTCCTTCTTTTTCCTTCCTTTCTTATTCTAAGGTAAAATATGGGAGCACAGTCAGAAGAACATCTTCCCCAAAGGGTAAAGGCTATTAAATTATGGTTTAATCCACAGTAATGACTGTAATACCTATGATTTGATTCCCTTAAACTCAGCAATGGAAACAATCATATCTATGTACAATGATGACTGATGTGATTGATATGCCATGGAAAAGATTGTTACTGGTAGTTAGTATCAGTATCCATTCTTAAATGCCTTTAAGAAAAGAGATGGACAGAGCAGATGGACAGATAATATTTTATAGGAATTTCCTACTTTGCTGGGAGTTTTCTTTAATGGCAGCGAAATGTAGGGGTAATTGGAGATACTCCATGCTGTCATAATGGTGTAGTGTAGATTTACCATTGTTTACAGAATCCTCAAACTCTGGGAAATAGATCGCCAAAGCCAACAGGATTAAAATAAAATGAGTTGGTGTTTTCCTTGAAGCAAGCAGAAAGAATAATGTTTGACATCATCTTTTGGATGCAATGGGTTTCAGGGTAGTAAATTAGCAATCACTGTTTTGATTCACGTTTCTTGAGCTGTTAAAATTATTTTTTTTACTACCTCTGTTTTCTGTGATTACAGTGAAGTACTGGCCACATCTCCTGTTCATTTGGTATCCGGTATAGCCTTCCCAAAATGGGTTTATTCCCAGCTGGCATCTAGTTAAACTATTTCAAGGCAAAATAGTTCAACTGATTTATACTGCACCAATGGGATTGGACAGGCTGTAAAACCCTGCCCTTAGGCAATGGTAGCAATGCAGCTTCTATATGAGAAAACAAAGATTTACATATCACTTTCCACATTTTCTGCAGTTAGAAAAACAGAAATATATATACCTGTACATAAACTAAGAACCCCCTCAAGTTGAACTTTTGTCTGCTTTGAGAGCTGTATATTGTAGATACTATATGTAAAGATAATATTTCTTAACCATGATTATCTTGATACATTATTTAGAATGACAAGGTTCCTTATTATTCTGGAAGCTGTGATTTTTCAGAAATTGTTAGTCTCTCAAACCTCCCAAACTTCAGACATACTTTATGGGCTGATTTTATTTTAAAAAATTGAGTATCCACCCTATGAAAACTAGATCCTCTTAATGTGTTTCAACTTTCAACTCTTGGTGAGAAAGATTCAAAATTTTTCTAGCTTTGTTCAAAATATCTATGCTTACCTCATATTTAGTGGTTTCCCATTTTTCCACCCTTTCAAGGAACATAAAAGTCTATATATTCCAAGTTTTCCTTGTCAGAATTCTCTGATGTGAGTGATGTCAGGTATTGGTTCTTCCACCTCTTGGTACATGATCACAGTCTTCTTGAGACTTAATCGCCATCCTGAAGCTCTTGCAAAATTCAGAAAATCTGCCCAAGAGATTTTGCAAGGAAGATTCACTCTTGCAACCAAGGCTGCCTCATCCAGACACAGAAACTCTCTCAAAACCAGCTCGTTCACCTGGGTTTTCACTCTAAACTTTGTGATGTTGAACAAGTTTCCATCTAGTCTGGTTTGAAAAGAAATACCATCATTGCTGTCCTTCAATGAATTAAAAAGCAGAAAAGAAAAATAGATGATAAAAAACAGGGGGACCCAAGATGTACCATATCTATTTATAGGATAGCTAACAACTAGCTAGCTTTTTTTTTCAGGATTGTTTTTCACAGTTCAGACCAAAATACTGAAAATGAATAGGGAATAACAGATAGGGAAGTTTGCTTGGGGCCGAGGCAGATTCAGGACCTACAAAAAAGATCTGGCACTATCAAGTTCACTGGCAACTGCATGGCTGATGTATTCAATAGAAATATGTGTCGCTTGTCCTTCAGTTTCATGACATCACTGGTTGGTTTGGTTTCTCTGAGTATGAGTGGCTGATCAGCAGGAATCCTAGTTTTCTGTTTAAAAATCACAGATTCTCTGTTAAAAACTGCAAATTCACTGATTAAAAACTCCTAATCCATGATTAAAATGAAACGCCACTATATATGTGTGTGTATCTACTGAACACAAGGTTTTATTGATATATTTACAATTTTAAAGCAAACTGGAAGCTGACCAGTGCCCCAATTATTATAATAAAATAAAATCTAAATACCAAATTCTATCTCAATTTTGGTATCTTATTTTGGGTTTTTTCCATAGAAAATCAAAGCTCCCCCTACCCCCTTCACTCACCAGGATGCAAGCCCAGGCCTCTCATTCCTGAGCCATCAGGTGCCCCTCACTCCCCAGCCACAGCCCCTCACCCACAGCCCCCTGCCCCCCCAGCCCTCTAGAGAAGACCCCAGCTGCCAGGGCTCTGGAGCCAGGGACATGGGTGTGGAGCCCCCTGGCACCTGCAGCAGCACCCAAGCCCCAGCTGCCACTTTTGGTAGGTGGTGGCTGCTGTGTCCTGAGTGGGAAGCAGCATGCAGAGCCTGGCTCCCCCTCCCATGCAGATAGTATGGCTGGAGCAGTGTGGTGGGGGTGGGGAGGGGAGGTGCAGGCTGCTTGCTGTGTGCTCAGGTTCTCTGCCCCTGCTGCCAGGTGGGTAGGTGTGCTTCACCAGGGTAGTGTGGGGCTCACAGCAGCAAGGAGCTTCCCCACCCAGCCCCACTCTTCTCTGCCATGCCAGGTCCCACCCGCTGGGATGCAGAGGCCCCAGGGAGGGCAGCAGGGTGCGGAGCCTAAGCCTATAGTAGGCAGCCTGCCCCTGCCCCTGCCCCTGCCCCTGCCCCCACACAGATCTCAGGGGCACATGATCCCCCTCTCTCCCACACAGAGTGCACACAGAGGTGGGGAGCCATCTCCCCTCCCACCACCTGGATGAAGTGCCCATGGCTCCATCCCCTTCCCAGATGGAGCCCTGCGGTCATGCATTCTGGCCCCAGGTCCCAAGCCCCAAACACCACCTGGCTGGGCAACAGCCCCAGCTCCAGCCCTGCCCAACTCCCTCCCTCCCTATGGGGGTCGCAATCTCATCCCTCTCCAGACTTACCCCTGGGAGCTGCTGTCCCAGCTGGCTGATGGCCATGTGCATGCACATGGTGCCCCCTGCCTGACTGCCCTCCCAATCTCCCCACCCCCTTGCAGGCTGGAACTCTGCCAGCCTACAGAGGGCTCTTTGCAAAAGTAGAAAATCCATGTGTTTCTCTGTTAGAATGAGAAATCTGCATTCTTCTCAGTTAAAAGGGAAAATCTGAGTTTTTTTCCATGGGAAATGGAAAATGTGGATCCCTACTGATCAGGCCAATTTGTACTTTGAACTGTTTCACACTGAGCAAAAAGTGCTGCTTTGGGTTGCTTGATCAACAGTGGACATGCTGCTGTTGCAAGATTCATTCTGTTTGCACTTATCTTCTGCCTCAGCAGTTCTCCTCTGCTCATAGACTGTAGCTTCTGTATGGATGAGGCTTCACCAGGTTGAACGATCATGAGCAAGATCTTCCCAAGACTTCGGGTCAAGTTGAAATGTTTCAAGGATGACTTGAGGGAGCCCTTGAAGTATTTCTCCTGGCCTCCCTGAGAGTACTTTCCCTCCTTTATGTCTCTGTAGACGATATTCTTTGGCAAATGCTCATCTGACATCCTGGTGACGTGGCCTGTCCATCTCATCTGTGATTTCATCAACAGAGTGTGGATGCTTGGAATGCCTGCCTGTGCGACAACCTCAGTGTCTGGGACCTTGTTTTGCCATCTTATCCTCATTGTTTTCCTCAGACAGCCCATGTGAAAGTGATTCAGCTTCATGGTGTCTGTACACTGTCCAGGTTTAACATGCATATACCAGGACTGGCAGCACAATGGCTTTGTAAACCTTCAGTTTTGTTTGTTGATTGATGTATCTGTGCTCCCACACACTTGTACATAATTTGCCAAAGGCCATGCTTTCTTTGGCAATTCTGACATCAGTTTCATCATTGATGTAAACTACACTTGATAGTGTACTGCCATGATAGGTGAACTGTCCACTGCCTGGAGAGTTTGGCCATTGACTGTAATGATTGGCTCTATGTAGGGCTTTGCTGGTGCAGGTTAGTGTATCACTTCTGTCTTCTCAGTGTTGATTGTGAAACCAATGTTGTCACAAGCTGAAGAAAAACGACCCATACTCCAGTGCATGTCAGACTCAGATTTGGCATTCAGGCAATAGTCATCAGTAAGCAGAAGATCATGAATAGCCATTTCCTATAACTTAATTGTCACCTGTAGTCTCCTCAGATTGAAGAGTTTGCCATCAGTCTGGTATCTGATATCAATCCCAATGTCAGTCACAAAAGGCATCTGTAAGCATGGCAGAGAACATCATACTGCAGAGGGCTGGGGCCAATACACAGCCCTGCTTGACTCCACTGGTGACCGGGAATGGTTCAGATGGTTCTCTGTTATCCACAGTGTGAGCAAGCATGCTATCATGGAATTGACAAACGATCACAATTAATTTTTCTGGGCAACCAAATTTTGCCATGATCTTCCAAAGGCCCACCTGACTGACTGTATCAAATGCTTTTGTCAGGTCAATGAAAGTCATGTACAGGTGGGAATTCTGTTCCTGGCATTTCTCCTGAAGTTGACAAGCTTCCAACACCATGCCAATGGCCCTGTGTCCTTTCCGGAAGCTGCACTGACTCTCAGGCAGAAGCCCTTGTTCAATGTATTCAAGGCAATTCAGCAGAATTTTGGTGAGGATTTTGCCAGCCACTGACAGAAAGGAGGTGCCCCAAAAGTTGTCACAGGATTATCCATTCCCTTACTGCTTGTACCAATGGATGATGAATGCATTCTTGTACTCTTGGGTTGTGCTATAGTTTCTTGAATCCATATTGACTGGGAGAGTTCAGTCAGTTTCAGAGCCATGTACAAGCTGACATCCTTGTAGACTTCTGCTGGTATAGCATCTGCTCCAAGTGCTTTGCATTTGACTGCAGATTAATTGTTTCCACAGTCTCTGCCAGCATTGGAGTATCAGCAAGATATATGTTAGAGAGATATGTCTACCCTGAGCAGTCAGTCTATTGCCTCTTGACTAATAGATTATTGTTGATTGAGGATGTTGTTGAAATGCTATGACCATCTTTGCAGAATCTTTCCTTTGGCAATGACCAGTGTGGTGCCATCAGCCCTCAGTATTGGATGTTCTTGATGATCAGGCACCCTAGTTTTCTCCGATAAAAAAAATCCCCAATTTTTGGGTTAAAAAAGTGACCTAAAATCCACATTTTTCAGTGATCAAAATGAAACACTACTACATATACTTTTTTAACCCCAAAATTGGAGATTTATTTTTATCAGAGAAAATCAGGATCCCTGCTGATGATTGTGGTCCATGGGTTGTCCTCAGAGAACCCTAGAAGTTCTTCATATCATTCCTGTCTGCATAGGACTGAATCTTGGAGGAAAGGTACTTGGGGAAAAGTACATCAGAGCACGGGAGTTAAGGGTACAGCCTCTGAATTAGGACTTCCTAGACCATAAATACTGGAGGCTGCAAGTGGGAGAGGAACAGTAGAAAAAACCCTTGTCATATCCTGTTCACTCCCTCTTTCAGCCCCTACTCTCTGCCAATGTGCGACTTACAACACTGGACTAAATGGACCTACGGTCTGACTCAATAAATGGCAGTTCTGATATTCTTATGGATTAATTTACCTCTTGTGTACACATGCACTCCCCCTGTGTTCACTTGCTTTTTGTCTCTCACTCTCTGTCTCTATGTTTTTCCCTCTGGCTGTCTCTTTTCTCTCTCTTTCTCAGTGTACAGGTCAGGTAATCCCTGTATTAATTTTGTTTTAAAGATACAAGATTTTGGTTACACATGGAAAAGGTTTTTGTCACATATCATCTACAGGGATCCTGCTTTTCTCTGATAAAAAAATCCCCAATTTTGAGATTAAAAAGTAACCCCAAATCCTCACTTTTCCATGATTAAAATGAAACACCATATATATATATACACATCTATATTTTAGCATGCTTCAATTTCATGACAGAAACATGTGGATTAGGGGTTACTTTTTAAATCTGAAAATGGGGGGATTTTTAATCAGAGAAAATTAGGACCCCTGACTATCATTCAACAAACTCAAAGATCAAGGTAAAGGTAATAATACAGTTATAACAAACCTTCTTTGTAGTGACCCTTTTCTGGCAGTCTTCTAATTCACCTCAGCCACATTCTTTCATATGAGAGCTTATGTGTACTGCCTAGCTATTCTTTAGGTTTTTCCACTTTGGGATATTTTTATGTCATCAGTACCAGTTATTAAATTACAGTGATTTAAACAAGTGTTAGCTTATATAGTACAGCACAGCTCTTTCTAATCTTACTTCTATTTGATCAAGTTGCATTGATTTTTGGCCTTTGCCTTTCCTGAGTTATTCAGATTATTATATACTCAGTAATATCTTGTTATATGTATATTGCTGACCCACAATTTGGTATCTTAACCACAACAGACACCATACTTGTTCTCTGTATGATGGCTTTTTTATGTTAGTTTACATTCTCACTAATACTTTACACAGAATGCTACTAAACTGATATTTCCAAGTAGGGTCTTTTAGTGTAGGTCACTCTTTTCTCTTCAGTGGTATCCTTTGATGGTAGTTCTATTCTCCTTAGAGACCTGAGGCATGGATGTCATTGTCCAGTGCCCTTTCTATCATCTACCACAGAGATGCTCCTAGCCACAGGCAGCCAGAGGTTGGAATGACATGAGATTGCTCTCAAACCAAGGTCTCCCTGGGATACTTAAACCATGTTTTAGTTTATATTGTATTGCTTCCTGAGTATTCATCATCTCAGCAGTCCAGCCCTGCTGTCAGCAATTTTGAAGTATTTGTTATTTTACACACTATGGACTCCTCTGTGCTCATCATCCATTTATTTTCAGTTGAAAGATTTCTTAGAGCTTTTATTTTAACTTGTTTTGATTTCTCCTACTGTATCTGCTGAAACTGGTGTCTCATTAGGTGGCCAGTGTTTTCACTTACTGCTATAAAGCTGTCCCTGATGTTCTATGTCAAGAGAATTATGTGAAACTTTTTATACCCTAAAATAGTTTTTCAATTGTCCAAAACTTGTAAGGTTTTGTTAATGACCATAAAGTCACTGGACGTGATGGTTTTATCCTCCAATAAAATTCAAAACATTCCAAATAGCATAGTTTTATGTGTTCAACTATTACTGCATAATACAGTCTATGTTTGTGGCACTTAATGAGTTTGGACATATCACCTTTTATTGCATTACTGTTTCCATGTTCTTGTCTTTGGTTTACTTCTGGAAGAATTATTCTGATTATTGCCTTAGGCCCCAATTCATCAAAACACAGAATTCATTGGTACTAGTCACTAAAGTTACATATATGATTAAGTGTTTTGCTGGATTGGGGCCTTAGCTATTTTTTGTATCATCTACAACAGCATTGTTCAGCTCAATATGATGTGATGGTCACTCTATCCTGCATCCTGACTTGGCAAAATTCCCTGTCTTGGAACCTTCTATTGGTGCTGATTCAAACTTTTTATTTCTCAGCTTTGTGAATCTTTCGCAGGGAACCTGAAACATTCAACAGAACTTAATAAAATCCCTTTGCATTGTAAGTTTTAGCTTTATTAGTAAAATTTATTTAATTTAAAATACTAGTAAGTTTACTATTTTACTAAAACAAAAACTTTTACTATCTTTTAGCTTAATCCAAAAGAAAAGCTTGCGCTATTTCTATGCACTTATCTTCCTAACATGTCCAAATGAAAAAAGATGCTTTAGGAAAAGCAAACTGCCCATTTTCCTTTTAAAAAACACTTGTAAAATTAACACTGGCAAAATGAAATTCTAGTCTATCTGTTTGCCCTAAGCATCAATAATGCTTTATGTATAAAAGCAAACATTTACAAAACTTGGGACACAATTCAGCAAAGGGCCTAAGCACTGAAGTCCTGTCTAAATATTCTACTTTGGGATTTTGGCA
>NW_017729032.1:162402473-162406715 GCF_001723915.1 Gavialis gangeticus | reverse complement strand
GAAATTCTAGTCTATCTGTTTGCCCTAAGCATCAATAATGCTTTATGTATAAAAGCAAACATTTACAAAACTTGGGACACAATTCAGCAAAGGGCCTAAGCACTGAAGTCCTGTCTAAATATACTACTTTGGGATTTTGGCACCTAATCTACACACCTGCTATCTACATATGGTGGCTTCTAGGTCTATAGATTATGGGTGTCTATACATCTGCTCCAACATGTTCTAATTAGAACATATTGGAGCAGACTCAATTCTTCACGTCTGCTCTGCATTCTAATTCAAATGCTCTAGCACCACCACAGCATCACATGTATAAGCCCCTGCAGGTTTAAAAATGGCTGCTGGAATGCTTTAATTAAAGGTTGTGGAATGAGCTTTAGTTAAAGTGTCCCACAGCCATTTTTAAACACATGGGGTGCATCCAGACGAGCATGTTCATGTAGTATGTGGCACTGCAAACACATTTGCAGCACCACATACTACACAGTCCTGAGTTCTCCATGCTGCAAGGGCACATTGCATGAATGTATGCTGCTCCATTTTTTTCCCATTTTTTTTTGACCCCTGGATATCCAGGGGTCAAAATAAAATGTGGGGAAAAAAAACCTGAAACACTTCATACTCTATGAGGAGAGACCAAGGGACCTGGACCTCTTCAGCCTCCATAAGAGGTGGCCACCTCCAAATCATTAGGGAAACACAGCAAGGGATTGGAGATGCTCTGTTCACCAGGGCACCTCTTGGGGTAACAAAGAACAATGTTCACAAACTGACAGAAAGCAGATTTAGGCTAGATATCAGGAAACACTTCTTCATGGTAAGGGTGGCCAAAATTTGGAATGGGCTTGCAAGGGAGGTGGTGCTCTCCCCTACATTGGGGGTCTTCAAGAGGAGACTGGAGAAGCACCTAGCTGGGGTTGTCTGACCCCAGCACTTTTTCCTGCCCAGAGCAGGGGGGTCGGACTCAATGATCTGTTGCTGTCCCTTTCAACCCTAGCATCTATGAATCTATGGATCTATGAAACAGGCTCAGGTAGTATGAACTGGCAAAAGGCAGAGCTGGGCCATTCAGAGTCATGCTGCGGCTACCGGTGAGGCTCCACCCAGCAACATTGCCATGGCTGCAGCCACCAGGACCCCAGGTAAAGCTTCTGGGGCCAGCACAGTGCTGGGCCTCAGCCTCCTCTATGCCACCTGGGGCAATTTGCCATGTGCCAAAACATGTGTGGCATAGGCATTCCTCAGGGACAAGAAGCAGTGGTGTAAGGTCTGCCATCACTACTTGTCCCTCAGGAACTAAACATCCATGCACATCTGGACACATCGATGGGGGCTTAATACATGTGACACTGCAGCATTTTAATTGGAGCAACCCTCTGGGAACTGTTTTAATTAAAAGCTCCTCTGCCCCGCCCAAGTACATGCATAGACAGCGTATATTTTCAATGTTTGGCTCTAGAAACACCTAATAGTCTGCTTCTGAATCTGTCCAAAAGCAGCTCAAGCATAATTTTGTCAAACTGTCTCACTTCTAAGGCCTGTCAACAGTTTTGTGGTTAGATCACTCATCAAGGATGTGGAAGAGTTACCTTCACTTCTATTCATTTCAAGCTCTATGTCAAGCAAAAAAGATATTTTAGTGACACTTTGCAACGTTTTGTCATATAAAGGATAGTGCATTTTATTTTGGGATAATGAACATTTTTTTTCTGCATAAAGCACTTCAGCCAAAATATTTTTCAGATCTTTATTTCCAGTTGAACTAAGTTTTCTGACATGTGCATCTATTTTAGTAGCTGTATTTCATTAGCACATCCCTGTTTAATTTTATTTTATCTTTAAAATAATATAGTGATTGGACCACTTCATGGTAGGTAAATCATAGGCTTGGTATGCAGAATAAATCAAGCAGTTTCCTGTTTCCTATGCTTATATAAATCATTCTGATGAAGTCAACCCTTACACTTGCCTGGATTAGAGGTGTCAGTTTCATCTAACAATCCACTCTTTCTTCTACCCACATAGGATTTCATCCTACACTTGCTTGTGTATAGGATCAGAGGAATGCAGGGCTAGAGTGGACCTCATGAGGTCATTCAGTCCAGCCCCTGCTCAAGGCATAAGCATTTCTGACAGAGCCATCCATGATAACTGTCCATCTAATCTGCTCTGGAAACCTTCCAAGCATGGAAATTCCACCGTTTCTCTAGGTAGCCTGTTTAAGTGCTTGACCACCCTCAGAAAGTTACTCCTAATCTCTAACCTACATTTCCCCTGCTGAAACTTGAGGCCATGGCTCCTAGTCATGTCCCCTACAGCCACAGAGAAAAGCCAATCTCCATTTTCTCTGTAATTACCCTTCAGGTAGTTGAAGACTATTATCAAATCCCCCTTCTCTTCTCTAGACTAAATAACCCTAGTTCTTTTAGCCTTTCCTTGTAAGTCTTGCTTCCCAGGCCCCTATTTTTTTTCTCTGCAATGGGCTCTTTCCAAACTATCCACAACTTTTTTGAAGTGTGGGGCCCAAAACTGGACATAGAACTCCAAGTGCAAGTGACATTTCCGTTCACACACAGGATGTTGTTGGGGTTTTTGCAACAAGAGTACACCGTTGGCTCATATTCAGCTTATGATCTACTTACCATAGATGAGTTGTACCCTGTCTGAGAAATTCCAAGTCTGTTGTACTGTATATTAGGTTTTAGAATTCTTAAAACTAGTTTTTCCCCTCACTACCTGCAGGCAACATTTTTTCAAACCCCAAACATGTGATTCTAGAAAAGTGGGTGGAATACTATGAATGAAACTTAAGAAAGATAGTTTGGTTTCAAGGGAAGCTCATTTCAGTATCCCACAGGCATAGAGGTTTCAAATTAAAGCTGTATCTAATTCTCAGCAGGTAGCATGCGGCACTGACCATTCTGAATCAAGATCTTTTTCTTACAACCCAGACTATATTTCACATCACTTATGCTGGAAGGGGTGTATAGTCTGTGCATTTGCTATGGTAGATCATCCCTTCCCCAAAAGTTAGGGTGATGAGAGAATGTTGCATACAGTATACATATATCCACTGGAATGTGAATGCTTGTGCTTATACCACAAAAAAGCCAACTAATTTATTATTTTAGACACTGTTCTACATGTTCAGGTTCTAGTGAAGGACCTTACTTAATTCACTGAGGCTCTGCATTTGTACCTGAACCAACAAGTAGCATGGTGTGCAGAATCAGGATTTTAGTATCAATATTTTAAGTTCTTAAAAAAGAGTTCTTGAAAAAAAATGGTTTCCTTTTTTTTTTTTTTTACCCAGAATTATATTTTGGAAACAGTCCTACATGACCTTTAATTTATTTGGTCAATATTTTCATTAATATATCCAGGATTTTTTTCTATTTTCACATACCTAACAGATGTAGATATTGTGGTTCAAGTTCTGATATCAGCTACATGCATGGAACCCAAATTAAAAGCACTGTCCCTTTTTATTTCCACTATTTCTACCATGGAACATTGATTCATTTTGAAATATGGCTGAAAAAAAATGAACAATGTGGTTCTTACTATAGGAGAGCAATTTTTTTAAAGTAACCAGTTAATTGGATTGACATGGTGAAAAATCTGAGTATGTAGCATGCCAATCAAGTCAGTTCCACTAATCCTCCATTTTCTCTAGCAGCAATGAATTCTGAAATGAAGCATTGGTTCTAGTCAGGAGATCAAATTACTTTCCTCCAGCCCCCCTGTGGAAATTGGTTTGGATAAAATCCAAGGTAAGACCCCTACTGTGCCTCCCTGCTCCTATCAGATAGGAAACTTGGTAATCTCTGTTAATATATTCTTACCAATAAACTTTCCTAGCTATATTTAACAATCTTTCCCCTTACAAGTAGCTTTAGTAAGCATGTGAGGTAAATTAAGTGTCCTACATACAGGTTTCTGTACTTGTGAGTAGACTGGATCCAGCCCACAGCAGCTCAAAGAATTGGCAGTATCCTCCAGCCACAGCAGCAGAAGTTGATCCCCAGGCTCCTATTGCCTGCTGTGTTCAGTTTATACACTCTGCTCCAGGGTCCTAGCACTTACCATGTTAAAAACATATTGCCTTTCCTTAATTTTTTTTTTTTAATCTGACATTTTATGGTTGTTCTGATTGCATTATATTTAAAGGAACACTCTCTAAATAGGTCTCTGAGATACAGGGCCTGTACAAGAGTCTTTGTTTAAGGGCAGGTTTGT
>NW_017729032.1:162396083-162397473 GCF_001723915.1 Gavialis gangeticus | reverse complement strand
CCCAGGCTCCTATTGCCTGCTGTGTTCAGTTTATACACTCTGCTCCAGGGTCCTAGCACTTACCATGTTAAAAACATATTGCCTTTCCTTAATTTTTTTTTTTTAATCTGACATTTTATGGTTGTTCTGATTGCATTATATTTAAAGGAACACTCTCTAAATAGGTCTCTGAGATACAGGGCCTGTACAAGAGTCTTTGTTTAAGGGCAGGTTTGTCAAAACATATTGTCTGGGCAGGGAGAGAAAATTTTTGCAACTCAGACCTCTTTTTTGCATCTATCCAAAATTGGCTGGTGAGATTTCAAGGGTAAGCCATAGAGGTGCCTATTTTTAAGAATCAGTCAGCTGAAGCAGAGCTAACAAAACAGTGTTGAGGCTTGAAAAATCATTTTTTTAGATAGAAGAACTAGAAGTACAGGCTGGTCACAAGGCAATGTGAATTGAATCCTACATCATTTGAACTTCATTTGAACCTATAGTAAAATATTAGAGCAAGAAGGAAATAAATCCAACAAAAGATACAAGTCACCAAAAGATTAGTTACTGCAGAGTCTAACTTTTAGTTGGCTGGTACCTGGAGTGGAATCCAAAGCTCAGTGTTAGGTACTTGGCATCCTCCTAAACTCTAAGAACCACTATGCCCAGGTATTGTAAGAGGTGGCTTCTCATACCACCACCAAAAGTGGATACAACTGCATGTTATAAGGAGCCTAATCCAGTTGGTATGCATTAATCATGTTCTGAGAACTATATCAGGCCCCTCAGCATACTTAGGCAAAGAAAAGTCTACTTTCTGGATTTGGTCAGACTTAGGAGGGAGATAGGCATCTGAGATGCTAAGACTGGGTCAATTCTGGGCATACAGAGGTAGAAGTCTAGGGTGTTTATACATATGCTCTGGCAGGCAGGGAGGGCACTTTAGTTACAGTGGCTCCAAGAGCTGCTGTAATTAAAGCACCCATAGCATCACATGTGTCAGCATCCCCATGCTGAAAAATGGTGGCAGAGGCACCTTAACTAAAGCTCATGACACTGATACACATGACACTGGAGTCTGCTGGAGTGCGGTGTCAGAGCAGCATGTCAGAGCAGCCTCAATGCATGTGTATAGGCACCTCTAGAGTTAGGTCATTCTAAGTGCCAATTTGTACATACATTCGGGGAGGTTTGATCAGGCAAAAAATGGCCAGCTCTGTCTAAGTCAGTCCACCTGAGAAGGTGATTGGGTGCGGCTTAGCACAACCTACTGTGAACATCTGTACATGCTGAGTGCAGCCTTGGGGCTGGAAAAGCTGAGCCACTGGCCCCAGGACTAGGGCTGTTTTTCCTACCCCCTCACAACCCTGACAAAGATATTTTTAGCCCTCCAAGACTTCCCCCCCCCTCCCTT
>NW_017729032.1:162395410-162396023 GCF_001723915.1 Gavialis gangeticus | reverse complement strand
CCCCACCAACCCACCAGCCTCCCTCATCCCTCCCACACTTCCCTCTACCCCAATTTACTTAGATTCCATTCCCAGTGTGACTCCTGGCACCAGCAGACTCCTGCACAACAGGGGCCTGAGCTGCATGATTGTAGATCAGGTCTCAGCAATGCTTGCATATACCCTAGGAGACTTTACAAGTCAAGAGAGAAGTGCCTAGTTACATGAAGCAGTCCCAAGGGACAGCTGAATGGGGTTTTGGATTAAAGTTTTGAACTCATGCCTATTTTAAGTACCTGAGTTTTTTATTGGGTCTAGCCTTACAGTACTCATATTAAGGCCCCTTCCTAGTCTTGCTGATACTTGCATTTTCACCAAAATATGTTTGTGAGCCCTCTTCTTCTGAACACTGTTGAAGAAAAGTATTTTGTGTAAAGAAAATGACTTCAGAATATATTTTAATTACATATTATATAGTGATAATTATACACCATTGCAAATAAACTGGACCAAAATCTCAAAGTAGAAAATTTTCTGCCAAAAGCATTTCTCAGTAGAAATTTAAACTTTTCAAAATAAGTATATGTTTCTGTGCAAATTCTTAATTTTTATTTTAAAAAAACAATAAAACTCC
>NW_017729032.1:162388498-162390410 GCF_001723915.1 Gavialis gangeticus | reverse complement strand
TAGTGATAATTATACACCATTGCAAATAAACTGGACCAAAATCTCAAAGTAGAAAATTTTCTGCCAAAAGCATTTCTCAGTAGAAATTTAAACTTTTCAAAATAAGTATATGTTTCTGTGCAAATTCTTAATTTTTATTTTAAAAAAACAATAAAACCCCCCCCCCCCCAAAACCTAAATATTTTGATTGGTAAATAGTAAATAGGCCCTTCTGAACACCCCTGCTTTAAGGGTATGGTGAAACTCCTGCTGTCTTCAACAAATGCTTGATCAGAGTCTTTGTGCTGTGCATCCATGCTGGAATTGGTGTGGCACTACAGATGGCACACTATGCTGAGACAAATCACAGAATTCAAGTTGTTCTAATATTACAGCTGCTATGGGGAGATTTATATTACAAACTAAATACTAAAAAATATTTCAGAAAGTCACCACAAAATGCTTTGTGGTTAAAATGTGTTTCTGCATTTTACACTCAGTTCAGTAGTGCTGTTCCCTCCTTTATTACAGTTGTATAATTGTTTCCATTTTTGGTTTCCAGGTTTTTAAAACTTCACCATAAAAATTTGCTGTAAGGTGCCATAAATAAAATCTTGGGTGATCTTGGTTGCTGTAGTACACCAGTTACACTGAAAAAGACCACTCAAGTCATGCTTTATTTATATTAATGACAATTTAAAATGACTTCTGCTTCTATGTTCCCAAAGAGTAATTTGAAACAACAGATTAATCTTTTCCAATTCACTCTTTTCTTTTACAATTTGAGTTATGATAAAGGAAATAAAAATCTCCATTGCTCATTAAAACAATAACATAAAGCTGTGTTGAATTTGGCTCTGTCTAATTAATATTAATCTCCCTGTATATATTTAAGGCCCTATTGTATTACCCAGTACCTGATTTAGGAGAATTCTACATTTTTATCTCTTCTTCCCATAGCATGCTCAAAATTAGCGTTGAATTTTCTTGAACAGAAAAGGCTATATTCAATACTAGAGAGAACTTGTAATAAAGTGAACAACTCAGTAAGAAGTTTAACATGGATATTTAGAAGTCAGAGTTCATTAGCAGTGCGTTTGAGAATATGGTCAAACTGAGGGGAATGTAGGGATACTCTCCACTCTTGTTTTTCTTCATTTTCTGTTTTGTGCTAATCCATCAACAATGCAAATTGTTAGCAGTGGAATAGCACAGACACTTACGCCCCATCCAAACCTTCCCCCCCACCAGTTAGACAATTTATCTAAGATTTGGGATAAAAATGAAGCATGTTTCAAGGCTGGAAATGTTTCCTCTATCTCAATTTTCATTCTATTATTGCTTTTTAAATCCACCTCTGTCAGATGGTTAAGTTTTGATATTCCTTTTGAAACATGGTATTTTTCTATAAGTACCCCAACAAAACTCTCAACACTGTCTTCTGTAAAATGAAATGTTTCCAAAATAAGAGAGAGTACAGAAAAAATATCTGACACCCCCAAGTTTATGGAGAGTCAATACACAAGGTTAACAATGAACGGAAAGAAAATCTTGGCTGGCATGATTATGATGGGGTTTTTTTATATCCCCTGACAGCATATATGCATCTGTTTCGTCTCTATTGTCTCATTTGATATTTTCTATTTCCTCTCTTTGGAGAAGTTCAAAATATATCTGGACAACATCTTTACAATGCAAGAAATTTTTATATCACACAATTAAGGTTGGGTCATGCCTTTCTGTTAATGCACGTGTTACTCTCTTATTGGACCCTAGAGAAGAGGTTTATTCAGGCAGTCCACATCTACCAAGAGGAACAGTGAGTTCCTGAAACACCATTAGACAGTTAAGATTTTTTTTTTTCTTTTGGATTTCCAAGTATTGTCGTGATGGATCCCACTGACACAGTAGATTACATTGGATTGAACTTCAT
>NW_017729032.1:162382528-162383498 GCF_001723915.1 Gavialis gangeticus | reverse complement strand
TTTCTTTTGGATTTCCAAGTATTGTCGTGATGGATCCCACTGACACAGTAGATTACATTGGGTTGAACTTCATATTTGACTTCTTCTGATCTTAATACATGCTTTTAATTACAAGAAGTACACGTTTGAATATTTTTAAATACAGGATAGCCTCATAGCTATTTGGAAAATGATATAAGGAAAATTGAGAGAGGTTGGAATTTCTTGATCCCTTAATGGAGGGAAGGAAGCAGCTGATTAGGGCCCATTGTGGTGGTATTTTTAGATGTGAGCATTACTTGACTAACACTCCAGTAGATATCAAAGATAGATTTTCATTTTGTGTTTTCAAGATCGTTTTTATTTAAGGTTTGTAAGTTGATGAAAGTTATTCAGTGATCAGCATATTTAAAGTAATATATTTAGGCTAATAAATATGGATTTCATCTAGTATCTTTAGAATTCTCATTCTTTTACTCATTTTTTTAATTGTCATTGTTTATTTTTAATAGGATTGATATTTAATCTTGTTCCATTTAAAATACTTTTGTGGAGATTTTCTGCTTTTTGGCAGGTGACCAATTTGATGCATTTAGCATTCATTTGTTAGTCAATTGGCAGAACACCTCTCCCCGCATTTTACACATCAGTTAGATCATTAAAATTATACAGTAAATATAGGCTTTGGTCATGGGTTTTAAAAATAGTGACTCCACTCTGTGAAGTTCACTATTCAAGCTTTGTTTCACAAGGCATCGGTTTTGCTCTTCGACTAAATCACTTAACTTACTGCTGATTCTACCTGATGCTTTATTGTTCAATGGAAAATGCTTTATGACCACACCTACGGCTCTCAATCTGGACTCTGCTGTTTGTAAGCATTTCTTCAACTTCTGTTCAAGTTCATTTGTGAGTGACAAAAGGCTGAGAATAGGCTGAATTCACACCCAGTTTCAAATTACATGGAAAAGTTCATAAATATGCTTTTATA
>NW_017729032.1:162378141-162381907 GCF_001723915.1 Gavialis gangeticus | reverse complement strand
AGAGAGAGAGAGAGAGAGAGAAATTGAAAGAGGAATTTCCATCAGTGGAAATTTTTAAGATATAGGTTAAAGTAAACGTTGTCTGGAATGATTTAAGGAGCTAAGATCTTGCTTTGAGTAGGAGGTTGATAACTAGATAACCTTTTGAATTCCATTTCAGCCATGTTTTCTATGGTTCTGTATATCTAATTTCTGCAGACTTGAGAGCAGATCCGAACATTAAGGAAAGACTAATTAATACTTTATTTATTCACATACCAAACTCATCTTTTCTTGAAAATTAACAATTGAAAAATAGGGTGCACATCTTAAACAAAGAAATGAATTCTGAGCAGTTTGGTTAAAAGGAAACCTCTTTCTCTTCATTCTGTCTTCCAAAAAAATTAGATGCCAGTCTTATTTGGCAGTGTGATACATGAATAAATACACTAATATGAGTATTCACATGTTTATCAATTGTGGTTTTAAGGTTAAATCCTCAGCCATTAAAGGAGCAGTCATATATGAAATATTTGTCCAGCTTCTTCCATAATACAGCCTTAACCAGGTTGCCCCCTGTGTGTGATGATGTAAGATTAAACGAAAATAAATATCTGAACTCCTTCATTGTACAGGCTCTCTGGATATGGCCTTGCTATACGTTGGCCATACTACTGCTCACACATTGTTGCCAAGAAGAGAGTCTTGCAAACTTGCCATGTGTAAGGGAAAAAGTTGATTAAAGTGTCCCACTTTTAAAATTGTCTGGGCATTTAAGTGGGCTTCCAGCAACCTATCCCTATGCCATATCAAACAGCAAGGCTATATGTATCAATAATATTTATTAGTCTGCCAACAAGGATAATTAGAAACTGATGCCAATGAGGCCCCCAATTAGCAGACCTGATGGTAGTGGCAGGCAGAGGGAATACTGATGAATATAAAAAAATGATTAAGGTAGTATCATTCTACTGGGAGACAGCAAAGTAGGAGGGGAATGGAGCAGTGTGCAGGAGGTATAGGGTATCTTGAGATGCCAGGTAAAAGGGAATCAAGATTTAAGAGATCTATTTGTTTCAGTGGGTCCATACTTATCAAATTCTGAAACCTTATATATGTGTGACCAGGATCAAAAGTAGAGCAGAAATACCTAAAGTATCAATGTAGATTATCAAAAATATTCCAGAATGTATTCCTTTATTATGAAAATTATTTCAGCAACCTTAGCTGTGTGACTTTTTAAATAATTTAATTCCTGGATTATATCATTTTCAATAAGAAAAAAGTGGAAGCAAGGAAAATTTGGGACTGAACTCGGCAGCCTCCATCAAAATGCAGGACACTTTAGACAAATGAGAAAAATGAGCCTTACGCACTCTAGCCAAATTTTTGCATTTTCAATACTATCCTATATATCTTAATTTTCTGGATCTTCTTATTTCTCATTTAGCTTAAGATACTTCTAGAAAACAATATGGTATTCTTGTTTTCCTATGTTAATTTAGTTTGGTCCAGTGTAGCTCAAGCATGTGAACATAAAAAAAACCTGCTTTAGTGTGGAGAGGAAACAGAAAATGTGCAAATTAAGGTTTAATTATTTCATTTAGTATTTGCTTAAAAGTTCTCCTAGAAGGGAAGAATTCATTCTTAATACTCTTCTTTTATTTTGGTCTAAATCATACCCACAGGCTATTTTAGTTACTAATTTTTTTATGAAAGATAAACTGTACATGTTATTTTCTTGATCCCTTACTGAGAGGAATTAAAGGTACAAGAGAAGTGAATACACCAGAACTTAGGAAGTATAAATAAAGTATAAATTAATAATAGTAAAATTACTATTATTATTAGAAATTTTAACTGTTTTTATCAGTTAATTGCATTTGAGACAAATACTGGAATTTTAATATAATACCACTATCAACAGAATTATGAGCTTAAAGTTCAAGAAAGTCAAGCACCAGTGGTTTGCAGTGGACTTATGGTCAGGGCTTGTATTAAGAAAGACTTTGACCCATTGTATTCATGTTGATATGGACAAATTAATGACATAGTTAGTGTCAATAATCATGTTTCCAAAAAAAAGACTTTCAAAAGTAACAGACTGTGTTACAAATCATAATGAAATCACACTGTACAAATAATGTGTAAGTAATGTCTTAATTTAGACAAATGATAATAATATGGGCCAGAAACTTAAAGCCATTTTTGCTGTTTCACTTAAAAAAATTACATGTATGTTTTCCAGTATGGAGACATAATTAGTCTCAGTACATGAAAAACACACATATAAGGCAAAAATAGACATATGGATTCCATTTATATGCCCATATGTGAGTATTCTAAGAGAGATTGTCACAGTTATAGCTATTTATAAACAATTAGGTTCAGACCCTCATCCACTGTAAATCAGGAGATTCACTGGTACAAATGGAGAGACACCTGTTTTGAGAAGTTGAAGATAACTACACTGAGGCTACCAATGCAATGCAGTAGATAATTTAATGTGCTCATAAACTAAGTAAGTAAATGAAATGGATTGTAATTAAACTAGATCCTCAGCATTTTATAGATGGTGATGATTGTAGATGGTGACAACATCTCCTTTGATTCTAGCCCAAGACACAAAAAACCAAATTTTAATTGCCAAAAAATGAGAAATTAAAAAAAAATGTAATCACATTGCTCTTCTATTAGGAACATAAGTAGTATTCTTTTAAAGTAATTCATTGTAATTATTGACATGTATTGTATAATATTGTATATGGCTAGGGACAGAAGTTACACATAAACTGGTTTAAGTGATCAGAAACTGGTTTAAACCTGCAACAGAATAGAAGTTCAGTGCACACAAACCAGTTTCAGAATGGCTGAAACTGGTTTAAGATAAAACTGGTTGAATGTAGTATCAGAGTTAATTGATTTGGATCAAACTGGTTTATGAAACTTCTGTTCCAGACCACCCTGGGTTGGGCTGTGCTGTCTGCTCCAGAGAGTAGGGCTGGTCCCACCCCTTTGCTCTCTACCTGGAGCAGTGAGGGCTGGTTGACAAGGGGGTGGGGGGAGGCAAACATGACTGGGGATTCAGCCCAATCTGTGGGAGCGGTCTAGGGCCAGGGAGGGGGGTTAAACACCCCTTCCCCTGCTCAAACAGGCACCTGGAAGCAGGAAGTGATAACAAACCCTGCAGAGTCCTGTTGCTGTAATTCTAGACTGCAAATCCCAGAAACCTCAAGGGCAGCAGGAAGAAGAAGTGAACACACAGCCAGAAAGCCATGCTCTAGCACCCCCTGGCTTCTGGCCTGAGCCACTGCAAGCATGTGGCTGCATTTCATGTATCAAAAAGGTAAATGTCTGTTCACTTCTGTTTCAATTTATTCTGTCCATCTTAGACTAACCTGCAAACAATGAATCAATTCAGCCTCAGGCTTTGATCCAAAATGATTGATTGTTGGTCATCCAAGGGGAAGAAGAGTAAGAAAATGATAAGCATTTTGCTAGGATATGTGACTATTCTCTTAATAATAGAGATTTCTTTTAAGTCAGTGGAAAGTCTCTGACTGACTTACATAGGGGTTTTCCTAGGCCTGGGGCAAGTAATTAAGCTTCAAGAGCACCTGTACATATCACAGGGTTTAATTCTCATTAGATTAAATAGGTTTATACAATTTTAACTTGTTTATTTTGGAGTGTCACATCAGTGTTTGCACGTACTCGGATTTTGAATGAATTAAGCTTTGGAGCATCACATCAATGTTTGCACGTACTAGGTTTTTGAACAAATTAA
>NW_017729032.1:162369921-162373141 GCF_001723915.1 Gavialis gangeticus | reverse complement strand
TGGAGTGTTATATCAGTGTTTGCACGTACTCGGATTTTGAATGAATTAAGCTTTGGAGCATCACATCAATGTTTGCACGTACTAGGTTTTTGAACAAATTAAACCCGGTCCCCAGCTGGTGCCACAGGAGAGCAGGATGTGCTGCCCCCCAGACCCACTTGGGGCTCCCCAGTCTGTGTCCTGCCATGTAGCTGCTGAAGCAGGGAGCTGGCATCTAGCTCAAGAAAAAAAACCCTGCAGCAATTCAAAAGCTGTACCAATTCAAAGGGGTGAACAACAAAAAAAGTCACAGCACCATCTGGTGGACAGAGAGGCTTGTTACACATCTTCAAGTGCCTTTGTGGTGGCACACAGTGAATTCATGGATGTGACACTTTAATTCGTGGCAAGCCAAACTAAACTATGCCCAATGAGTTTTAGTTTCATGCAACAGAAAGACTTTTAAAGTGTCCAGAAAACCCACTCATGCAAACACTCATACCACTGCAGAACAAGAAAGGGCAAAAAAATGGGACATGTACAAATAACCCAAGTTAAGAGTAAAAGTAGTAATCTTTACTGAATTAGGGCAATTGAATTAGCCATATGGGATCCTTATGGAAGGCACTGATAATAAACAGAAAAACATGTGAACATAAGTGCTCAGATACTGAGAGCCAGAGGAGCATCTTGGCCTAGATCAGTGGTTCTCAATGTTTTTGGGCTCTAAGCACTCATATAAAGACTTAAAACACCCCTCATTCAATTTGAGGCACCCCTCAGAAAATGAGGTCTCTGAAATCTCTGGCTTTATCTTGTGAATCATGTTTGCACACATTAAAGTGCTAACATTGAGCACATATACACATACAATGCACCTCAATAAACTCCAGTTCACGCCAGAGACAGCTGCTCCCAGACACAGCATCTTCCCATGTACCTGGGACCATAGCTGTTTGAGCCAGGGAGGAGAAACCCTGGGTTGACAGCAGGCTCCAGGGGTCAGGTCCAGGCTCCAGGCGGCAGAGAGTGGTGGAGGGGGTGGCTGGGCATGACAGTGCCCAAAATGTGGAGCCATGTGGCTGACCCTCCTGAGCCTGTTGCCACCCCAGAGGTGCTCTGCCCTGGATCAAACTGCTCAAACTGAGCCACCATCCACATATGCTTTCTGCAAAGTACTGTCCATGACAATATTATCTTAGGGAAGAGTTAATTGATTTGCTATGTTCTAATAGTGCACATGTAGACAGTGGTGCTTTACTGTGGAGGTAGTAAGTCAACTCTGCAGTAAAGTACAGGTGTAGCTACACCCATTGTGTGTCATTATACAACACCCTTGAAAGAATCTGAAGGCACCCTGGCCTAGACTTACAAAGGGACTTAGATGCATTATAGAATCTTCAAGAAACCACATCCAAAATTTAGATCCTCAAAACCTGTTACTCAGCTGCCACCTACCCCAGTAAGCACCAAATATTCAGAGGCACCTCAGATTTCACTAGTAGAGTTCATTAGGCCCCTAAAAATTTACTGTCGAGCACCTGAATCTTGTTGCACTGAATTATTCAGCATCTAAGTCAGGCCTAAGCCTCACTGGGATTCATGAATTAAGCATCCTTACATCTATATTTCCAGTGGGGCCAGATTTTACTGTCATTCTCAGAGCAAGCTAAAGGGATCAGCCTTTACACAAAATGGTGGTGGTAGCAGAGTAGATCCTGAATTACTGACTGTGACTAGATCACATCATATTTAATTTACAGTGGGCTGCTGAGTGAAGAAAGAGTTCTGCAGCTGCTGTTTCCCTTAGCTTTTTTCAAAGTTAACTACAGCACCATAGTGCACCCTTTGGAGCAAAAGCTGTAAACACTAACTGGAGCACTACAGTGGTTCTGTGGATCTGTTTGCTGCAGCTGTATATACCACCCATTGCTCTATAAAGCCTTATTTTTGTAGGGGTAAAGGAATTAATTATTTGGGCTCTACTGTATTCAGTAGAGCAGGAACTTGAAACAATCTATGGAAACCTCACAGCTGCATACCCTAAGATTATAGTATGCTTACTCTTGCATTCTAACCCTATCTCTGGCCAAATGAATATAAATCAGTTTATGCAAAGTGGAATATCCAGAATAAAATAATTCCATTCCAGAATATCCTACAGTCTGATGGATCGGGCATTTACCTCTCTTACCTAATGAGTTAGTGCTCTAGGCCAGGAATCGGCAACCTTTCAGTAAAAACAAGCCAAATAAATACAACACAGTACAAAGACAGACTGGAGAGAGCATTTGTTAGATATTTTAACTAGAGACAGAAGTTACACATAAACTGGTTGAAGTGATCAGAAACTGGTTTAAATCTGTAACAGAACAGAATTCAGTGCACATAAACAAGTTTCAAAATGGCTGAAACTGGTTTAAGATAAACCTGGTTCAATGTAGTATCACACTTACCTGATTTAGGTAAAACTGGTTTATGGAATTTCTGTCTCAGACTCCTTCCTGGTTCAAGTTAAAGTACAGGCCCCCAGCATCCCAGGATGCTGGCCTGGCCTATGCTGTCTGCTTGAGCAGAAGCGTGTTGGCCCCACTCCTCTGATTTTTAGCCAGAGCAGTGAGGGCTGGCTGAAAAGGGGGTTGGAGTGGGAAATGGCTGGGCAATGTCTGCCTGGTAGGGCAGAGCAGCTGCTACAAGGCTTTCCCCCCCACTAGAGTGGAGGGGGTGGGGGGTTTCAGCAGGCTTAGACAGAAGGGAGAGAGGTGAGTTTAAACTCCCTCCATGGCACATAGGACACCAGCCTGGGTTGGGGGGGGAGAGCTGCAAAGCTTCTTTCCCCACATCCTGCTTCCCACATGAGCAGAGGAGAGGGCAGCTCCTGCCAGGTTTTCTCTCTTTCTCCCCTGCTGGAGCAGAGAGCAGGGGGTGTGGCCATGCCCTGGCCCAGACCAGCAGGGTGAGGTGGGGAAGCGGGGAATTCATTCATCTACTCCTCTATCAATGTTATATATCAGGCGTGGCCAGAGTTATTCACCCTGGGAGCTACGTTCAGTCCACGACTGAAGGTCAAGAGCTGCAAAGCTAAGCTCACTTCTCCAGTTAAATTTTCAAGAGCTGGGAGCAGACTAAAGGATAGGGCTCCTGCTGCTGCAGTGCTGAGACACTCAGCTTTCCGCACAGGGAACATGCCCCGGGGGTAAGCGGCATGGCTGCAGCCCCAACACTGGCAACCAGTGACAGT
>NW_017729032.1:162363790-162364921 GCF_001723915.1 Gavialis gangeticus | reverse complement strand
CCGGGGGTAAGCGGCATGGCTGCAGCCCCAACACTGGCAACCAGTGACAGTGCCCCTGTGCTGTTTATGTTGGACACCAATGAAAGAATGAATGGACACTAATTTGACATCAATTTCAGAAAGATCCTAAAACTTGTGGCAGCACACTTTTAACCTCAGAAGAAACTTAAAAACTCAAAATTAAAAAAAACAAAAACTATTAGAACACAAAATTGCAGAACAAGAAATCATCCACAGACTGGTTTGTGTTAAGTATGGTTTCAATAGAGACTCTGGTTTCTTATGCCATTGCCTGGACTAGCTTTTATACTACTTTTTATAACATTTATGTCCCTCAATGGCTCTTCAGTGTTATAAATCAACATAAAAAAGTTGGAATCCACTGAATTCCATATTTGCAGGTACAGTTCATATTTCTAAAATGTAGCATAGTATTTCCAACTGACATTCCTAAACTTTAGTCTGTAGTATAAATTTGTGTGTACTAATATATGAACAGAACCAAATGCAACACGCCCATATGTGCACACACAGAGAAAGGCAGAGTAAACCTAAATTGGAAAGAGTACTGCATCAACTATGTTTTAGGTGACAAATACTGCCATAATAGTGGAGAATTTACAAAAAAATTAAGTGCCAGTAAACTATAAAATGTTGATCTTTTACCAAGTATTCCCCTTTTGGATTATGATCAGAGTTTGCTGAGATAAAAAAAAATGAAAACTATAAAGTACAGTCTGACCCAAAGGCCACTTAAAACAATGGAAAGATTCCCATTGATTTTAATGAGATTTGGATAATACCCATATTTCAAAGGTTGGAATGCTTTTGTAAAATCTGGGAAAATATGAATAATTAGTATCATCTATAAAACAGTAATACTAAAAAAAATACCTGTATTTCACATATGATCTGGAAAAAATATTATTTCTGCTGTATTTGCAATGTAATCGCATTACATAGGACAGTAGTTCTTATGTTTATAATCTGAAATATCACAATGAATGATGGGAGTATGAAGTGGGAATCCGCTAAAAAGGCCCGAGTTTAAAGGCCTTCAAATTCAACTAATTAAAATGTAGTTTAATATTCATTCTCATCCATTCTACATTTAATTCATAGATCACCTCT
>NW_017729032.1:162355252-162358790 GCF_001723915.1 Gavialis gangeticus | reverse complement strand
AGGCCTTCAAATTAAACTAATTAAAATGTAGTTTAATATTCATTCTCATCCATTCTACATTTAATTCATAGATCACCTCTTTCCCCTAGCTTCGTCTTGCCAACATATTGAAAAATTTCAATCAATCAACATCAATCAATATAATTATCTGAATAATACCAAGCATTACTACTAACTTTAATTTCAAGATATTTATACATAGGTGTGAATTTTCATCTGTTTTAAGTAATTAACAGCTATGTCTGCATCATTAGCAAGCACTGCTAGAAAGTATACCAGGTCTGTTCCTCATAGGATAGATACACAGGGAGGCTGTTCTGATGTGCTGTAGTTACAGCATGTGAGAGCAGACTCAGTTAATCAAGTCTGCTGGAACTTGGTAATTAACGTGCTCCAGCAGACTCCAGCATCACATGTATCAGCGTCCCTGTGCTGAAAAATGGTGGTGGGGTGTTTTAAATTAAAGCTGCTTCAACAAGCTTCAGTTCAAAGCACCTCGCCACCATTTTCCAGAGCTGGGATACTGATACACATGATGCTCTGGGAGCTTTTAATTAGCATGGTTCTCAAAGATGCATTCATTAATTGAAGTGCACCCCAGCCTCCCGGTTTACATCTATAAGTGCCAAGTGTTACTGCTTTGTGCACTCTCATGTGCATACCAATACTCTCATTCTCTCAGCAGAGCTTACTGGCACACAGACAAGACTGCAAAAAGACAGCTATATTAAATCCATTTTTGATGATATACTGTGGCAGACTATGAATTTGCTGTAAATGTCTCTGGTTTAAATGTGTTTGTGCAATATAACAATGTTGCATGCCTTGCTTTCCTGGGCTAGCTTGTATTGGGGGTGTAGAGGAAGAAGGGGTGAAGGGAAGTTGGATACAGATCTGACTGAGTACATCTCTAACAACAAAAACTTAAACAGCACTTTTTTACATATCAAGTGGACTCCAAACAACACATATTGGAAGAGAGTCTATGTCTATACCTAGAGACATCAGAGGCTCTGAGGGCTGGTTCTGTGCCCCTCAGAGACCCCATGGGATAGACGGTGAGGACAGAGGGACCACAACCCTTTGAAGGGATCAAGTACTCTGTTGACTTTTCCCAAGTTACCCCATAAATCTTTGTTGAAGAGGAGCTATTGGTTTTGCTGCTCGGTGCTTCAGGGTGCACTCCTTTTCCCCCTGAAGAAGTAAAGTCCCTCTCTCAAGAGATGAACTGGAAGGTAGCTCTCTGAGAAAAGGCCATGGGAAATCAAAGAGAGTCAGGCACTGAAAGGCTGGTCTTGGGAGCTGAAAGGGGTCAGCGCACACCCCACTCTAGAAGCCACACTTAGGCTGGCTTCAGTGAGTACTTAAGAGACAAGACAGGACCAGGGCTCTCAAGCAAGTCTTCCCCTGGGGGATTACACGACACATACATAGAATAGGTATGACATGCATCACTTCTTAGAACAGTCTTTTAATACTGTAGACCTGCCCAATCTATCTATTTTTATCACATTTTCTATTCAGCAATTTTTTTCTTGGAACAAGATGCTAAAATCTACAAACACAAACATTGATGAGGTTACAAGTATTAATATAGCTCAGTAAATGCTGTTCTTTACAATTAATAACATTCACAATATGCCTCAAGAACTTCATATCTAAACAATGGAAAAATAGGGAGGTCAATACTTAAACATACTGGAAATAGCACACAATGCCTTCCCATCTGCTCTCTCATGTTCGGTTGATCAGTAATAAAGAAAACATCTGGATTAGAAAACATAATTCCCAAATTAGATCACTGCAAATCAGCAGTTGATGAAACACAAGGTTCTTCTTGTGGTAAATCTATTATTTCTAGCACATATTATAATTAAGTGATATTTTCCTCATGTAAATGGAATGTTATATCATGATTATTTATTTTAACTGCATTTATTATTTTTTCCTGTATTTGACTATAACTGGACCAAAAGTTTAATAGTAAATATATATGTCCTTGTACATAGGTGACGGATAGGAAGGGTACTGGGGGGGGGCATGTGCCCCCCTCCAAGAGCATTGGTGTCCCCCCTAACAGCAAGTGCTCTGGCTGGTAGGGGGGGCATGAAGACCACTAGTGGCCCCTTGAAATTGGCTCTGCCACTGGCAGAAGTGCCGGCATTTCCACTGTTGCCATGCCACCAGCGTGCTTGGTGACTGGCCGCTGGGGGCCCCCTCACCCCCGGTTGCTGGCTGGCTGCTCAGGAACTCTGCCCCCAGTCATGCCCTGCTGGTGCCCCACCAGACTCAGGAAGCACTAGTCGCCCTGTCCTTATACATGCTAGTGAGACTCACTTGAATGATCATTTGAATAACCTTTAAAAAATGTATTTAAGGGTGAAAATTTCAAAAATTGGCTTTTGATTATGCACATACACAACTGGATACACCTAATAACATTTGTAACCAAATTTTCAGCCTGGATAGAGTGTAATCTTTCAGGTAATCAGAGGCTGTACTTGTATAAAATCCTTTTGTGTTGTTGAAAAATTCCCAGTCAGCTCTAATCCTGGTCTTTTGGGTTGTTTAATGAGCACATTATGCTTTTTTGGCATTAATAGAAGTGTCCAGTTTGAATAAACACCACCTAAATTCTACTAGCAATTTCATTTGAATTCACATTCATTTGATTAATTAGAAACTGATTACAATAGCACTAAAATTAATAAGTTTCTCTCTCTCTCAATGAATAATGTGTAAAGCAGACAATTAAAAAAATTTCCTGTTGAGTTGTGGCCCTCTAAATTATATATGAAGTGGAAGCCCAACCATAGTACTGGCAGAGTTAAACTTACTTTATTTAGTTTCTGCCTACTCAAGGTTAGAGAAGTCACATGAAAGAGTCAACATTGAGCAACTGATATGTCCTTCTCTCATTTTTTCACTCTGTTTAATTTGTTTGTCTGTCCAGAGACATCGGTGAATCCAGAAGAGATGGATGGTATAGTTATACTCTGCTTTCAGACCAGGCGGTGGAAGCAGCAACCTAGAATTTCTTTAAAGACCCTGAATCAGGTAAGAATCCCTGCCCCTCTCATCTCTTCCTCTCCATGCTCAGTGGCACCTGCCCTTCTGTCCCATTCTCCAGCTCCCTGGTCTGCCATGGATGTTGCTGTTGTCTCCAGCTGAGTCTGGCTCACAGCGCAGCCTGGCTGGAGTGGGGCAAGAGCGTATCTGGAACTCCCCCAACCTTCAGGGAAGCCAGGGACAGTGGCAGGACGCAGAGGGGGTATTAATGGCAAGAAAGGCAAGGGGAGGTACTGCTGAGCATGGAGGGAAAAGGAGGGAGTGCTGAGAGTGGAGAGAGAGAGAGGGGAAGATTTTTACCTGATTTGGGGACTTAAAAAAAAAGTCCTCTGCAGTTGCTCCCATAGTGTGGTTCACCTTGCAGGGAATAGGTGTGGGTCTGGGAGTAGGGATGTGGCCAGCTGTGGTTGCAGCACACAAACCTGCTTTTCAGAACTCTGGGTCTGCTCATGTCCAGAGAAAACAATAG
>NW_017729032.1:162348427-162350252 GCF_001723915.1 Gavialis gangeticus | reverse complement strand
AATAGGAGTGGGTCTGGGAGTAGGGATGTGGCCAGCTGTGGTTGCAGCACACAAACCTGCTTTTCAGAACTCTGGGTCTGCTCATGTCCAGAGAAAACAATAGAAATTTAGAACTATTTTTTTTCTTATTAAATATCAACACATTGCTGGTAATAGTATCAAATGAATGATTTAGTTCTTGATTTTTATTATACTTAAATATAATTAGCAGGGCACCACAAGTATGGAATAAGACTATGTTTTCTATTAATTGGATAATCAATGATTTTCATATATTGAATATATTAATATATATTTCATGTAATGAACAAGAAATTGTTTCAGTGTCAAAGTGTCACTTTAAATAATTGACATCTCATCATGTAAAAAGGGAATACTTTATTTTTATATAACTTTATAAAATACATAGGTTGTAAAAAAAAATCTATACTAGCATTGAAACCATCTGTAAATGATGTATGCTTAAGAGAGATGTTTTGTGCAGTCTTTGTATAAGAATGTAGTCATCAAAGAAGAGGCCCAGGTCATAAGGGGAAGAGAAAATACTTAATCTTATAGTTTGCAAATATTTTTCTAATTCTAGTCAAATACAAACCACAGATATGTAAGCCAAATTTTCTGTCCATCACTGTAAATATTGTTATTTCTTCTGATAGATGGCATACAGTTTGCAATCAATGGCATATTTTATTTATTAATAATGATTTTAATAACTTGCCCCCAGTCCTTGCCAACAAGTGGAAACATACACAGTATCTTTAGAAGACAGGCTTGCGAACATAGGCCAGCAAGGTTCTTTATGAATGATGAAATAAGTAGTGTTTAAATTAAAGGACTGTAAGATCATAGATGAAGTGGTTGTTCTGTGAAAAACATATTCTATCACTGGTGATAGGGGGTTTGTGTCCTGTATCATTTTGTGCATATGTTCATTCTGGAACATAAGGGTTATATGGTTTCACTTATGTAGTTTCAGTGATGACATGTGGTGCATTAAATAAAATAGATTACATGGTGGGATAGGAATGCTTAGGAGCCATGGCTTGTGATGGTTTTGGTGTGAAGGGTGTTGGTCATGATAGCAGTGAAAATGTATTGGCAGGTTTTGAATTTGTTGTTCTGGCAAAGTTTCATTCTGTTTGGTATTTGTCATTCACTAGGGAGTTTTCTTTCATTATGAATTTGGCTAGTTATGGGAGTTGTTTGAAAGCTAGGTGGGGGTGCAATTTTTCTTTAAGAAAATATTTTAAAGTATAAACTGAAAGTTTTTTTGATGTTACATCATGTAGGAAGTTGATGTTGCTGTACGAGTATTCCAAAAATGGTTTGATGGAAGGGTGGTAGTTACTGAAGCTGCAGTATAAATCATTGAGGGAGTTCAGTTTTTTAGTTTAGATGATGATGAAGTCATCTCTACATTGTAGGTATAGCATAAGTTTGGTGATGCAATTATCTAAAAAGATCTTCCTCAAGGTGATTCAAGATGTTTGTGTATGAGACAGTATCAGGGAGTAGGCACCAGCACCAGGTACCTACAAAGCACAGCAGATCCCCATGGTTGCTGGATGGGTGAAGAAGTCGTCTGAGAAAACTATGACAGAGAGGAAATGAAGGTCTTGTACACAAAGTTTTAATCCTGAACAAGGTTATTGCTCACTAGATAAGTATGCAGATGGTGCTGGCAGTGATGTAGCCCACTTAAGTTATTGTGGTAATATGATGGGTATATTCTGTTAAACAGTATTCTTGTACTGTTCACAAGTTTTATTTATTTATTTATATATTGTAGGGTTTTTTGGGTTTGTTTTTATGAAAAGGGGATTGG
>NW_017729032.1:162346475-162348122 GCF_001723915.1 Gavialis gangeticus | reverse complement strand
ATTAAATCAAAATATAAAGGAAGCCTGTCCATATCTTATTCTGAAAATGGCTCTGAAATGTTATAATTATTAAATTGATGGGCTGGCTAAAATCCATGGAGGCTGTTTATCTTCAAAGTTTTAGCATAAAGTGACCTCAACAATTTTAGGAATCAGTATGATATAAATCATTTCAACTACAATTTGATGTGATAAGTATGCTGGTTTTAAGTGTGATTTTCATGTTAGGATTAAGTAAAATGATATCCCACACACATACAGAGACACCACACACAGACATTTTAGTTTTTGTCCTTTTATATATTTTGACTGCATAAGAAAAGTTTACCTTGAATTTTTTCCTGACCTAATTAATTAAAAAAAGGAATCTGGCTAGAGAGAATTGCAGAAATAATTGTTATTAAGCAGTTTATAGCAGTAGCTTATAGCAGTGTCCTTACCCTTTGATTAATAAAGGTGAGATTATGCATATTGAATTGCATGTCTGTGTTTTGTTATTCTTATAATCCTTATATGAATTATAATAATTAATATTCTTTTGATATTTGCATTGTTCTTTTTGATTCCATTCTTCTCAGATCTTGGCCTAAAAGATTAGCCAGTTGGCCAAGAAAACATTTTCCTTTTAGCTAAAGGAATGTCTCTTAAGCAAAAGGTTCAAAAATGGAAACTGTAAAGCTTTCAGTAAGGTCAAGAGATGGTTTAACAGTTTGCTTTCTGATCACTGTACAAGCTAATGTTGCATCTTCTTAGTCTGCTGCCTTAAATGTTTCCATTCAGTTCTGTTCACCCATGCATGTTTTCTCTTCATTTGTGCCTTTTTTATTATTCTGACATGTGAGTTCCTCACAAACAAATGGGACATATATGAACATTTGTACAGAAGAAAAGGTGGGGTGGTTTATAAAATTTTCAGATATGTACTTACCATCACATCACAAGTTTTATATTAATTACAGTGCTTTTCCATAACTCTTCCTAGACTGGAGGCAAGTAGTAACAAGCAAGGCAAAATGTCCTCCACATGCTGAAGTCTAACCTGTGGCCTGTTTTCCCTTCAAAATGATATTATCCCCAAGTGAGTAATAACCCATGTTACAGGACCATATTCCAATCTCAGACTCACTAAGAACTGTTTCATGTGACAAATGTCATGTAAAAGGATGAGGACAGGGTGTGTCATTACTTGCTATATCGAAACCAATAACCAAAAAACACTATAAGCAGTATGTTACACATTAATCTAACATGCTAATTAACTGTTCATAATGAACAATTGATGCCTTCATTTTGTCTTCAAGTTCTCCAGTTCTTTTTTTGTCCTCAAGTTCTTGTGTCTTCAAGTTAAACCAGATGGGACAACTGAAAACCGATGCCCAGGAAAAAGAAAACTTGCTAAATGGGTACTTTGCGTCAGTTTTTCACCAGTCCCATGGGATGCCCCTGCCCACTGTGGGACAGGGAGGCCTAGGTGAGGGAGATTCCTTACTCTCCATCAAAGCTGACCTTGTGAAGGAACACCTTGACAGGCTGGATACCTTCAAGTCAGCCAGCCCTGACGGTTTACACACAAGGGTACTCAAGGAGCTGGCAAGCATCATAGCCCAGCCCCTGGTATGGATCTTTGAGAACTCCTGGTGATCTGGT
>NW_017729032.1:162344978-162346276 GCF_001723915.1 Gavialis gangeticus | reverse complement strand
CAAAACTGGCTAACTGCAGCCTCAACCTCACCACAATCCACTGGCTGGGGAACTGGCTCTGTGGCAGGATTCAGAGGGTGGCAGTTGACAGAAGTTAACCGTTGTGGTGTCCTGTGACCAGTGGGGTCCCTCAAGGCTCTATCCTAGGGCCTTTACTTTTTAATATCTTCATCAATGATGTTGACATTGGGGTCAGAAGTGGGCTGGCCAAGTTCGCCGATGACACCAAGTTTTGGGGTAAAGCATCCACACATAAGGACAGGAGGGTGATCCAGGCTGACCTTGACAGGCTCACCAAATGGGTGGATGAGAACCTAATGGTGTTTAACACTGAAAAATACAAGGTTCTCCACTTTGGGAGGAAAAACCTGCAGCATGCTTATAGGCTTGGCAGTGCTATGCTGGCTAGCACCACGGATGAAAGTGACTTGGGGGTCCTGATTGACCACAAGAAGAACATGAGCCGTCAGTGTGATGCTGCTGCTAGTAAAGCAACCAAAATGCTGGCTTGCATCCATAGATGTTTCTCAAGCAAATCCTGAGACGTCATTTTCCCGTTGTACTTGGCCTTGGTGAGGCCGCAGCTGGAGTACTGTGTCCAGTTTTGGGCTCCACAATTCAAAAAGGATGTGGAGAAGTTTGAGAGAGTCCAGAGATGAGCCACACACACACATGATCAGAGGTCAGGAAAACAGACCTTACGATGAGGCTGAGAGCCATGGGGCTCTTTAGCTTTGAAAAGTGCAGGCTTGGGGCAATCTGGTGGCCACCTATAAGTTTATTAGGGGTGTTCACCAGGACCTGAGGGAACGTCTGTTCACCAGAGTGCAAGGGATGACAAGATTGAATGGTCACAAACTCCTCTGTGACCATTTCAGGCTGGACATAAGGAAGAACTTCTTTACTGTCACAGCCCGCAAGGTTTGGAATAGACTGCCACTGGAGGTGGTTCAAGCACCCACTTTGAACGCCTTCAAGAGACATTTGAATGTTTATCTTGCTGAGATCCTATGATCCCTGCTGACTTCTTGCCCCTGGGGCGGGGGTCTGGACTCTATGATCCTCCAGGGTCCCTTCCAGCCTGAATGTCTATGAAATTCTATGAAATTCTCCTTCAACTCATGTTGACATTTCAATAAACCTTTCCTCCAGTAATTATGAATACTTTGGAACAAATGTAAAAGTATTTAATTTTACATTGAAATCAATGGAATTTGCCCATCAAGCAACATTCCTTGAATTTAAACCCTACTTATATCATTAGGGCCTTATGTTTGGCTCTTCAAAAAAAAAAAAAA
>NW_017729032.1:162339058-162339978 GCF_001723915.1 Gavialis gangeticus | reverse complement strand
TGGGTACTTTGCGTCAGTTTTTCACCAGTCCCATGGGATGCCCCTGCCCACTGTGGGACAGGGAGGCCTAGGTGAGGGAGATTCCTTACTCTCCATCAAAGCTGACCTTGTGAAGGAACACCTTGACAGGCTGGATACCTTCAAGTCATCCAGCCATGACAGTTTACACCCAAGGGTACTTAAAGAGCTGGCAGGCATCACAGCTCAGCCCCTGGTATGGATCTTCGAAAACTCCTGGTGCTCTGGTGAAATGCCCGAAGATTGGAAGAAGGCCAATGTGGTGCCTAGCTTCAAAAAAGGGAGGAAAGTGGATCCAGCAAGCTACAGACCCATCAGCCTGACCTCTATCCTGGGGAAGGTCTTGGAAAAGATTATCAAAGAGGCCAACCTATACAGACTAGCTGATGGCAATATCCTGAGGGATACACAACATGGGTTTGTTGTGGATAGGTCTTGCTTGACCAATCTCATTTCATTTTATGACCAGGTGACCTATCACCTAGACAAGGAAGAAGAGATTGATGTCATATATCTTGACTTTAAAAAAGCCTTTGATCTGGTATACCATGATCACCTCTTAGCAAAACTGGCTAACTGCAGCCTCAACCTCACCACAATCCACTGGCTGGGGAACTGGCTCTGTGGCAGGATTCAGAGGGTGGCAGTTGACAGAAGTTAACCGTTGTGGTGTCCTGTGACCAGTGGGGTCCCTCAAGGCTCTATCCTAGGGCCTTTACTTTTTAATATCTTCATCAATGATGTTGACATTGGGGTCAGAAGTGGGCTGGCCAAGTTCGCCGATGACACCAAGTTTTGGGGTAAAGCATCCACACATAAGGACAGGAGGGTGATCCAGGCTGACCTTGACAGGCTCACCAAATGGGTGGATGAGAACCTAATGGTGTTTAACACTGAAAAAT
>NW_017729032.1:162331104-162334058 GCF_001723915.1 Gavialis gangeticus | reverse complement strand
AATTTGCCCATCAAGCAACATTCCTTGAATTTAAACCCTACTTATATCATTAGGGCCTTATGTTTGGCTCTTCAAAAAAAAAAAAAAGCCCTAAAAACCAACCAGCTAACCTGGAAATTGAATTGATATTAAGAGAGAATGACAATATTTGATTATGTAACAGAGTGATTAAAGTAGGAATCTGCCTTGGAAATGGTCTTTGGAAGGCTTTCCACGCTCTTGCTTCTCATCCGTGGGCTTTAAGTGAGATATGTGCCTGCTAGCTCATCGGGGTGGCAATGTGAGCTAGCAGGCACATATCTCACTTAAAGCCCACGGATGGAGGAGGCACGGTACAGTGGGATTGGAGAGCTCCCCACACTTCTTGAGAAAAAAAGGGCAGTACTGGGCAAAGACTCCTTTTCACTCATTAGAACTGGGTGTGTCTGGTCTGAGGAAACTCAAGGAGCCTTTCCCTGCTTTTCCATGTTCCCCCCGGGAATGGGAGGAGGGAAGCAAATGCTGCATGCCTGTACTGCTCCCTCTCCTGGAAACATTTCCAGTAGTGGAAATTCAGTGGGCTTCATAGTACTTGTTCTTTTCTTTTAAGTTTCATGTATGAATTTAACACATGTTGAAAAATCAGAAAACAAAACTACTAGTAATTTTTAAGTGAGTGGTAATGGCTGAACTTTATGAATTTTAAGGTGCAACTTCAATTGCTAATATTAACTGGCTTATGACCAATGAAATGATTCCAGTATTTCCTTGCATACCCAAAAAACTATTATATTTTTCTAACAAATGACCTCTGATAAGATACAATATGTGTGTGTGTGCACATGCAGATGTTTTTGTATTCACTATTTATTTATTTATTAACTTATTTATATACACATATATACAGCAATATTCCAATGTGGTGTTATAGGACTAGAAAGAATACTTGAGAAATAGAAGCAAATGAAAATATTTCTACTTATATTTTCAGAGCTACAAGATCATTTGGCAGAAGAGAGGTTTCTTCAACGGAGCTCATTATTTAAAAAGGGGAAAAAGTTTATTAATATGCTAATTCTTATTCATGAATACAATTATTATTTCTCTAGTGCCAGGCAGTAGTCATTCTCTTGCAGCCAGCCAGCTTTATACCTGTTTAGCTCTGTTGACATCAGTGAGGTTATAGCCTTTTACAAGCAATGAGAAATCAGAATCAGGCCCAAAAGCCCTTCTGAGGAGGCTCAGCATCATCTTTCCAAGTAAAAATGGGACCGATCATGAGCATTTGCAGAATTAGATTCTATCTTCACAAGTGTGTGTGTGCGTGCGTGTGTGTGTGTGTGTGTGAACTCATTCAGTGCCCAATTCTACTGCACCCTGAAGCAAAACTTGATTTTGTTTCCACCTGTTCACTTCCTAACTTTACGAACTTCATATTTAAAGAAGGCTAAATCAGAACACAGGCCTGTACATTTTTACATGGTACACTTCGATACATACTTATTAATACTGACAATAAAAAATAATTGTACAACTTATCTTTTTAAAGAGGTGCTTGAAATACTGTTCTCAGGGAATTTGAAAAACTCCTGAAATCTAAAATAAATTAGCTTAAACTTCAAATATCCATATATTTTCATTTCTCAGTGATACAGAGAATGAGTTTAATGATCTTCTCCCACTTCCTCTGTTACAAGCTAATGAATCAATGTGAACTTCCAATAGCTATTCAATACCTTATTCTAACAACATAACAGTTTTTTTGGTTCAAATTCAAGAGGCAAGAGTCAAGTAGGGTTGTTTTATGTGAGCATGTATCTTAGCTTTCTAAAAATAGAGAATGCACTATACTGAGAAGCATGGAAGTATACATTGCAGAAAATGTCTGAACTATACATACATTAAACACAAACTTCATCCTGAACTTTTGGCTGTATATTTCATGTATTTAAAACAAGTATACGTGTCTGGTTGAAGTAATGCCTAGGGACTGTGTGGAATTTAATAATTTTCCTTGGAAAATGTTTTCCCAGAGTTTACATAAATGTGAGTGTTTTGGTAACAGCAGATATCTAAAAAGAAAGTTGGGCAGGAAATCCTTGATTTATCTCAGGGTGCCTTTTTCCCTATAAATATATATACATTGTTTTAAAAAATAAATAAATAGAATGTGAGGCCTACAGAATGGGAATTGTAGATCATACTTTCCCCATATGAAATATCTAGAAAAAACATTCAGTGAGTTCCTGTTGTGAATCTGGATTTTTGAACTGTCTGTTTTTTGAACAATTGCTAGAATTTTCATCTCTGTAAAGATGATCTGCGGAATGATATCCCTACTCCTTTGGCTATGTAGCAGCAATATATTTAAAATTCAAAGCATTCCCATGCTTAAAATTGGGCAGGTGCTTAAACAAAGTACTGCCTTGGGCCATAAGCCAAGGAGCTGCCTACTATAAATGCATGATTTTTGGAAAGCTACAAGCAGTTACAGCAGTAAAAGTTAACACTTATGGTATGGAAAAATAGGACCAGCCATTCCATTTTCAGTGCCTCGATGAATTTCAAAACACTGATTTGAGAACACTACAGCTAAATCCATCCATTTTGTAAAACTTTGTCACAAATGGGCTTTTAGAAGCCAATTAGCCTTTGCTATTCCCCTGGACCATTGTTCTAATGCATATCTACTCTACCTACAAGCCAATTCCTAAAAGCAAATCGCTAAATATCATTTTCTAGCCATCAAGCAGGGCCTGATACATACCCGCAGCAGAGGGGTACACTGCCTGGGAGGCAGGCAGGCAGCTTGTGTCATATGCTTCAGGGCAGGCAGAGCTGGAGTTTGTGGGGCTGCTGCAGCTGGCACATGCCCACACTTGTGGGACACAATGCCCAGGGACAGACTGCAGCTGGCACAGGCCCTGCAGGGTCAGGCCAGGGTTCTGGAGGCCAGCCTGAAATAGGCCAAGGAG
>NW_017729032.1:162324381-162326104 GCF_001723915.1 Gavialis gangeticus | reverse complement strand
ACCCGCAGCAGAGGGGTACACTGCCTGGGAGGCAGGCAGGCAGCTTGTGTCATATGCTTCAGGGCAGGCAGAGCTGGAGTTTGTGGGGCTGCTGCAGCTGGCACATGCCCACACTTGTGGGACACAATGCCCAGGGACAGACTGCAGCTGGCACAGGCCCTGCAGGGTCAGGCCAGGGTTCTGGAGGCCAGCCTGAAATAGGCCAAGGAGCGATCCCTGCCACATGGCTGGAGGACCTGCCAGCCACATGGCTCTGCCACAATCAGGAGACTAAGCCCCTGCTGGTGTGGCTGACTGGGCATAAATTCGCATCCGACATCAGCATCTACACATGTGTTACTAGGCAGTAGTTAACGCATGGCTAATCTAGTACCTGTATTTCTTGGTACTAGCAAACCATGCATTAGCGTATTTTACTATGCAATAAATCCCGCACGTGTGTAGGCAGTGACGCCTTACTGCACATTAGATTAGTCTAATGTACAGTAAAGCATCTTGTGTAGACATGCCCATTATGTCTGATGAATAGTTCTCCACTCCTATTCTTGTGAAACGCTTGTGCTAGAACAGGTATTTCCCTGGTTGATTTCACTTGTTTAATTAATTTGCTTCAATTACATTGCTTGGCTTGGACTGGATTCAGGAAATGTATCTGCTTGCACCAGCTGAAAATCTCTTTGTGTCTGTTTCAAGCAAGTCCTTCATTTTACTGATCCATCAGTGTAAGCAGAACATAATATGTTTCATATTCTGAGTCACAATAAAACAATCCCTTTGCGTAACCTTAGCTATCTCCTCTGGCCTTTAACAACCACATCAAAGAGAAGTTAATTAACTGGAAAAAGGGCCAGATATCTCTCTCCTTAATATTTGATTTCCCTTTATGTACAGTCAAATGATTTCTACGCAGGTCAGTTGACTTGCCTAGACTCACAGGAGACATACAACAGGGAAAAAAACCTCCCTACATAGAGATATGAAAATGATTCCACTTTGTACAGATTGGTTACACTTTTTTTTTTTCAATATTTAAATCATGACCCTAACCTCACCCAACAGTAACCCTTTAATCCATTTCACTTAGTTTTAATATAATAAACTATCTTGATAAAATGTCCTATTTTCTCATTGCATTTCTGCTCTTTAAAGTTAAAGAATTAAAAAGAATATTTATTTTAGGGAAGGAAAATTGTTATGTTTGTGCCTTACTTTTATTCAGGGTAGTTTTGGGCCTATGTTCAATTTGAAGGGACATATGAGAGTGTACGAGAAAAATGTACCTGGCAATCTGCAGTGTTCCTCTCATGTATAAGATGCTAATAGATTTGGATACTACCATATGTAAAATTATGATGAATGGATTTATGATAGATATAGAACAGTTCTTCAAATCCAGCCACAGGAAAACAATTTTATTTGGCTAGGATAACAAATTAGTGTAAAAAAAGTGAGTGTTGGGGTGGGGGATCAGGAGGAGGAGTAGCTGTTAGTGGATGTTGCTAAGAGACTTCTATGATGAACTAGTGTCTGAAGGAGTTAGGCTTGCCTGGTCCATCATCACCAAGGATCCTGGTTTTCTCTAATTATAAAAAATCTCAAATTTTCAGGTTAAAATAGTAACCCAAAAATCCACATTTTTTCCTTGATTATGAAAATGAAATGCCACTAATACTTATATATACAGATATATATCTGTATATTTGTGTATATATATATACACACA
>NW_017729032.1:162293135-162321285 GCF_001723915.1 Gavialis gangeticus | reverse complement strand
AGGTGCAGTTTCCCCCAAACCCCTGCACCTATCACCATGAATGTTGGCAGGCTTTGTGGGCTCATCAGGAACTACCATTCCTGCAAGTTTCATCAAGACTGGACAAGAAATGCCAAAGTTATAGCCTGCTTTGACCTTCCCCATTATAGCCTATGGGGAAGTCGAAGCAGATCAAATATTTGACTGAGCTTCGACCTCGAGTTGAAGAGGACCCACTTTGACTAGAAGCGGGCAGCAAATCGAAACAGGACCCAGTTTAATATTCAACATGGCTGTCAAATCGAATATTATCTACTCTGCACAGCCCTAATATATACCATGGTGCTTCATTTTGATCATGGAAAAATGTGGAATTTTGAATTATTTTTTTTAACCTGAAAATTGGGGATTTTTTTTTATCAGAGAAAGCCAGAATCCCTGATCATCACAGTGTTGTTTGGCTCTGGCCAAGAGGAGTATGCCTACATATTGTTTTCAAATCCTTTTATTTTTTGTTCTTTTGGGGTCTACTTTTAAGTTTTAAACAGTACTTCAGTTATAAAAGGTACAGCCTTCTGTCAGTAACAGAACTAACTTGAACTTGCTGCATAAATACAATTGATCCACCAGATGCTGTAGCCCAGGGCCTGTTTCATAGCAGGTGAACCACCAATTCCAAGAGAAACAGAGGCATAAAGTTTTACAGTTGAGAGGCTGTATTTGAACATTATAACAGGCACAAAGATACTCACTTGTGCTCACTCTCTGTTGAGGGTAGCATGGAGGTACATAGCTCCAAGACTGCCCTAAGAGAAACTTTTCTTTGGGTACATGATACTTTCCTTACCTCCACACAGGCCCTCCCCTCAGCATGGCAAGGACTATATATAGCAGAACTAGACAGTGATGGCTATTCTCATACAGACATTCCTTTTCTCTTGGGAGAGTAGTGACTCCCAGAGTAAAAATGGCCATTCTAGAAGAAAAATAACTTGGAAATAATTAGTGTTCAGTCATGTGATAGTGAATAGACATTCATATTCACATGTATCAAGGACAATAAAAAGTCTTTTTTTAGATATGTGAGGAGCCAGAGGAAAAGCAAGGGTAACATTGGACCCCTGCTAAACCATATGGGTCAACTGCCAATTCAACATGTATTTTGCATCAGTTTTTCACCAGCCGCAAGGAATGGCTCTGCCAAATATAGTATGGGACAGGCAGGGTGTGGGAGAACTATTACCTTACATCAATGTTGACCATGTGAAGGAACACCTTGAGAGATTGGACACCTTCAAGTCAGCTGGCCCAGGCAGCTTAAACCCCAAGATACTTAAGGAGCTGGCAAGCATCATAGCTTGGCCAATGGCATGGATCTTCGAGAACTCATGGCACTCAGGAAAAGTGTCTAAGGATTGAAAAAATGCCAATGTGGTGTCTATTTTCAAGAAAGGGAAGAAAGTAGATCCAGGGAACTACAGGCCCATCAGTATGACCTCCATCCCCAGGAAGATCTTAGAGAAAATCATCAAAGAGACCATTCTTGACAGACTCGCTGAAGGCAACTTCTTGAGGGATAGCCAGCACGGGTTTGTTGTGGGTAGGTCTTGCCTGACTAATCTAATTTCCTTCTATAGCCAGGTGACATATCACCTGGACAAGGGAGAAGAGATTGACGTCATGTATCTCGACTTTAAATTACCTTTCATTCTGGTATCTCATGATCGTCTTATAGAAAAAGTGGCCAACTGCCGCCTCGGCTACGTCACAGTCTGCTGGCTGGGGAATTGGCTTCAAGGTTGGACCCAGAGAGTGGTAGCTGACAAAAGTCAATCATTGTGGTGCACCATGACCTGTGGGGTCCTCCAAGGCTCCGTCCTTGGGCCTATCCTTTTCAACATCTTCATTAATGATGTGGACATTGGCATCATGAGCAGACTGGCCAAGTTCACTAATGATACCAAACTTTGGGGCAAAGTGGCCACACCTGAGGACAGGATGGTGATCCAGGCCAACCTTGACAGGCTCAGAAAATGGGTGAATGAAAACCTAATGGCCTTCAACTCCAAAAAATCAAGGCACTCCACCTTGGGAAGAAAAACCCGCAGCATGCTTAAAGGCTCAGCAGTGTTACGCTTGCTAGCACCACAGCTGAAAGGGACTTGGGGGTCATGATTGACCACAAGATGAATATGAGCCACCAATGTGATGTTGCAGCTGGCAAAGTGAGCAAAACTCTGGCTTGCATCCATAGATGCTTCTCTAGCAAATCCCAGGATGTCTTCCTCCTGCTGTACTCAGCCTTGATGAGGCCACAGCTGGAGTACTGTATGCAATTCTGGGCTCCACAATTTAAAAAGGATGTGGAGAAGCTTAAGAGAGTCCAGATGAGAGCCATGTGCATGATTAGAGGGCAGGAAAACAGGCCTTATGATGAGAAGCTGAGAGCTATGGGACTCTTCAGCCTGAAAAAAGCACAGGCTCAGGGGGGACCTGGTGGCTGCCTATAAGTATATAAGGGTTGTACATCAGGATCTGGGGGAATACCTGTTCACCAGAGCACCCCATGGGATAACAAGGTCAAACGGTCACAAACTACTCCAAGACCATTTCAGACTGGACATAAGGAAGAATGTACTCTGGATTCCTTTAAGAGTCAATTGGACATTTATCTTGCTGGGATCCTGTGACCCCAGCTGACTTCCTGCCCCTAGGGCAGGGGGCTGGACTCGATGATCTTTCGAGGTCCCTTCCAGCCCTAATGTCTACAAAATCTATGAAATATTATAGCTTCTCTCAGAGGAGAACATAGTTCTCCAGAAAAAGAGTGTTTCTCCTGGATTGTTGCTCCAGCAGAGATCAGAACATGCCACCTGCACAATCTCCATGTTGTGCTATGGGGAATCACAGGCTGACCATGAGCAGTCCTACGCTGCTTTATACATGCTACCACCTGTCACCAGGCCAACTAAAAGAGCCTGCAGAACACTGAGATATGTGCACAGCACCCCTTCTCCTCCTGCCCTCCCCCTCCCCTCTCAAAACTGCACAGTATCAGCACTACAAACTCTCCATTCTTCAGGGCCTTCGTGTTTGAATATCTATGGGTCTGGGTAAGTTTCTTTACCAGGAGAACAAATCTTAGAGAATTCTCCAAGATTATTTGAATGTGTGTATATCACTTCCCCTCCTTCTGGTGTCTTGCATCCTGTGGTGCAGGCAGAGGAAGCAGGCCCAATATAATGACTGGCTGCTCTGCAGGGGGGTGTCTCTGTTCCCTCTAGTGCAACTGAACTCAGCCTAATCTACAAGGCACTGAAAAAGAGAGTTACACTCTGCGCATGTAACAGCACTTTTGAAATGCAAATTTAGAATAGAAAAGGAGAGACAAAGAGAAATAAAACTTGCCAAATAGTAAAGGCTGAAATTGGTAATGGAAGAAGTATTTTCAAGGGTTTAACAGAGAGAATTGCAAGCAGTGAAGTTTTATAATCTGTTTTATAAAGTACTTGACAGTATCCTTCTAACATAAACCTGGCCAGAGTAGTTACTACATTTCTTGGCCTCACACAGTAAAATCACGTAAAATCAACTCTCCTTTGTCTGTATGAGGAGAAGGAAAACTGAGCTCTATTTCTCCAGAGGCAATGAACTCATTCTCTTCATACTTATTCCTTCATTTTGCCTCCTCTAAGCATTTAAGGGCTATATAAAATGTACACTTTTTTTCTTGCAGCTATTTTCCCTGTCTTTGAAACTGCTGGACCCTTTGCAGTTTGGGTATTGTAATAAGTGTCTGCCAAATAACAGGTCAGCACATTTGCCTAAGTTATTTTCACTAACTTAATCCTCCTGACAGCCACCAGCAAAATGCCTCATGAAGATCCTCATTAAACACATCTGCCACAGTTTTAGGTGATGATCATCTTCTTGATGGAAAAGATGGGGTAATTGCTCAGACATTATTTTATTACTTCCAGTGAAATACTATAGCTAATAATCTTGGCAGCAAGGATTACTGGCTTGTTGACTTCTACTTTTCCTGGGTGGATTGCACCAGTTCCCTCAACTCTTCTTCAGTTTTGCTCTAGTAACAAAGCTAACAATACAACTTGATTGATGCAACACTGTGCTGTACTTCTGCACAGACTATTACTACTATGCTGGTGCATGTCTAAGTGTAAGGTCCCCACTATTTAGCAAATTGCTGAAAAGGCATTAGTTGATCTTATTGTAAAAAGTCCAGTAATTTCCAATTACTTTAGGAAGAAAAGTCTGGATCAGAAGATTGGGGATTGTGCTTTCCTTACAGAGGGGGACCTGTATTCTGTCTTTGCTAATGGCTGAAAAATCCTAGGAGACCATAATATTTGATATAGAGATGATTGCAAAATTCTCAGATCTTCACATTTTATACATTGCTATAGTCCTCTATAACATATAGGGAAGGTGTGGTTGCAAGTGGCCAGAGTGCGACAGGTAGCAGACTCATAGTTTTACTTTGTCCCTTCTTGGCAATTGGCAAAATGTAAGCACTGTGAAATTTCTGAAAATCAAGAAGCATTAAAGGTATGTGAGTTTCTTTCTCGAAGGACTATCCAACATCCTAGAAACATTTATGAAATAGAAGGACACCAGAAAGTGCATGCATTTCAAATATGGAACCAAGATAATTACAGATTCCCCACCTTTATCCTGAAATATTTATCGGTGGGTTATCATTTTTCTTGCCCAAGATAAAGAAAAACAACAGTTCATTGAAGTGTGGAGAGAATACTAAGTGGGCATGTCTACATGTGTGATTAATGCTCATAAATAAATTCTGGGGCTGACCCGGAGGGTCAGCCTCCCAGCCCAGGACTCCTCAAACTAGGCTCCACATGCTGCAGAGGGCCTGGCGGAGGCATAAGGGTGCTTCAGTGTTGGGCCACCTGCCACATAGCCCCACACTGAAGCACCCTGTGCCAAGTCGTTATTTACAAGTACTACCCTGCTGCTGAGTTTATTAGTTTCATGAGTCCTAATAGGGGTATATGTGTAGATGCTGAGATTTTTACTGCACAGTTAATTAGTCAACTGCACAGTAAACATCTTGTGTAGATGCACCCACTGGTTTTAGAGCCAGAAAGGGATAGGAAGAAAGTGCCTGATGTAAAACAGAAGACTTTTTTTTACCTTTTGTTGTACTTTTTAAGAACATTCTTCACCAGAAATTGATAATACATCATCTTAGGGGCACATCTTGAATTGTCATATCATTAAGAATTGAGCTCCTTCCCTCCCTGCCCCCACCAAACTAATTAAACTTACTTGAACTCATTCTTTTTTTTGTTCTTTTATTTAAATTCATAATTATACCATTAGGTAGCTTACACAGTGCCCTTAAAAGAAGGGAAAGTTAATAATTTATCCAGAGATTTTTCTTACGTGGGAGATTTTTCCCCTCCCTCTCCACTCCCTCCACCAGCAAACAAAATGTCCTTCAAGAAACTGAAGTCCGACATCCATCAATCAATGCCAGATGATGTCAGGACCTCCCTTTTTATTAGTAATGGTCCTGTCACTTTGTTTGGAAACCCATTCTGCTGGGAGCAATAGTTTCTTTTGTTTCTAGGTTTACTGTCTTAGTACAACACTCTCATTAGTGAGGAAAACCTACTGAGCAATGAAACAACTCCAAACCTGAATGTGTTTACCAAGAACACTTGCCAAGAAATCCTGGACAGGAACTGCAGGGTGACCTTCAGTAAATACTTATGCCCTTGCCAATAGGAAAGCTGGACAAACTCCCTGTTCCATTATGCTAATGAAATATAGGTGCAAGTATAGAGACACAAAACAGATACTAATCCATCACCTGGGAAATAAAAGGCATTGAAGCATTCTAGCTCGTGAACACACTAAAAAGAATATTGATGTTTAGTAAGAATGTGTATTCTTTAACTAGAAGAATGATTATAACATAGGAATAACCTAGCTATTTCCCTACAACTCCTAAATAATAAGGAGATATTTCCAGAGTGAATACAGTCAAAGGCTTTCAAATACCTGTTTCAGAAGAGGGAAAGAGAACCAGCACCAGGGGTTGCTCTGGGTGTTGCTTAACTCTCCTAAGAATAAGAGTAAATTCGCCTTCTCTGCTAACTGATAGCATTTAAATTTAAAAAGACAATTGAAGTTAAAAGGTCATTCTTGAATTAAAAAACATGGCAAATGTGACTGGATATTGGTAAAAGAATGGGTCATCTTATGGTTAAAGCAAAGTACTGAATGTCAAAGAACCCAAGAGTAGTTTTTTCTCCTCTGCTTTTGGCTTTCTTGGTAATTTGTACAGTTCTGGCATCTGCAGGCCCAGAACAGAGCCCCACAATGCTAGGTACTGCACAAATACAAAACAGAAACATAATTTCAAGTCCTAAGGAGCTTACAGTCTAAATGATTACTCACATTTGGTGAAATTATACTATCTCTGTGCCTTGGTGTTCCCCATTTGAAACAAAAAACTCTATCGTGACTAGGAGATCTGATCCATAAATACTTTGCAAGTGCTTGAATTTGGTTTGCTAGAAGATTCAATATGGAGCTGCCACTACTATATCAATTTTTGCTACCGAGGTAATTTATCATCATGTGTAAATTATGAATGTGTGATGCAATCACTTAGTACAAAATAAAAAAATGTAACATCTCTAAAGTGCACAAAGATGCCACAGTATTGTACTACGGTATATAACAGGCACCATGATAATATGGTGGCTTGGAGGTACATACTTTCACAAGTTGTCAGTGGACCTTAATTTATTAATATGTACACTGTAGTCTTTTAAAGTTACTCCACACTGTTTTGTAATTTCCAGTACTGCTGGATATTTCTTTTCCTTGTAGACTCTATTAGGTAATCAATTTAGGAGTAAAATCTCCCAAATCCCAAACTACCTTAGCAATGATCTTTCAGCAGACATTAAAAATTACTTGATCCTTAACAATGTCTCTCTGGCCTATCAACAGCCAAATTTTCACAGCAGATGTGCCTGCTATTTAAGTCTTTTCCTATTTGCCAAAGAATTCTTTTGGCTAGGATCTTCCCCAAGGGTTGCTGTACTAGAAGAATTGCCAGAAATGGGGTTTGTTGTACTACATTATGGACTTTACTCTTTTACCATGTTTCAGATTCCTTTTTTAGTTTTGTCCTTTCTTCTAATAAATATTTAAAAAATGGCAATGTGCTTGTCAACAATTATGCCATATGACATTTTTGTGATGTATTTATGGTGTAGGATTTACATATTGTCACAAATATACTATTTCCAATTTTGCAATCAAAAGTATGTGCACAAAAAATGTGAATGTGAACATTCATTTCATTTGGAGGCCTTTGTAAAGAGAATATGGAGAACAGGGCCCTCTGAACCAAGCATCAATGATGGAACTGGAAAGTTTTGCAGTGGCCTTAAGGCATTTTGGATAAGGCTCTGAATCACTACCTCTTAAATGAACAGGTAAAAATTTGGGGTTATTTATTTTAAAAGTTAGAGGATATGTTGCTACCCAGATTTTTATTCTAACAACTTTCATGGTATTTAGGGAACAGCTAGTGGGGAAAGATTGTCTTTTCTCCTTGGTATTAAATGAGTACTTCCTTTTTTTTAAAAAATGCCTTGTAAATGTGTCTATTGTCAATTTAAGGATCCGGAGAAGAAATGATAAAAGCATGAAGCAATAAACAGTGTGAAATCTTAAACACACTGTGGTGGTTTCAGATTTGTAGTCCTACATGCCCACACTCCTTTTCTAATAGTTCCCATGAAATGAATAAGAACTACAGACACCTGAAAACACTTTATATAAAAGAGATTAGGCAGTTGTAAAGTTAGATCTGCATTGTTTCTCTCCTTCCCTCCACCTATCCCCCGATTCCTTACTGAAAACAAGAAGATAACTAGATTCCCCCATCTATTCAATTTACTTCAGTGGCTCTGTCCTTTCTTTCCTTTACCTGCCCCATTTCCAGAAATGCATTTTACATTAGACAGAGAACTGCTTTTGTAACTACTATTGTCTGGCTAAAGCATTCATCCTAGCAAAGAACCCTTTAAAATGGATTTCTCTGTGTCAATGGACACTGTTTTCTAGATAAGAAAGCATATGAATGCAGGATTTCCCACATAAGGTCAGACAACTCATACAACTGGTTGAGTATTTTGTCTCTGAAAGAAAACAGGTACAGAAGCTTCAGAGGCCAGGAAAGAGACAAGAATAGAAGAATATGTCCTTTAAGAATTTTCTTTAGAAGTCCTGTCACTTAATATTGTTCTTTGTTCTAAAGCAGAAGGGTTTTATCCTTTAGAAAATAAAGTCTATTGTGGCAATGAGTTCCTCAGGTTAGTTAGACAAGGTTATTTGGGTGAATCTGATATCTTTTATTAGACCAACTTAAATAGTTGGAAAACTCAGATTCTACCCAATTTGCACTGGAGAGAACACCCGTGTTTGCCACCTCACAATCTTAAAAAGGCTTTCACCCAACAAGGACACTCCCCCCGAGAGACAGATCACACGTTTGAAAGAGCCACCCGGATACCACATGAAGAACTGCTGCAGTACAGAAGAAACCCCCCACACACAAATCACACACCGCTGATTATGACATATCACCCCTCCCTCAAACCCATATGGAAAATCCTCAAACAATTGCAACCCATACTAGAAAGAGACCCTATTCTTAAAGAGATCTTCCCAGAGCCACCCATCCTAGCTTTCAAACAAGCACCAAACCTTGCCAACCTTATCACCAGAAGCAAACTTCCCCAGACCCAGACCACACTAAATGGATCCAGACCAGGCCATGCCAAGAAATGCAAAACCTGCCAACACATCTCCACCACCCCCACAATCGCTACACCCCACAACAGAGCCATCAGCATTTCTGGATCTTACAGCTGCACCTCCAGAAATGTAATATGTCTCATCCAATGCACCAAATACCCTGACGGAAAATACATAGGTGAGACCAAACAACAACTGCACACCAAAATGAATGCACACCGGAAATCTTTCAAAGACAGGAATACCTAGTTACCTGTGGGGGCACATTTCTCACAAGAAAACCACTTTCTCTCCAATCTCTCAGTCCTGATCCTCAAAGGAAACTTACAAAACACTTCTCAGAGATGAGCCTATGAACTCCACTTCATCAGCCTCCTGCATACTAAAAATCATGGACTAAATATAGACACTGGATTTATGACACATGATAACCTGCCTGACATCTGACTCCCCCGGTATCTCTCCACTGTTCATCCCCCTTCTCTCTCCCCTGGCCCCTCCAGCCTGTCTCACCCATTGACTCCTCAGTCTACATCTTCACTGACTACCTGTGCTATATGCACACCAGCCCAGCCTCTGGCTTCTTTACTTTTCACTCCATCCAGGAAGAGCACACACCAACCGCAGAAACTTCCTCAGCCTGATGAAGGGTTTTTGAACCTGAAAGCTTGCTTAAAAATTGTTTTCCAACTATTTAAGTTGGTCTAATAAAAGATTTCAGATTCACCCAAAGAACCTTGTCTGCCTATGTCCTTAGACCAGCACGGCCACAACCTACACCTCAGGTTAGGTATGTATTTCATATTTCTTTGTCTCACTTTTAAATTCATTTTCTTCAAATTCATTAAATGTCCTGTTTTTTTATAACAAGTACCTAATTTACCTTCTCTTTACCATTTTATTTCCCCTCTTCTATCAGAGAAACAGTCCCGGTCTCTCCAATATTTCCTGATACAGAGGTTATTAATTGACTATCATGTGCCCCTATATCACTTTCATCTCCACTGCATCTTACCTAAGATGTGATGACTATGAGTGAGCGTATTGTTCCAGCTAAGGGCTTGTCATTAACTTACATAATGGCATTATAATATTTTTCATATAATTTTCTTCTTTCCATTGTCGTTTTGACTTTGGCTTTTTTACTTGTATCTGGTACTGAGCGCATATTGCAATTTTCATTACCATTTCAGCCAGCTGGCTTGGAGCCAAGATAAAACTTACCTGTCTGTGAGTCTCATGATTATCTCTAAGCAGAAAGGTATGCATTCTGCACTTCGTATTAAACTGGATAGCTCACATCCCCACTACTCCATATTTGTCACCTATCTCCATGTATATTTATAGAGGATTTTACCCCACAAATGGATACCATGATGATTTTCATTTCTAGGGGAGATTTTCAAAGACTCAAACAGAATTTAAATTACTGTTTACTTATACTGGGAATAAGGAGCCTAAATATCATTTAGTCTTTATTTCTATTCCCTTTCCCATAAGCTCATATTATAAGGGAATGAGGCATATAAATTGTATCATCTGGTTCAAAGAACAAACCAAAATATCTGCTAGTAAAAACTCATTAAAATGTCTCTGCTGTCACAGAGCTGTGACAACCAGTGTTGAGAGATAGTATTGTGGGTCTGCCATTCTGCTTTCTCTTACTGCCCAGCATAATTCCCCTTCATAGACAAATGGTGCTCACTTGCCTTTAGTTTGGCTCATAACTTCTGATTTTCTCTTTTCCTCTCTCAAATGAGAACGCCCCTGCCTCTGTTAAATAATAATGGAATCGCAAAAATATAAAGGAATTCATAAGATCATTGGGGAGTAGGATTGGAAGGAATGGAAACTCCAAAGTCACAGAGGATCATGAACATCGCATGCCTCCTGAGGCTGGGAGGGCACAGCAACCACCCATAGGCAGCGGTGTCAGTGGTGGGGGTGTGGCACTGGTAAGTGGGGAACTCCTGCAGGCGGCTGTGGCGGTGTTGGCGGTGAGAGGGGGAGGTGGCAAGCAGTGATCGGCGACCACTCACAGATGCCACCGGCAGCAATGGCAGCAGCCAGCGCTGATCGGTGACCACCAGCAGATGCCACCAGCGGTGTCAGTGGTGGCAAGTCGTGACTGCCCTCAGGTGCCACCAGCAGCAGCCAATCTCAAGGGGTGCATGTGCACTCATGTGCACCCACTATGCATCATCAAGGTGGAGGATATTTTAACTTGAGTGCAATTGGCAAAGTTTTCATGTTCACTGCACTGCACCCGGCACTATGCTCTGCACAGCTTTGAGACCACACTGGAAACCTTGTTCTTAATTTATGGAGCTTGGTAACACAGAGGAGTCCACAAGCAGAGGGCTGCCATCATAGTAGCCTGTGCTCACATCTCTCTTTGTTGGCATGAAAGAGCTACTGTACATATGGTCACTTCCTAAAGGAATAACTATGTATTAAAGAAACTGTGTTGTGTTACTAAAATATTCAATAAGCCTTAAGACCAACGGTGTATGTGTGTGCCTATATATTATTATTATAAAATGTGGTTTACCTGTACTACTTTATAAGTAACAATTATGTGACAAATATATTTGTTAGGGCATACTTAGATTTCAAAAATAGCTTAAGCTTGGTGCACCCATTTAGATTCTGTGAGATTCTTATTGTACAACCAAATTCCAACCAAATATTAAAACTATGCATAGAGCATAACAATATCCTCTGGAGTGTGTGCTAACATCTGCCATGTGACTGTACAGCCTGTTGTAATCCTAACCAAGGCCAGGAAGTAAATAGTAATCTTGGAACAGCACTCCTTTGTGACACACCTTTCTAACAATGACGTTTAACAACTGTGCAACTGGACATTGTGTATAATAAATGCCATCTGTCTATGAAAAGCACATGCACTGCTCTTTAACATACATTACATATCAATGCATCTAACTTACATTCATATTTATAGGTATGGCCTTGTAGACACTAAAGCCAACATTTTGTAACTGTGGTTATCTAATGCCAACTGGAACCAGGGGTGTTCAGCAGATGTGAAAATTGGGTCAGTCATTTTTGGATCATATATGTGAATTTAGAAACCTGATTTTAGACATTCCAATTAAAAAATAAAAATGGCCTTAGTGTTGTGGAGGCTGTATCTTTAAACATCCTCTATGATGAAGATTAATACAGAACATTTGAAGCTTGAATTAAAATGTGAGTCAAACATAACATTGTTATTATAGCACTATTATGATGATTCAGGAAAACACTTATGAAATTGGGTTTGTTCATGTTATTGACTTGTATTAACTTCCAGCTTTGTTATGAAATACTGACTGTCTTATTTTCCTTATTTAAATCATGGAAGTTGTACCACTGGATTCTACTCAATCTAGACAGTACTATAAAAATTCAGTGGGGTAATGAATAATATTGAGGTAAGCTTGATTTCATCAAATGCTTGCTGCTTTCTGGCAAACTGTCAGGGAGTCTGGATAATGCTACTGCTTCAATAAAAGTATGATGGGCCTTTTTCTGTTGAAAAGATATTTATTAAATAAAGAGGAATTCTTGGGTATCACCCTGTTGAAGCTTATTTGTAATTTAAACATACAGTAATTCAGTAATAGATTTCTGTTTGACTGTCTGTTATATTCTGGGCCTCATCACTTCATCATCTGTTTCTCTTTCTCCATCCCATACGGAATACTTCTGATTTAATACAAGGGTTTGGCTAAGTTACTAAGGGAATACTGTGTCAAAGTGAGGTTTGCATTTTGTTCTAAATACTCTGAAATTCATGCTGAGGGCGGGGGGATGGGGATGAAGAATGTGGTGGATTGTCCATCCCTTGTCTCTACATTAAGACTGGATTTTAGTCTAAGAGATTTGAGATTTTTAGCTCAAACAAAAGTTATGGACTGTACTGGATGAAGTTTTGTGGGTTGTGTTATGCATTAAATTTATACTAAATTCTCATGTTTACACTTTCTGTCCACAAAATGTGTAGCTATACAGTCATTCTCTTCCATGGGCTGCTTTTATATTAGTCAAGAAAGTGCTTTTCCCCAAATACAGTCTCACTTCTGAGATTATGGTTCCCATAGGACTGGCTTTCATTTCCATGTGGAAACATACATTCTTGATCGTAATGTTAGAAAAGCAAAAAAGCCTTAAAAATATTGATACTATTGGCAACTCATCAATGGTACAGATTTCCATGTAGGCATAGACAATTTATCTGTGTGTGTGCAGTTCAGTCATTCAGATTTTTAAATGGTAGAACTGAGACTGGGTACATCTACATGTGAAATTAATGTGGCTCAATAAACTCCAGAGCAGTTCGAGCCAGAGTAAACTATCTGTAAGTACAGTATCTATAAGTGCACCTGGAACAGCAGCAATTTGAGCCAGGGCAGAGAAGGACCCTGGCTGGCTAGGCTGACTGGGTGTCAAGTATGACAAGGTTTGGCATCTACATGGGAGTTTCAGAGCAGTTAATTACTCTTCTGTAAAATACTGCTGTCAGAGTTAATTAGCTTACTGCGATTTAATACCGTGTAAATTGTAATATTTTAATGCAGAGCTAATTAGTCAACTCCACAGTAAAATGCACATGTACATGCACCCACTGGGTCTGAAATCTCTACAATCCACTTCTTTTCCTAAGACATTTCCAAGTGATTGTCATATTTCTAATGTATGTACTACTATGTATGTACTACTTCTGCTGGAACAGAATTGGCTATTCAGGTTAATAATAATATTAACAGTCTGGCCAAGAGAACAGGAAACAATGTAGCACCATTGGATTTTTAACTAAGTTGTCTGTTTTGAAGCTTGTGGTGGAAATTAATACCAAATCAAGGGTTTTAACAGCAATAGGCTCAGATATTAATCCCTCGATAGAAAGCATCAAGAATTTGTGATCAACAATTTAAGAAAATTTCTTCCAAGAGGCAGAAGTGGCAAACCCTGGAGTTTGCTTGTTTAGTAAACTGGACCTTGGTGGGCATGTCTACACATATGCTATGTGTAGTATGCCAGTTCTACCTTCCAGATGGGACCAGAGGAACCAGAGGAAGGCTTAACTGAGACCCTGTGGGTCAAGCTCCAAGGAGGGTGGGGGGAGAGGGATCTGGTGGTAGGGGTTTACTATAGGCCACCACATCAGGAGGAAGAGCTGGATCTGGAATTCTCCAGGCAGCTGGGGGAGGCTGTGGGTGCAAAGGATGTTGTGGTCAGGTGATATGAATTACCCTGACATCAACTGGGAGGAGCAGTCGGCCAGGTCTAGCCACTCACAAAGGTTCCTGATGTGCGTACAGGACATACACCTCGTGCAGGAGGTACTTGTCCCCACTAGGGGAAATGCCATACTGGATTTGGTGTTAGCCTCTGGGGATGACCTGGTTCGGGAGGTGCTAGTACAAGGGAGGCTAGGGGGACAGTGATCATGAAATGATCCAGTTTGCTATTCAGAGAAAGGTGGTGAGGGTAACTACCACAGCACAAATGCTTGACTTTAGGAAAGCCAACTTTGATGTCCTCAAGGCAGTAGTCAGGGAAGCACTCAGAGCCCAGCGGGTAGCTAGTATGGGGTCCAGGAAAGGTGGTCCTTCCTCAAGGAGGTTATCCTTGGGGCTCAGCAGGACACAATTCCTCTGTGCACGAAGGTGGGAAAAGGGTCCAAGAAACCTTCATGGCTGAGTGTGGATATCCAGGCTGGCCTGAGGGCAAAGAAAAAAGCATACTGGTGGTGGAAGCAGGGGGCAGGGACAAAGGAACAAAGTCTGTTCACCAGGGGCCCCCTTGGAGTCACCAGGAACAATGGCCACAAGCTGAGGGAGGATAGGTTTAGGTTAGATATTAGGAAGAACTACTTCACTGTAAAGGTGGCCAGAGCCTGGAATAGGCTCCCCAGAGAGGTGGTGCTCTCACCTTCCCTGGAAATCTTCAAGAGGAGACTGGATAGGCACCTGGCTGGGGTCTTATGACCCCTGCCACCCCCAGTGCTCCTTCCTGCCCATGGCAGGGGGTCGGACTAGATGATCTGTCTAGGCCCCTTCTGACTCACTGATTCTATGATTCTATGCTTTTATGCACAGTAGCCTATTTTACTGTGCATTAGAGTGTCATGGCAAAAACCGTGATAATATGCTACCATGCAGTAAAATTACTCTACTGTGCATTAAGCATCACTAAAAAAATGTGCATTTGCTATTTGCTATTTAGTTAGCACCTCACATTAGAGGTACTTAATTTAATGCTCAGTAGCAAAATCGCATTAATGAATGTGTAGATGCCCCCCTCCCCCCCCCCCCCCAAGTAAAAAGAATGCAATTCCTTGTGGGGAAAAAAGAAGGGATTGACAAGGAAAAGGAATAACAGAAATAGCTTTACAATGAGGTTACAGTCATAGACAGAGGCAGGCCTCTGTACTTGAACAATTAATTTGGCCTGCATATCCTGTCTCTCAACATATAACCTTAAATCAAAGTTGATATTAAAAAAAATACTGAGATTCAGGTAACACAAAGACATTAAAGTGAAATATAATATTTATTAGGGCTGTGCAAAGCTTCAGGTGCTGATTCTATCTGGAGGAGATTCAGCCCAATTCAGGGACCTAATCTCTAAATCCAAATCGAATTGGGAGACCAATAAAAAGGTCTAAATTAATTCAAAGTTCTCCAAATCAATTCGGAAAAGATTTGTAGAGCTTTGGAGATTTGCACAATTCTCACTCACTGCTGCAGGGAGCTGGACCCAGATTCTGTAACAGTTAGTAGGGGGCAAGGGGGAGTCTGGAGGTGAAGTGAGGGGACCATGGGGGGACCCTGACCAGGCCCCATCCCCTATCTATTCCTCATCTGCCCATGCTCCCCACTCCATCAATGGCTGCCCCACCTGGCCCCAGTGTCTGGGCACTTAAAAAATAAAGCCCCACACTCACTGGGTGCTGCCAGGTGGAGGCTGATCTTCACTGCCACCCACTGCCCTGTACTTTATGGGTGGCTCTGTCACAAGTCCTCATCCTCCACCCACTCTCCCAGCTCCATCAATAGCTCCCCCTCTTCATCCCAACTCCCAGTTCTTTAAAAAAAAAAAGCCCCACACTCATTGGCTGCTGCAGTGGCCATCGGGGCTTCTGGGGGCTCATGGCAGAGCCCCCCATGCAGCACAGGGCAGTGGGTGGGGCTGGGAGAGTGTGCGGGGGATGCAGCCTGTTTGATTCAGAGATTCGGCCTATTCAGCAGAGCCAAATCTCCAAATCAGATTCAGCCAAAGAGATTTGGGACAGTGATTCAAATCACCAAATTGAATCACCGACCCCAAATCTGAAGTAAATACTAGCCACTTCGCACAGGCCTAATATTTATGCTCAGTCACTAAAATAAAGCATCATTATTCTGGTAATATAAAAGTGAACAGACAGAGCAAGCTAAGATCCACAAAACTGACTACAATGTACAGGGGAAATGGAAAGTTTGGTGATAAAAATGTCTTAGTCGAAGTGACTATAAGGAATTAGAAGGTTGGTAACAAAGTCATTACATGGGGACAAAAATTCTAGTAGGAATCCAGCATCATTTTGGTGATGAGGTAAAGTGAAGTAAATAAATACAGCATACAAAGTGTGTCTACATATGCTATTCTAAGCAGGCTTACTGCATGGTAAAAGTGCTGCATAGTAAGCCTACTGAGGGAGCAGATTTGCTCCCACCCTGCTCTGCCCCCTGCAGCATCCAGAGGGAGGTCTAGGCTCCCCCTGGGTGTTAGCCCAGGGACTGGCAGGGAGCATGGTCCTGATGTGCACAGGGAAGGAATGCTGCTGCTGCAGAGCTCTCCTGTCCCATGCATTGGGACAAGCCCTGTGCCTAGTATGGCTTCCCTGAACAGCTCAGGGCTGGCCACAATCTGTCCTATTCTGGGGCAGGTCCCAGCCAGCCCCAAGCTGGGCAGGGAATTCTCCTGGTGTGCAAGCTCCTGGTCCCAGCTTCACAACCGAAGCAGGGACCTGGTGATTTCTCCCTGCTTCTGGGAGCTGCTTGCTGCTAGGGCAGGCTCTGAGATCAGAGCCCAGCTGAGACAATGTCCCCACTGCCCTGGCAGCAGGCAGCTCCTGGCCCTAGCTCTGCAATCATAGTGGGGGCTGGAAGATTGTTCCCTTCCCCCAGGAGCTGTTTGCTGCCAGGAAAGGTTCTGAGCTTGCTGAGACAATGCCTCTATGGCTCAGGGGCATTATCCCAGCTGTGCTGTGAGCTCGGAGCCCATCCCCAGCAGCAGGCAGTTCCCGGGGCCAGGGAACAATCTCCCAGCCCCCATTTGATTGCGGAGCCAGGACTGGAATAGGCCTGCTGCCAGGGCAAGGGGCCTAGGCCCCATGCTCAGAGCTCACCCTGGCAGTAGGCAGCTCCCAGGGGAGGGGATTGCTCTTCACTGCTGCCGAAGCTGACTGGGAGCCAATGTGCTCCTGGTTGGTCGTCTACACATGGGCAACTGTGCAGTTACTACCACACCATTAATTTGATACCTGCATTATTTTGCAGTTGACTGACTGACTGCACAGTAAGCACCTGCACATGTAGACAGTAACACTTTACCACACAGTCAATTAGTCATGTGCACAGTAAAGCATCTTGTATAGATGTACCCACAGAGTGTTGACTTGAGGCTTAATCTATAAAATACAATACAGGAGCATACTCTGAGCTTTACATTCTAAGTGAACAGAACCAATTTACATAGCAGAGCTGGGTGCATTTTGGATATAAACCAGGGAAGCCAACTCAAGATTTTTTTTTAATGATAATCTAAAAATCTTTTAATGATAACCAAACTTTTTTTAGAAATCTGTTTTTATTTTTATTGACATATGTTTTGCCTAATATAAAAGTAACTCTTCTGCCAAGCCCTGGATGACCGTAACATGGACTAGCTTCATATTTAGGGGTTTACACCAAACATAGTAAAAAAAAAAAAAATTGGTTGGCAGTAAAAGTTTACAGATCTGTTAGTAAAAAGAAATTTAGTGATTTTGCAGCCCTTCTTGACTGCAGGAAAGACTTTATGTAGTTCTGCCTCTACCTCAGGGGTCCCCTACTCATACCCAAATATTGATGCCCCTGACCTCATCCCCATCATGCCTCTCCCTCATCTCACTCCTGAGCCTGTTAGCTGTAGAAGGGCTAATCAATGCTGATTAGAAGTACCAAACAGTTCCTGTTCAGGAAAGCTACTGGTTCACCAACAGTTAAGAATTATGAATACTGCCTTCCCACTCATCAGGAGGTGATTTGCAGGCTTAGGCTTGGAAGCTTGGCCAGCTAACCTTGGTTCTGATAAAAACAAGTGTCCAAAGCTGGGTTGTCCAGCAGGCTTTCATAGCAGATTCTCTGATAACAAAAACAGTCTTACTTCATAGTTTCATAGTTGGTAGGGTTGGAAGGGACCTAAGCAGATCATCTAATCCAACCCCCTGCCATGGGCAGGAAAGGATGCTGGGGTCAAATGACCCCAGCTAGGTGGCCATCTAGCCTCCTCTTGAACACCCCCAGGGTAGGGGCAAGCACCACCTCCCTTGGAAGTTGGTTCCAGCTCCTAGCCGCCCTGGCGACTTGGAATTCATAAACCAACAGTGAGCATATTGTGGGAGAATTTAGCAACAAAACCAAACAGTAACAATTTACAAGTACAAGAAGACCATACAATTCCATTCTTATTTACAACAATATATATAGATATAACTATATATCTAGATAGATAAACAGATAGATGTTAGGGTCAGAAGGGACCTCAGTAAGTCATCGAGTCTGACCAGCTGCCTGGGGCAGGAAAGAGCTCTGGGGTCAGATGACCCCAGCCAGGTGCTTGTCCATCTCCTCTCAAAGACCTCCAAGGTAGGGGAGAGCACCACCTCCCTTAGAAGCCCATTCCAGATTCTGGCAACCCTTACTGTGAAGAAGTTCTTTCTAATGTCCAACCTAAATCTGTTCTCCATCAATTTGTGCCCATTGTTCCTAGTTACTCTAGGGAGTATCCTAGTAAATAGAGCATCTCCTATTCCCTGCTGCCCTCCCCTGATGAATTTATAGGCAGCCACAAGATCACTTCTCAGCCTTCTCTTGCAAAGTCTGAAGAGATCTAGTCCTTCAGTCTCTCCTCGTAGGGCCTTTCCTGCAGGTCTCTGACCATACGAGTGGCCCTCCTCTGGACCCTCTCAAGATTCTCTGTATCCCTGAAGTGTGGTTCCCAAAACCAGATGCAGTACTTCAACGGTGGCCTGACCAGTGCCACATAGAGGGGAAGCATCACTTCCCTGAACCTGTTCATCATGCATCTGCTAATGCATGATGAAGTGTGGTTACCCTTGTTGATCACTTCCTCACATTGATGACTGATGATCCCTTTCCACTGCTATGCTGCTGAAAAGGTCATTCCCCAGCCTGTAAGTGTGTTGGTCATTCTTTTTGCCCAGGTGTAGCACTTTGCTCTTGTCTTCGTTGAACTGCATCCTATTTCATTCTGCCCATTTTTCCAACCTGTCCAGATCCCCATCCTCTGGTATGTTAACTTTGCCCCATAATTTGGTATAATTTGTGAACTTGGACAGGGTGCTCTCCACACCCTTGTCTAAGTCACTGATGAAGACATTGAATAGCACTGGCCCAAGAACTGAGCCTTGTGGGACTCCACTGCCCACAGCTTTACAGGTTGATATCGACCCATCCACCACCACACTCTGGGTGCAACCCATAAGCCAATTTGCCACCTAACTGTGCAATCATCTGCATCACAGTCTGTCAGTTGATTTATGAGAGCAGCATGAGATACCATATCAAAGGCCTTCTTAAAGTCTAGGTAGACAACATCTACCTTGACTCCTGCATCTAAGCATTTTGTGACCTGATCATAAAAAGAAACAATGGTTTCTTCTAAGATAGATATATAGTTAGATAGAAGTTTGATTCTCTATAGATTTTAAACTAATACCAATGATCACAAAGAAAGCAAAGTAATAGTAACTCTGGTACTTTAGCAGACCTGATAAGCAGGACTCCTGGTTTTCTCTGATAAAAGTAAATCCCCAATTTTCAGGTTAAATCCACATTTTTCCATGATCAAAATGAAACATAACTATATATATGTATCAATGTATTAGTGGCATTTCAATTTAATCATGGAAAAATGTGGATTTGGGGTTAATTTTTAACCTGTAAATAGGGTGGGGGGGGGGTTATCAGCGAAAACCAGGATCCCTGTTGATAATTAAGCAAACAGATGTAACCACCCAGTTTCTTGGCAACCTCAGCACTGGTTTACTGAGTCACATTTAGAAACAGGACTTCACAAATACTATATTAATTACTATTATGATCAGAATGAAAATATCCAGATCAACATTACAATCACCCAAACTTCTGAACTCATACTTTCTGATATACATAGAAAGCACCTCTTTGTTCAAATGCCTTTGAACTAATATGCCCCAGCAGATGTTTTCACACCCTCTGTCACACAGACCTTTCTGGGATCAACCAGTCCGTCCTCAGTAGAGCATGTTTTACTAAAGCCAGTACTAGTTTGTCTTGTCAGAAAGATAAGGTGATGTACCCAGTCTAGTAGTGGTAGATTCACTTGATCCCTCTGGGGGTGTCTACAATCCTCCATCTTTATAGGCTGGCCTATAGCCTGCTCAGACACTGGTAGTCTGTTACTGCTTGTTTACCACTGGACTGTATCTGGTCTGGACTCTCTCTACTCTCCTCTCTCATATCCAGAATTGATTGCCCTTATAAAAGTCTACCTCATACTTCTCAACCATTCCAATTTCATACATTCCTATCACTCAACAGTCCATCGTTCATCTCCCTCACACCAGCCAATCAATATGCATATCATCTCAAAGGGTGAACAACACTCTTTCCTGCCAAATATTCACTCACTCATACATTTTCACTACATCCTCATTTTACCAAGCATAAGTATATCCAGGCAAGTTGAGAACTGAAACTTATGACATCCTAGAAGGTTGAAGAGTTCATCCCTTCTTGAAACTTCTTGAACTCAGACAACTGTACAGGTCTCAACATACACAAATATCTTAACAGCTACACTCAAAATATGGGAACTTAGTAAATATACTACATAACAAAAACTCTACCAACAAGCCTTCAACCCTTCCGGCAGCCCTGCCCCCATTCTGGCATGAACCCCCACCCCATGCCTCCTCCCATTCCTATCCCTGTAGTTTCATCCCAGCTGCACCACCCTCTCTCCGTCCTGCCTGGGCTGTGCTGCCTGCCTGCAGGACATGGGCAGGCAACAGGATGCAGTAGCACATGGCTGAGTGGGTGGGTGGTGGTGACTGGGAGAGCCTACAGGGACTCACATGGGCCACAAAACCCTAAACTGAGCTCCTGCTCAGACACTAGGTGACATTGCTCAGCCCTGTCTGACCTTCAATATCCAGCCTCATTCAGATGACAGATGTTCATTTAAGCTCAAGGTTGTTTAGATTTTTTACAGATGGCTACATTTTATGGACTAAAGGCTTTTTTATGGGCTTTCAGTAAATCTATGGACATTTGGCAACCCTGATATGAACCTGTGTTTGGTGTTTTCTAGTTGGCTACCTCTCTCAATTTCTTCCCTCAGTGTGTGTTTCTTTTTGGCTTTGTTACTTTAATCTTTCTGCTTCAGCACCTAATTCTATCCTATGCACTCTACAGTATAGAGAACCTAGTCAAATATCTCTGAATTTTGGATTCTACTATGAAGGCCAGGCACATTACTTTAGGAATCTAGTCTTTCTTCAATCAATAACTTTAAATGCTTGTGTTCTCTATTGGATATGGATTTTTAGCCCTACTGACTCTGATTGTCAAAATCCTGTGTACACCTGAGATTCCCTTGCTCTTCGCTTTAAGAATTTGGTCATGCTAGCAATGTTCCCTATGACTCCAGCCTGGCAAAATATCACAGGCCACCATTAGAATTAAATTGTAACATTTGACATTGTTTGCATAAATCATTTCTCATGCACACAATGAGAGCTGCTTTAGCTTTGACTTTAATGTAGCCCAAGATGATGAATTTCAAGTAAAGCTTGTTCTGGACTTTGAAACCCTTAAAAAGTCCAGAAACTTCATATTTACAGATGGTTGGACAACATATTCAGGCTGTAAAGACCAACTGTAGAGTGCCAAATTATAAGCCTGTGTTCATCGTCCTACTTCAAGGAGACAGGGAATATCTGGGGTATTAACTTATACATCATGTATCCAAGATCCCAAGGGCTGCTTGATGAATGAGTTACAAGCAGGTGTTTTGAGGACCCTTAAAAGCCCCTTTGGGGAGTCCCAGCTCTCTCATAGAAATGCTTTTCCCCAGTCCAGGGCTTTGAGCCATAACTGAGCTAATACACAAAAAACTTTTTTTTCCTCTTTGGCCACTTACTAATGACTTCATATAATTTAGCATGATTTTTCTTAGAAACTAGAGAGGGTGAGATCAGAATTGGGTGTATACAGACATTAACAGAGAGTGTAAATTACTAATTAGGCAGATTATGCTACCACAGCTCTTATTCCTTCTTCTGCATAGACTGCCAAGAACTTGATCCTACATTTCTTGTGATCTTAACCATCCAGTGAAATTGATTGGGAGATGAAGAAATAAAAATGTAAATGTCTTGGTTTCTCATGGCTTCTCCATGCATGCTTGGAAAGGAAGAATTTTGCTAAGATGTAAGGAAAGGTGGGTAGGGAAAGTGGAAGAAAAAGGGCTCCCTCTTGGTTTTCAGCAAGAATTCAATAGCACTCAAGTGCTTACTTTGCATGTCAGAGGTTCCTGGTTTGAGATATGGAATAGAAGAATTCTTCAATTCATTCTTCTGACTCTGGTGGTTGGGTGAAAAGCTGATCAAGCTGCCTCCTGCTATATTTTTTTTTCATGGACAGAAGTATTTTCTGATAAGCTCTGCCTATCACCATTTCCTCTCAGCAAAAATGGAGTTTTGAACTGGGTACAGCATGAGTTTGGGAATCTGACAGGGAGAATGTTATTGACCGGTTGATTCAGATGGCTGGTATGCATTTAAATATTAGGAAGAATGCTTCAAAGGAAGCTGTGCTAGTTTCGTAGGGATACTACCCACAGAGACAATTACAATTCCATGGCATGGTTGTGAAACTTGGCACAAAACCCTAATAAATTATAGTTTTAAAAGGAATATATTAGTATAGATTTATTATTTATTATTTTAAGTCATTGCAATATATCCTTTGATAAAAAACAGTTTTTTGACTACTTGAAACAGATAGCAGGGTATACAATGATACTTATTCAAGAGCACTCATGTAAGGTTGTCTCCTTAAGAAGTGCCACCTACATACTGGCTTGGGCAGTAATGGCACAGGTTAAACAAGTAGACTGAAAACAATGGAAGAAGAGAGGAATAGCATTTAGAAAGAAATACCTGGGAGTGCAAACATAGGCATTTTTCATAGTTTCATAGTTTCTAGGGTCGGAAGGGCCCTGAGCAGATCATCTAGTCCGATGACAACTCTTCCTACAGTAATGATAGATGTAGGATCCTTAGTATGCTATACTAGCAAACAGTAGTACACAACAGTGTTCTTAAGTCTACAGACATTTCCCATGCAGTGCTTAATACATGGATGAGTGTATTATTTATAATGATGAACATGCATCTTAAATCTGGATTTTGCCAATAGGAATGTTTTATCTGGAGGTTCTGTGCACAGCCTCAGCAGTGCAATTCTATTGCAGAATCAGAAAGGAAAAACAGTTTTGAATTACAGGATTGTTCTCCTGCCAAAATATCTGACAGCATCAAAAACCATAAAAATGGAGTATAACTGGTAAATGTTATACCAGCAGGCCTAAAAGGATGATATATACTTGTTTTTCTTAAGTGGCCTTTTTTTACTTGAATCTAGCAAGAATATCTTTTGTTTAATTTAGACACATGACATCATACCTCATGAATTACAAAGACTGGAAAATATCAGACCTAATGAAATAGCTGTTCTTTTATGAATTGCTCCAGTATGCTAAAGAATAATCTCCATTTAGGGTATAACTGAGTTTCCTTTAACACAGCTGTATCTCAGCATACCCAGATGACAATGTGTAACACAATACAAGCTGCTAGGTTTTAGATCAGTTTACCATATGGTGTTAAGTGGTAAATGTACCTGCAGAGATTCATTATCTTAAAATTCCTGTCAAAGGAAATAGGAAAATGGGAATGAGGTATGCTACATGTAAACAGGAACTGCAGTATGAATCCTAAGTGAGAAGCTATAGATAACAGACTAGAGGAGAATTAGAACAACCACCTAAGTAGGCAGCATAAGCACTGAAGAAAGTAGGTGAAATAAAATATATTCCTTTCCCCCATTTGGGGGATTTTTTTTTGAAAGCTGACACAAGTTTATATTTTTAAACTAATCTCCACCATCAGATTCATATTTTCTGCAGCTATAACTTGTTAGTTTTGAGTCGTGTTTCAACATCATAACAGATGTCTCTAGTTTGAGACAAGGACTGTAGGCTCAAAACTGATTCACTGAAACTTCTTTCACCATAGGAGGGCAGCTAGTAAGTGTCTGTTACGGCACACTTCTTACATTTAATCATGTTATTATTTAATGCTGTCTAAACCCCCATGCAGCAGTAGTTTCATATTTTAATGGGCAATACATTTCAAACTTTAACAGCCATCCACAATTAAATTGATTATCCACATTATATCACAACTGTTTTTTTTCCCCTCTGGCACATCACAAACATATTATTGGTACCATTTTGTCTAAGTGGGTGATCACAAAAGTCAACATAAAGTGTAAACAAAACTGCCTTTTGTTTTAAATAAAATGCATGAAAGCTGTGCCACAATAATACATCAAAAGCTATATTATTTTGCGCAACAGTGAAGAAACCTAATAAGCTGATGGTTTTATTTACAAATGACCTTTTCTAAAATGTCGGAAAGAGTCTTATTGTTCTTTATAATGTAGTTATACCAGCAGTGCACTGATACATTAATATTTTCATGGGTGCATGACCCACCTATAAAAAGTGCCCTGAGCCAAGAGCACTAAACAAAAAAGAGGCCTAGCAATAAGATCTAGATATCCTTTTACATAGATGTCACAACCTTGATTCTGCAGGAGGGTGGGACAAAAACCAAGTCTCGATCCTACGAACACTTTATTCATAAGCTTAATTTTACACTTAAGATTGATACCATTGAAGTCAGTGAGGCTGTTCAAAGTGTTCATGCAAAGAATGCACATGAGCAAGTGTTTGTAGGATCAGGCCACAAATGCTGGGTTCTACTTGAAATAATCCCATAACTGGGATACTGAATCCAGTTTTGTATGAAAATATTCCCCAGATCCTGAAGGATCAAATTTGGCCCCATATGGAAAGATAGTCAAGATACCATTTTGGACTGAACCCAGCTATATTCCTTAAGGAATTTTTTGGTTACATATCTAGTCAACGGATGAGGATTGCTGCCTTTCTTGCCTCCATAGTGTACGTGATATGCAAATTTATTCCACCCTATTCCTAACAAATTAAACACTTCATCCTTCTTTGGCCTGAATCTTGTGAAATTACTTGCATCAAGATAAGTGAGGGGGAAAAGGCATAAAATATTTCTGTAGCAGAATGATTTACACTGGTGTAAATGATTATGTAGGGGACAGGAAAAGGAGAATCAGGCCTTACTTATCTCTAGGAGAATTAGTAGAGTTTTTTCGCAGTAAAGGTAAGGACAGAAAGGACGGGGTACTGAATTATCCTCCCATCCTTTGGATTGTTCCTTCTCAAACAAGGTGATGGTAAATTAAGAATATAGCTAAAGCAATTACTATCCAAGACATATCTATGCTGAAGATTAAGAGAAGATTTCAGGTTTCAGACCTTTCAAGCTATCATTCCAAAACTACAATTATTCTAAGGACCTCATTTTCAACATGTTTCAGGAGTACATTAATTTTCAGTACACTGACCTAACAACTAATACTTCCGGATCCTTAAGCTTATGCTTATGTTTCCAAAGATTTTCAAAACAAAATTAAAACTATGTTATAATTAATGGAGGACAGGTAGAAAAACCCTTTGAAAATCTCCACCACTGTAAGAGTAGGATCATTTTTTTGCTGTTAGTTTGTTGTTGTTTGTTTGTTTGATACCTCAAGATTTTATGTGGCATCTTGGAAAATGCACTTTAATTTTTGCTCTTTTCTTTTCAAATGCAAGGATGAAAACAATGCAAATGTAGAAAATCCAGTAATAAAGCAAAAAGGCAGTGGATTCTCCATTCTTCCAGCACGGCTGGTGAGGCTTCACAAGCTGGGAGCATCTATGCAAGATGCTGACCGTGGAGTAGCCAAAAAATATTGCACAGTAGCACGTCACAGCACGGACAGTGCTAATACACTACTGTGCAGTATTATTAGGCTACTGTGCAGTAACATCACCTAAATGACATTTGCTGGCACTACTGCACAGTAACTCTGGTTACTGAACATTTATTTAGTGCTTGCTAATACAAGTACTAAATCTGCATCTCATGTAGATGCACCCAAAGGGTCATGGATTTAATTCCACTAAGCCAGTTCTTAGTTGCGCTTTGGCTACTTGTGATTGATGAAAACTTCTGCAAGTTAGAGAAGTAGTCAGGCTGTTCTACTAAATGTCTAAGCAACATTTGCACATCACCCTAGACTTAGTTCTTCATTGTTTATCTGCATTCTTGGCTCTGGCTAAGAGTTGTTTGTAATTTTCTAAAACATTGGAAAAGGCTATAGCATTAGGCTAGGCACAGAAATTACACATAAATGATTGGAAGTCAATCTGAATCTGTAATAGAACAGAAGTTCAGTGCACATAGACTGGTTTAAAAATGTCAGAGCCCTATCTAAAATAGATCTGGATGGATGTAGTATCAGATTGAATCAGTTTAGGTTAGACCTGTTTATCAAAATTCTGTCCCAGATCCCCTCCTGACTCAAGCTAGGTCACAGTCCCTCAGCATCCCAGGAGCTTTTGCAGCTCTCCAACTAGTCCTCCCACCCCCTTGCAGGGCAGGAGACCTAGCCTCTGCCTGCATTACTTTGCTTCAGCTGAGCACCAGGCTGCTCCACCCCTGGGCTGTTACAGAGCTGCAGCAGCATCAGAGAGCTGAGGTAGTAAAGTCTCTGTTCCCCAGCCCAGCACTCTGCCTGCATCTGCCAGCTGAACCAGGCAGCAGGGGGAGAGGATAGGCCCGACCCCACTCCTGCCCACTCTAGCCATCATAGTGGGGAGGGCCATGCAGCAGGGCTTCCCCCCTTACTTGCTGCCTCGCCTAGTGTGGCTTCTCTTCACAGGCCTGACTCCCTGCCAGTATAGCCCTGACCATGATCCAGTACAGCAGGGATGCTGTATGGCAGAAGGCTCCATTCCCCCATCCCAATCTCCCACCCAATCACCTCACAGCTGCAGGAGGAGCCACAGCTAGGGCCACACTGGCCACTCAGGGGTGGCTGGCTCCTTGGCTGCTTGACTGGGCTTGGCATTTTCCAGCAGCCTGGTCAAGCGCCCCAAGCCTGTTGGCCTAGGCCAGTGCAGGCCACCTCTGTAGCCTCCTTTTCCTGTCCCCCCGCCCCTAAAGGCTGAACATGCATTCTGTTCACTCCCTAACTAATCTAGGGCACTTAAGAAAAGCTGAGAAAGTTTGTGCAAACTCTCTTTGTGCTTTTTGAATAGCTCTACTTAGCCTTAGTTACAACGTTTTTTTTCTCCTTCCTTAAATACTTTGCCATGGTTTTTTTTCCTCCTTTAGTACTTTTTTGTTTGTTTCTTTTTTTTGTCTTGTATGGCATAAAAATTAATCTCAGTATTGTGCACATGAATGAAGATTAATCATGTAAGAACATGAAAGATCAGTATGTTAGCAAGATCAGTAGGGCTGTGTGAAGCTTTGGTTGCTGATTCGATTCAGAGGAGATCTGGCCTGTTTTGGTGGCCAAATCTCCAAATCTGAATTGAATCAGGAGACCCATTAATCTCTCCAAATCGAATCAGAAGCCTCACCATCTCAGCATTCGCAAGCTGTGACTGGTACCTTGAGGTATGTAGAAAAAACATATAAAACTGTGTCAATGGCTGAATCACTAATTATCTGAATCAGAATCAAATCTTCAGATTCATCTGAATTGAATCAGGATAGTGATCCAAATCAGTGAATCGAATCACTGTCTCCTGAATCGTGCTGAATCTGAATCCAAATCAAGTAGTGCCTGCTTTGCACACCCCTAAA
>NW_017729032.1:162286508-162288135 GCF_001723915.1 Gavialis gangeticus | reverse complement strand
AATGGCTGAATCACTAATTATCTGAATCAGAATCAAATCTTCAGATTCATCTGAATTGAATCAGGATAGTGATCCAAATCAGTGAATCGAATCACTGTCTCCTGAATCGTGCTGAATCTGAATCCAAATCAAGTAGTGCCTGCTTTGCACACCCCTAAAGATCAGTATGCAGCTATTAAGTGATTAAGTTGTACCTAAACTCTTTTAGGCATTTTTCTGTTTGTTTAATTTAAATTCATGTTATAAAACTATTAATACAAATATTTTCAGACTCATGACTCTGGACAAATCTTGAGATGCTGGTTTCTAAATCCTGAACACCTAGGTTTTTTGTTTGTTTTTGAAAAAAATAAGGAAGGGCTTTGGGTAGTTCACAGAGCAACACCTTGCTATCCCTTAGACTGCTGAGCTATTTAAAAACAATTAAATCCCAAAAGCGCTAATGTTGGGGGGGTGTGGAAGCAGTGGCATTTTTTGTTACAAAGGGTAGGATCAAAAGGCCCCAGATAAATTACTTTAAATTTCAATGGTACTTTCAGTTGAACTCTTAATCCACAGACTTCTGTAATGTTTCATAAAACAAAAAATTCTATAGAAACCATTGTTAAAGATGCATCAGATTCCTTGCTTCCACATCTGAGAACTGGGATTGGGGGTTTCTGTAACAGATTAACTGAATCTCCAAACAACTAAACCAAAATGGAAATGTTCTAGAAGAAAACAAGTTAACAGACTCCTTTGTGGAAAAACAACACCCCCCCCCGCTACAAATCTTGGGAGTTGTCTCAAGTCTTCACCTTTATTCCTGTGCGAGGTCCTAATACTGCAAATGTCTGCCTTAGGCTAAGTTCACTTTCTACTTGGAGAATTGTTTTTATACTTGGAGAATCACAGCTGTCCCACTAGAAACCATGAGTACAGTCATTCATGTGATTCCATTCATGCAGAACAAAAAAGGAAGTTTTGAGAGAGAAAATAACCAATCTGTCACATGATAAAAGTCATTCCTGGGAGAGTCTCTCCTGGGATAATAAACACCTATACACTTCTCCACTTCTTGACTCTTCCTGGGGACCAAGAAGTTGTGACATCTGGACTATCTCAAGACTGGGATTACCCCAGTATGGAGAAGGTGAGGGAAGCAGCTGGTGCTTGCTGCTTTGCCCCTTGCCCACTCTTCACACTGGGGTCCCTGTGTAAGTAATGGGTGAGAGCTTTGCCCAATTTCCCCAACCCCCCCAGGAATGGGAGGACTGAAGGAGCCACTCATCTCTATGCTTTCCCTAGACATGGATCACTCCAGTCTGAGGAAGGCATGAGACTGGGCAGTTGCAGTCTGAGTACCTGTATTGCTCCCTTTCCTGGGAATATTTCTAGGGGTGGAAAATGTCCACCACTAGGCATGAATGCCTGTTTATGGCCTGTGTAATCCCAAACCCATCAGAGCAGGGATCTGGCTGTTAGCCTTCAATACAAATGTATTCTGTACACCAGAAACCTGGAAGCATAAACTTAGTATTATACCAGTCTAGTGCACTGGCATTCCAAATGGACCTTGCAATTCAGGGAGGACTCTGGCTCTGTTATAATTGTCTTGGAAATTTGCTCTGTGAGTGCTGCCAGTGCA
>NW_017729032.1:162281960-162286497 GCF_001723915.1 Gavialis gangeticus | reverse complement strand
CTTGGGACCCTTTCTCTGGGGAGGGAAACCCAGCAATAATATAACATATTCTGTTATGTGCATTTTTGCTTCTTTTTACAAGTTCCATTATGCTTCCACCTCTTATCTTGACTACACAGACCTATTCTCTCACCTACTCAAAGCCCTGTGCAGAATTTTGTCTCTCTGTCTTTCAAGCTCCATTCAGTTCTGTTAAAGACACAGGGACATAATTACACAAATATGTTGGTTCCCAAAGATGCAGGTAGCTCCTACTGAGATTTCCAAACATCCTTCAGCATGATAGTTGCCTAATTCCTTTTGACTTTAGCTCAGGAAGATTTCAGTGGACACCTTAGTTTTTGCAAATCCTGGAAGGCATCTGCCTGCATCTTCATGTACATCTCATGTTTTGTTTGTGCATTTGCCCACCCTTAATTGTATATTCTACAGCAAAAGAAAACAGCAGAACTAAAAATCAAGGTGATACTAAATTTGGTCAGGAATTTCCTTATGAACAGTTTTTTATTAGAAAATTCAAAGTCATTGAAATGGGAATGATTTGCAGAATATCATCTCTTTCCACAAATGTATCATGTTCATAATCCCGTTGAACTTCACTCTTACTTGCCCTATTTATTTATGGGTTTAAGGCCTGGTTTTCAAAAGACCTTTAGCTTTCATAGTCTTAGTTTTTCTACCTGCAGTGTGGGTAATGGTAGAGAAGCATAAATTGCAAGTTCATTTGTGTTTGAATCCTGATGGAACACCAACATTAAGATCAAAGCATTTGTGCAAACTAAGTGTACCTAATCCTTTATTCTCTAGGTAAATTATTACTTCAACATTTGGACATTGTGCATTTATTTGACGATGTTTACCAGGTTTTGCATGGATTTTAAGTCTATCAGTGGCTGCTACATACTTAAAAAAAAGGTTATGAAGGTTTCTTAGACCAATCTGTCTTAAAACATGCAGTTTGCCTTATTTATTACACTGTCGATTAGATTATGAAAAGGCATATAAAGAAGCCAGATCTATGAAATTCCATCTGTTAGTGTCATACTTCTGAGGCCTTCTCAATATTCACATCTGAGTAGTTCACATCTTGGACTTCAGACTTGATTCAGCCCAGATGTCTATCACATCCCTGTGCTCCCTAGGAAGACAAACTATATTATTGCAGGATTAATATTAAATATGTTTCATTTTATTATGTTCCCCTGTGAAAAATTCATAATAGCATGAGGTCTTTTTAAGTTAACTTTGATGCTCAGACACAGTCCTAAAGCCACCAAATACAATTAATATGAATGTGATCTATATTTGGAAGAAGGCAATTTCAACCTGATTTCTGTCTCCAGGAAAAAAAACGTAATCACAAAAATAAATGGAAGTCCTATCTGCCTACTCTATTATGTGGTGAAAAAATCAAAAAAGAGCATTAGCAGTTTGGGATTTTCAAGAGCATTCAATATTGACCTACTCCCACTGAAGTCAATGGTAAAATCCTGGAGATTTCAGTAAGGAATAAAGTTAAGCTAACTTTAATTGCTTTTGAAAATTCCCTACCCACAATGGTTAAAGAAACAAAATCATACTACTAGAGAAATAATGCCAATAAATATCAGCTATCCATATCAATGCAAGTAAAAAAAAATTAAAAACTATTTAGCTTATTCCTTCCTGCCTCCTTTACCAGGTGGGTCTTTTTTCTTTATTATTGCATTTGGTATACAGATGTCTTGTACTTAGACTCTTCATAGTTGTCACCTATAATGCCCCATCTGTTCAGATAGTGCTACTTTCTCTGTTCTTTCTTTCTCATTCATGGCTGCTACTCTTGTCTAAAACATGTTTTTGTTTGCAGTGAAAATGTGAATATATTTACAAAAAAATCAACTCTTTTGTTTAATGTATACATACATGACTTTATATATGCTGAAGTCATAGCTCCTTCTATATCAGCACCTCCTAATTTAACAGCAAAACCAGATTGAAATTTTCCTGGTAAAATAACTAAGGAAGCATTGTTGAATTTTTCTCTCCCACACACCACTACTGTTATTACCTGAACAGATGTGCATTTAGTTTTGTGGTCAGCCATATTTCTTACTACATCATGGGGTCATAATTAATACTGAATAATGTCTGTTCTTGTTTTGGGTAAGTCGTCTTACTCAAAGATATCATCACTACTGATTTCATTGGTACAATCAAACATATACCATCCCCTATGGCATCCAAGAAACCTAAATGGTCAAAGGATCAAAGTTAGAGTTTATTTCAAAGGTGACAGATTAGGAGTTATCTGTGATTTTATCATATTTTAAATATATTTGTGTCTGATGATGAATACTTAATAGATTTTCCTGAGATGTTTAGTGTGAAGAAGTTTGGATGTTTAGCTACAACTATTTGGTTCTTTACGAGTAGGTTGGAACTCTTATGCAAATGGTATTTTTCAGTACTTCTGACAGAGTTAACAGTTTTGTCATCTTATTTTGCACCATTATCTTTGGTGTGGCTATAAAGCCCCAGCTCTTGGAGTCATGTGATTACCTGACAGTCTGGGAGGTCATTAAAATATTAGTAAGTCTCTCTGTCTTTGACAAAAAGAATCTAAGGAGTATTATTTTTAGAATCTCATGATTTTTAAGCTACTTCTATTATTTTGGCAGGCTTGGAGTTGTTTTTTTAATATTTAGGACTGGCAGTACTATAATACTCCTTCCTTCTTTTCAGATTGAAGTTATGACTTCAAAGAAAAATGAAGGAATGACTGTAATATATACTAGGATACCTATGCCAACTTAATCTAGTTAATAGGGGTAACAATTACATCGGGGCATACAACTCTTCAGGCCTTGGATGTTGTTCAGGTTGTTAGTGCAACCATGCTAATGTGCTGTTATTATCCATGATCAGACTAGCACAGGTAAGCTAGCATGTGCTATAATTGCACCTTCATTTGATATCTTGAAAGGCAGTTTATAATATAGGTTGAGAGTAAAAAGCATAGAAATAATAAAAAAGTACAGGAATATTTTTTCTTTCCAAGTATCATGAAACTTCTGGTTTACTAGGGTGTGGAGATTCACTTAGATTCCTATTTTATCCCACTTTACATGCTCAATCTTTAATCTACAGGCACATGATTTAAACAATCATACTGCAAAGTTGAATACAAGGCAAATTACCTTTGATTTAAGTCATGGATGAGAGTAGTTATTGAAAATTACAGCTCCAAAGAAGAAACTGTAACAAAATATCCTTTCACAAAATTACAAAAATTGAGAGAATATGTTGATGTACTAAAACATTATCAATGAAGTAATGCAACTATCTTGGCTCTTTTGTTTGTTTTTTTAATATAATTATGTGCTGGCATCAGTATATTCATAAATCTTCAATGTGAAATAAATTATATTCTTCGTTGTTCCTCACTCTTGAGCTAAACATAAACATATGTGAGGATACAAGTAGGGAAAAGTGATTAGTCTTAAGGAGAATGCATTAACCAGCAGCAAGTTACATTGTTCAGTTCATGTCTAATTTAGGCAGATGGAATATTTTCTAATCAAAGTATGCAATGTTTATTACATAAAGGCAACTATAAAGACAGCATGCCTCCCTTCAGAAATAACTATAAAATAGTGCTTTAATCAACTGTGTGTGTGTATTCATACACGCGCATGAATTCATCCAGGGTTACTCAACTAGCAAAGTTTTCCCATGAAGATTAAAATATTTTAATCTTGGAGGCACTATTAGTGGCTTCATAGTTAATCTTAGCAGAATTTCATTCTTTCAGGGATGAACAGAAATGTTTCTCATAAATAAAATGACAATTAAAATGCACATACAAATCTAATTTTCCACAAGGTTGCAAGGTAATGCATTCAGTTGTTTAAGGGCTTGGTAAAGTTAAATGGTATTGTTTTTTCGAATTCTGTCCCACAGACTTGGTAGACCTCCCCTATCCAGACACTGACTAGGCTGTTTTGTGATTCCAGTACACTGGGTCTGTATGCTCTTCGGTGTCCCTTGGCCTAAGAACACTAAAACACTGTCTTTCTTTGGCTTCTTTTATAAACTTCCTGGGTAAAATATCTGTTATTCCCTTTAAAGAAATAGGACCTTTCAGTTTAGCTGCTTCTGGCCCTGAGGACCAGTGCTGACTACCTACATTCCCCTGTAATTTAAGGAAACCCTCTCCCAGAGCCCCAACTGTGGGATCACTCTGGGTTTACAATTCACACGTCCCTGAAATTATGACAGTTGAAGAGAACAGACAAATGGACTATAAGGTTTCAGTAACTCTTTAATAAGCACAAGAAATAAAGAGATCTAGACAAAATAATAAGCACAACCATGCTTTTCCTTGCTTTCTTTCTGTAACTCTCCTGTGTTACAGAAAGACTCCTGTGTGGTCGGAGTCCTGCAAAGGGCCTATTCCCTCCCTGTATGTGGCTTCCTGGTCTCTATCCTCTGCAGCCTGTTTCCTTCTTCTGTGACTGGTCCAGCAACTAGGTTAAACCGCCCGCTTCCCCCCCCC
>NW_017729032.1:162273594-162276960 GCF_001723915.1 Gavialis gangeticus | reverse complement strand
CCCCCCCCCCGGTCTATCTTGCCCAAGTTTTCTGTATCTCTGTGTCTCAAGTTTCCCAAGTCAAGTCTTGCAGACTCTGTGGGGTGTTCTTGGACTGAGTATAAAAATCCATTGTCTTTTCCCTCCTATGTTGGGATTTTTCATTTTCCCTTTCTGGGCTATCCCGTAATGCAAAATATTCCCATTTGAGTGAGTGTTCAGAGGTCAGAAAGGGCAGAAGTGCAATGAGTGCTTTCCTGGTCACAGCAGGGGTAAACACAGAAGGGATGGTAGCCCCTTTTGAGTATGAAGCCTGCCAAGTTTCAAGGAGATAGGTGCAGGGGTTTCTGGGAAACTGCACCTCAAACTATTCAAAGCAAAACTCGTGATGTGTGATTTTGTGTGTGTTAAGGCACAGCAGGATGAAACCAGCAGGGATGGTAGCCTGTAATAGGGGGTCTTCCCAGTGCCAGTTAGATCTCTGCCTGCCCACCTGTTTATGGGCCAGCTGCCTGCCCCTCTTTTTCCTGCCACACCTTGATGGAAAACTAATTCAGATGTTTCCCAGGCAGAAGGCTGCCCATTTAGGCGTCTTGGGGTGACATCCATTCCGCAGCTCTTTACCTCCCTTAATACTGTGGTCCATGCCTCACAGATTGCATCCTTCACCCCCTCCAGCTGTGGTCCACTCTCTGGCTCCCCCTTAGGCCCTGGCCCCACCATCAGGCCAGTCAGAATCCAAAGCATCTTGCTCTGGGCATTCCTCATGGTGGGCCTCTGGCCCTTTGACCCTACTTTTGGTCCTGGCCCCAACACAGACCAGTTGAGGGTACCTCTGATATCTTTTATTAGACCAGGGTGGGCAATTATTTCAGGCGGAGGGCCGCTTGCTGAGTTTTGGCAAGGGCCAGGGGCACATAAATATTAATTTCCTAATTTTTTTAGGGGCCCTGTGGGCTGGATAGAATGGCCGGGTGGCTGCATCTAGCCTTTGGGCTGCATTTTGCCCACCCTTGTAATTAGACCAACTGAATAGTTGGAGAAATATATCTTAGCAAGCTTTCAGGTTTAAAAACCCTTTGTCAGGCTGAGGAAGCATCTAGTTGGTGTGTGTGTGTGCTCTTCCTGGATGGAATGAATAGTGAAGAAGCCAGAGGCTGGCATGCAATGCAGGCAAGGAAACCAGTCAGTGAAAATGTAAATTGAGGTGTCAGGGGGAGAGGGGATGGGGAAGGGGGATGTAATGCATAAAAGTGGAGAGGTACCTAGGGAGTTAGATGTCAGGCAGTTTATAGTGTGTCATAAATCCAATAGGCCTGTGTGAAGTGGCTTGTACTTGCTTCGGATTCGAATTTGGCAGATTTGGGGGACAGTGATTCGATTTGGTGATTTGAATCCCTGTTCCAAATCAATTTGGCCAAATCTGATTCAGAGATTTGGCTGTCACTGAATTGGTCACCACCACCTCTGTTCACCAGCACTTCCATCCAGTGATAGAGGGTTTTGGTGCTGCACATGCTCCCCTTGAGTTGCACATGGCCACCAGCACATGGACTATACTGAGCCACAACAGTTCCAACCATTTTTTGATGCCCTTTTTCAGCCGCCTCACCAGTGCCTGCACCTCTGGTGAAAGTGGCTTGCCTCAGCCATGAAGATTGATCCGCTGGAACTTCTCCATTTGGTTCTCAAGCTCCTTGACTATGGGGATCACCTAGATAAGGAGGGCATTTCCAGTGCTGAGTGTCTTGGTGGCCTTGAGGAACAGCTTAAGGACCACCAAGATCTGGGAGTTGGTATCCCACACTGCTGTGTTAAGTGGGCCACTAATCCTAATCTCCCTGAGCCAGGCTATCTCATGAATGGCCTTCTGTTACTCAACCAGCCTTTCCAGCATCAGGTATGTGGAGTTCCACTGAGTCTCCACATCCTGCTTGATTTTGTGTTGTGAGATGCTCAGTTCTGCCTGTTTCTCCCGCACTATCTTGTCCCCTTTGATGCTGTGGTGGAAGTAGCCTGCCACCTTCCAGCATTTTGAAATCAGCTGGGTGGTAGTGTGGCACCACCACTGGGAGCCCTGTTCCCTGCAAGGCATCCCTGACGATGAGGTGGAACTTGTGTGCTACACAGCGGATGCCAACAAAGTTGACACCATGCACTGCCTTGACCATATTGGCCCTACTGCTGGTGACCATAAACCCATGGGCGAGCTTGCCCTGCCCAATAAAACACCCCTGCACCATGCGGTCCATGGCCACCGTGATCTCCCTTGCCATGTGGGACTTATCTATCACCTTTGCTTGAAGGAGAGCCCACCAACTCCCTGACTTATCACACCAGTGTCCTGTGAGGGAGAGCTAGGCATGATCTCCACCCCAGCTGCTCCAGGTATCCAAGGTGAAGTGCAGAGCTACCTGAAGACCTGCCTTGTGCAGCTTCTCCCTCAAGTACTCCCTGCATGCCTCATACAGAGAGGGCACAACTGTTCTGCTAAAGGTGGTGCACTTGGTAGGATGGGACCATGAGTGCCATGAGCTGCCTGAACCCTGGATGCTCAACTAAGAAGGGCTGGCCATCCAGAGCAAACATCTCCCCATTGCTCTGGGTGACTTCACTCGTCCTTCCAACATGCCTCACTTTGTCCGCAGCTTTCCTGCACTGCTGTAGGGTGGCCTGCTTCTGTTTTATAGGGACAGGGGTTTGGAGTGAGAGGGGGACTTCCCTTTGGGCATGCTTCCACTGGTGCCAAACTGAGGAGGAACGAAGGCAGGGGGGTGCTGCCTTCTGAGATGTAGCAGCATACCTATGATGGTGAAGTCTTTCACCTCCTTGCCCTAGCTGATCTGCTTTAAGCAGTGATGGTAGATAGCATACTTGGGATCATTTGCCACCTCAAAATGATCCCACACTACACTACCCCCGCTTTTTGGTTGAGGGTGGGTATCCTGCCTTACCCCCCTCCTCAGCAGGCAGAGGTACAACAACAGGGGAAGCTGAGCTGCCTGCCCCCACAACCTCCTTCAAGTTGCTTTCCAGAGAAGGAGACCTGCCTCTAGGGGAGCTTGGAGAGGTGTGGAGCACAAACTCAGATTCCCCTTTGTTCCCTAGAATTTCTTTTGCTAGGGCACTCAGGTTCCCAGCTTCCAGCTCCTCCTCTGGCAGTGGGATACTCATGCTGGGAGATGAAATTGGGGTGGAGGAGACTGTCATGCTGGTGGCTTTTTCTAGTGTTAGGAGAAGTGGTGCAGGTGCAGGGACAGGTACTGCTCCCACCTCTTTGCTCCCACTGGCAGGAGAAGACTCATTGCTTGCAGGAAAGAGGATGCATCTATGTTTTGGGTTGGGGAAGGGACTTGCAGCTCTCCCCCAACCCCCTCTAGCCCCTCT
>NW_017729032.1:162267686-162268594 GCF_001723915.1 Gavialis gangeticus | reverse complement strand
GAGAAGACTCATTGCTTGCAGGAAAGAGGATGCATCTATGTTTTGGGTTGGGGAAGGGACTTGCAGCTCTCCCCCAACCCCCTCTAGCCCCTCTCCCTCCCCTGCCAGAAGATCTGGCACCTGCCTTTCCATCACGCTTCATAATTTTTGCTGTGATGCAAAATTTGTTTATGTGTGTATATGCAACTGTTATATCTCTTCTTCTCTCTGTTTACTGTGTATGTGTGTAACTAATATCTCTTCTCTCCGTTTACTATATGTGTGTGAGCGTGTGTAATGTATATGCTTTCCTGGACAGTGATGGATCACACTGCAAAGTTCATAAAATATCTGCACATATGCATTTCAGTACTTTAAAGACTATGCACAAATATATTTTATGGCATGCCTAGGATACTAAGGACACTGTTGAATAATAATAATGACAATATGTAGGCACAGAACTTTAGTTTTATGATGTGGTACATACTAATTGTGCTGACCATTTATTGATAATAGTATTTTAACCTTAGTATGCTGTATAATACTTCATATAAAACTAAATTAGAAATTGCCAGTTGGCTGAGAGCTCGTGTTACCATGGAAACTTAACTATTACAAGTCATTTTCTGTTAAAGTATGGAAAATCTTCAGTTAGGGATACATAACAATTAAAATTGTTACACACAGTTCTCAAAATCTGCAACTGAAGATATTTTAATACTCTTTGTTTTCCCAACTTTGGTCTACTGTAATAGATGTACTGATATATTTGGAGCTGAATGAATTATATGAATAGACTTAGCAGAATTCAATTTTTATTTTTTAATAATTCTGATGGCTGAAATCAATGTTTATTTTTAAGCCTTTATTTTTCAAAGATTTCATAAATTTCATAGACATTAGGGCTGGAAAGGACCTCAGAAGAT
>NW_017729032.1:162267461-162267675 GCF_001723915.1 Gavialis gangeticus | reverse complement strand
GGACCCCACTGGTCACAGGGCACCATGACGATTGACTCCTATCAATTACTACCCTCGGGATCCTGCCGCGGAGCCAAGTTCCCAGCCAGCAGATCACGGTGGGCCCAAAACCACAACTGGCCAGTTTCGCCAAAAGGTGATCATGGGATACAAGATCAAAGGCTTTTTTGAAGTCAAGATATATGACATTAATCTCATCTCCCTTGTCCAGGTG
>NW_017729032.1:162249759-162262288 GCF_001723915.1 Gavialis gangeticus | reverse complement strand
TAGAAGTCAGGCTGATGGGCCTATAGTTAGCCAGATCCACTTTCCTCCCTTTCTTAAAGATAGGCACCACATTGGCCTTCTTCCAGTCTTCGGGCACTACACCAGAGCACCAGGAGTTTTCAAAGATCTGTGCCAGGGCCTGGGCTATGATGCTCACCAGCTCCTTGAGTACCCTGGGGTGTAGATTGTCAGGGCTGGCTGACTTGAAGGTATCCAGCCTCTCAAGGTGTTCCTTCATGAGGTCAACATTAATGGAGGGCAGGGGATCTCCCTTACCTGGACCTCCCTGTCCTATGGTAAGCATGGGCGTCCCATGGGACTGATGAAAGATCAACGCAAAATACCCATTTAATAGGTTGTTTTTTTCCTGGGCATCAGTTTTCAGTTGTCCCATCTGGTTTAGCAGGGGTCCAATGTTGCCCTTGCTTTTCCTCCGGCTCCCCACATATCTGAAAAAGGACTTTTTACTGTCCTTGATGCTCAAAGCTAGTTGGAGTTCAGTTGCAGCCTTGGCTTTCCTGGTTTGCTCCCTGCAGGACCAAATTTTGATTTTTATTAATTTCAAATTCCAGGATTGTGTGAAATTAGAGGTGTGGGGGTATGCGCATGCATGCACACATTCACACACATGCACACAAAAATGTGCCCAATTTCTCCTTCAGCTCACCCTGCAGCGGGCATGGGGGAAGTTACTGTGCTTCTCAACTGTTTGCACACCACCTAGCCCCATGCACAACACTGCCAAGCTCAGTGCCTGTGTCACTGAGCCATTGCTGCCTTTCCAGTGTAGGGGAGGATGTCTGGTGGCCTGAAGTAACTGTGTCCTTAATAAGGTGGCCTCAGTATGTTCTCCACATCAAAGCTAGGATGCTCTGGTCCTTGCAGTCTGGGACTGGCCTGGTACCTCTTTGGGATTCTGCACCTATGCCAGCAATCACCACCAGCCAGGGGTAATGAGTTGGCTGTGTAAGGTGGGCAGAGTCTGGTCTCAGGAAGCTTGGTCCCTGTAGCAGGGCACTAAGGTGCCTACTTTTGGAGCAGTGAGGAAGGAGCCCAGCTGCGGGTTACCATGACAACTGAAGGGAGCCAGTAACCCACACCTGCTAGCGGTCAGCTGACTAGAAGGGGCAGGGCCTGGCTCCCATTTAAACCTCAGGGCTGAGGCCAGGTGGGTAGTTCCCTGCCAGCAGCCATGGGGGAAGGAGCTCTCCCAAAGCAAGCAGAGGGGAGAGGCTAGACTCCAGGTAGAGCTCCAAGACGGGGAAGGGTGGAGCACCCCTGATGTGGCTGAAATAATGTTATAGCCGGGTGGCTAGGATTTATGTTATAGCCCAGGGGCTTGCGTTTTGTTTGCTGTTTTCACCGGTGGCTTGAGTGAAGCTATAAGGGGATGGAGGAGGCCTCATAGGGGGTTCACGGCAGCATGGGAATCTGGGTGCCAGAGAGGGTGCAGTATTGGGGGTGCGCCAACCCCGAGCATCAGAGAAGGCATAGCATTGGGGGTGAGCCAACCCCGAGCATCAGAAAAGGTGCAGCATTGGGGGTAACCCGACCCGAGCACCAGGGAGGACACAGCACTGGGGTGCACCGACCCAAAGCCCCAGAGAGAGCAGGGCAGTGAGAAGCCCCAGAGAGAGGGGGAAGTGAGAAGCCCCAGGGAGGGAGCAGTGATTGACAAGCACCAGCGAGGCGCAGTGCGAGACAGGGCTGTGGAGAGCCTGAGTGCCAGTAAGGCACAGTGCGAGACAAGTACAAGGCAAAGCTGTGGAGAGCCTAAGAGCCAGTGAGGCTCAGAGTGAGGCAGCGCCAGTGAGGCGCAAAGTGAGACAGGGCTGCAGAGAACCCACGTAGCAGTGAGACAGTGTGAGATCGAAGAACGTCAGTTCCATCAGCAAGGCTTGGGGCATGGTAAAGGGGTGGCTGGCACCACGCATAGCCCATAAGACTGGGGTGCACAGAAACACCCATGACTGAAACAGGGCCAGCGTACAGGAGGAAAACTGTGTCCAGGGAGACAAAGAGGCAGCCTCCCTATTATATATATTTGACATCAAAGATGTGGCGGGTGAGAATTGAGGGTGCTTTGTAGACTAACTGGGCACAGTAAGGGGTGTCAGGGGAGATCAGGGTGACCTCTAGGACACCGTCCTGTTACAGTTCCCCTTCCCTCCCCTAATTCTGCTCTCCAGAGGGAACCCCACTGGATACCTTCCTGGCTCCTTGGACTATGGATCAGTGAGTCCCATGCTCCATATCTCCTGTTCCAGGGTTCCCCTGCATTCCAGTATCTCCCAATCAATGCACAGTGTGGAACATTCACCCACAGCTACCATTCAGGCCCCCCGTCTATGGGACTCTCAGTCATGTCATCTCAGGGAGGAGTTTCTGGACCGGGGATCTCCATGGCAGAGGGTGGGGGCTGGCAGCCTGCCACACTATTCTGGCCCAGGAAAGCAATGGTCTCCCAGTGGGAGGTGATGCTGATGCCACTCAGGGGTGCAGGGGTGTTGTAGCTGGATCCCAAGTGGTCTATGACCTTGTGCATTAACTCCCTATCCTGGTGCTTTAACTCAGCTCCATAGTGGCATAGGTGGCCTCCCTCAGACAGGAGGTGGCCATCTGTAGACCTTTAATTGCAGTACATTCCTGGGCCTGAGCAACTCATTAAAGTGCTGAGGCACCATGGGTACAAGTAGTCACTAAGCTGTCCATTCTAATGCCCCACATTGAAGGTCCCCTTTGGTCTTTATGTCACCAGCACTGGCGGAGTACATGTCTCTGACACTCTGCAGGTGTCTGGGCAATCACTCTGGCATCCTGGCATCCAGCATCTTGGGCTCCATGACTAGGTCACTTGCACACAAATTCAGAGCCTGCAGACAAGACAGACACCAAGGGACCTCTGGTGAGTCCCTTGTCTGGACCCGTTTCCTCTCCTGAAGCTGGAAATCATGCAGCTCCTTCCAACCCAGTGCTGACCACAGCACAGAATGCCTGTGTTCTGCCCCACAGCTGAGAAAACCCGGGCACCTCGGTTCCATCTCCCTGCTGCAAGGGCTGGGAAACCCAAGTGTCAGGGCTCAGAGGGATGAGCCTCCTCCAGTTCTCCAGGAGGAGAGGAGGGAGGGAGGGAGTTGTGAAAGGGGTGTTTGCTAGGGAGAATTCCCATTTCCCACTGCATGTTACCTGCAGTGGTGCTCATTCATGGCTGTTCTGGCAAACAACGCCCAGACGATCAGCAGCAAAAAAGCACAGTTTTACCTGTTGCTTACACCTCAACTCCGAGGCTTGAAAAAAGCTTTCAGTGTATATTGGGGTCTGTTTTGGTTATGGTTTGTGTCAGGTGGATTTAGGTAAGCATGCTGGCCTCTCTCAGGAAAGCATCATGACCTTGAGGGATGGGGCAGTCAGTTTTCAATTACGAAGATTTATGGCTCCATTCAATGTAATACAAATTGATAATTCTCCAACAGCTGCAATGGGGGACCAAGCCTGGTGCTGTACTTTTATTCCATGCTGGTGGTGAGGGTTGGAGGGGGTTATTTGAAAGGCAGGAGGCCAGTGAGGAGCATCAATAAATCAGTATCATCAGTCTTCAGCTGGACAAACATCAAGCTAAGAGCACACTGAATATCAGAGCAGGCAACCACATCCTTCCTCATGCACATCCCCCAACCTACCAAGGAGTCATATTAAACCATCGCCTCACCTATAAATATCACATTCAGAAGGTCATCAGTAAAAATGTCTGCACTGGTAGCTGCCTTTAGCCAGTATGACACAACATGGTGTACCAACTTCAAAGGTCTCAGAATTATTGCACTTGCAATGGTATATGCCCCATCAGATTACTGTGTTCCTGTATAGTCCACAAGTTGTCACACTAAAGTGTTTGATACTGTACTTAACAGTGTGCAGAGATTTGTACCAGGTTGCACAGCTTGCACAGCCACAGATACATTCCCTGCACCCTTGGGCATTAGACCAAATGCCATAAGAAGACAAACCCTAACTGCTCCCCTGCTGCCAAGTTTCTGGTCCTGTGGATTGCACAGCAGGCTAGGTATTGTGGCCTTGTATGTTGTGCTAAATTTAGATCTGGGGTGGGGTGAATGGAAATGAAATGTTGGTTCGAAGTAAGCTGGACTGAAATTATTCCTACAGCATTTTATACCAACACCAAATTAGTCCCTCATTGGGCATGACCTTGACAGAGAAGCATGGGTCAAATCCAGACTCAAATCTGGACATGGACATTTCAAAACAACACTGTACAAGATAAACATCTTTGGCAGGCCCATGTGTGAATGCAGTGTCCACAATCAACACAGCACTTAACTGAAAGCTGCAATCTTTACACACATCCAGATGGGGTAGATGGAACCCCTACACTGAGTGATAATACCAGACAGTGTCTCATAGCTAGCTGGAGGAACAAGGGTGAGGGGGTTGGAAACAGGGGTTTCTGGCCTAAGCTAAACTGCTGGCCTGTGAGGAGGGCTCCATGGGATGTTGGCAGAATACGACCTACCATGAGTCAGGATGGCATTTGGCAGGGGTATCTGGTGCCTTCTGAGTCTGGGAAGGGGCACAAATTTGTGGGAGGGCCCAGGGGCAGGCCAAAAGCCCCATACCCACTCCTATACTTCTGTGCCGGAGCTTAGTGCCCTCCCCACAACATGCTGCCAGTGTGTGTGGCAAAAAAACTGCCCCATCCTGAGTGGTGCTGAGTCAGAGGGGCAGTCTCAGGAGGGGGGGCATGTGCTCTCCCTACCAGTTGCCTGTGGGATGTGGTACAGATGTTTGTTATGGTGCTTCAGCCTACAATGCTGAAGTGTGTTAGGATATCCATCCAGGATTATCTAAGAGTCGGATCTGCCATTTTTACGGTGCTCTACAGGCCCTGACCATCTGTTTATTATGGCTATAGAGTGCTTTCTGCATGCTTACCATGCCATAAGTGTAACTTCTGTACCTGACCCCTCTGCTCCCTGGCCTCCAGCCACTGCTCTGCAGAAGCTCATTCAGGCACTGTGGCAGCAGCCTCTTGTTATGTCCCCTTTCTATAAATTTTGATTATTAGCAATGAAAATATTTTTGTTGATCTGTGAGTATGAGGTGAAATCAATGTTTATCAAAGTTTAGTGATAAAAGTTGAACCTCGCCAAGACTATATATGAGTGACAGATAAAGGAACAGGTTGGATAAGCATTAGTCAGAGATGATCAGAGAGTAGCTATGCCTGGAGTGCACTATCAAGAACAATACCTGGAAGTCCAGGAGCCTGTCATGCATGTTCAGATTTCCTGGAGATAATGAGAAGCATTCTGCAGTCCAGAGCAGGTGTATATTGGTAAAAACCATGCTCAGCAGCAGGAAAATGAAGCAGAGCTCCACAACCAGCTTTGTTATGAAAAAGATTAAAGCAGCTGGAAGACAGTTATGGAGAGGATACAGAAAAAAGTTTTACATTCCCAGTTAGAGGGTGTGATGCATTGAATTATGCTGCTGTTCTCAGCTTGCAGAGCAGAATGAAGGATGTCTGGTTTTCCCTATGCTTCTGGGCAGGGAAGGATTTTTTTCCTCTTGGTGTCAGGGACTTTTTGTTGTTTTATTGTTTTTGTATTTTTCAGGTGGGGGATGGGTATATGGTTGCCTTTCTGAGAAGCATTAGCTACAGCTAAGACTGGAGATTTTGAGTGGGATGTGCCAGCACTCTTGGAACTAAAACCCAGAGGTTCCAGGTTGAAAGCTCTTGGCTTTCTACTCAGGGTCAGACTGATGGCCTCATATGGGATCAAAGGAACTTTACTTCAAGCAGAGGGTTGGACTAGATGACCTCTGGAGGTCCCTTCCTGCACTACTTTTCTATGATTCTATAAAAGGAATAATCCACCCTATGTTCCACTTGATGCAGCTGAGGAAATAAAAAAAGTTGTATGGCCTCTTCTTTGGCTGCTTTCAGGTAATTGGTATCAGAAGCAGACTGGCCAAGTTTGCCGATGATGCTAAACTCTGGGGTAAAGCGTTCACACCTGAGGATAGGCTGGTGATCCGGCCAACCTAGACAGGCTCAGAAAATGGGCAGACGAAAACCTGAAATTGTTCAACACCAAAAAATGTAAGGTACTGCACCTTGGTGGGGGGAAAAACCCCACAGCATGCTTATAGGCTTGGCAGTGTTATGCTTGCTAGCACCAAGGCTGAAAGGAACTTGGGGGTCATGATTGACCACAAGATGAATAAGAGACACCAATGTGATGTTGCAGCTGGCAAAGCAAATAAAACTCTGGCTTGCATCCATAGATGCTTCTCTAGCAAATCCCGGGATGTCATCCTCCCCCTGTATGCAGCCTTGGTGAGGCCGCAGCTGGAGTACTGCATCCTACTCTGTACTCCTTTAAGAGATGTTTGGACATTTATCTTGCTGGGATCCTGTGACCCCGGCTGACTTCCTGCCCCTGGGTCAGGGGGCTGGACCCGATGATCTTGTGAGGTCCCTTCCAGCCCTGATATCTATGAAATCATCTATGAAATGGCTGTGCTAAATCTCACTGACTCAATTGTCCACTGGGGGCTGTTCTACCATCTGAAGATTACTGCAGTACAAGAGCATCCTTGGGATAACCCTGATTGTGTAAGAGTCCATCACAATTTTTAATTCCCTATAGAGGTGTGGTCAGTGACAGCGATGTCAGCAACTCTTTACAGCACATTGTGCTTTTGGTTTCGGTAAAACTGGCAAACTCATTAAACTGAATTAATTGTTTTCAAGAAAATACAGCCAAACATCCAAAATGATTTGTAAACTACCATTAAGTGGACTGCAAGGAAACACTGTTAATGTTCTGAAACAAACTTTACATGCCTTAGTGATTTGAGGTCAACCAAAATAATAGGAGCGCTGAAACCATCACAACTACCCCTCAAGGAAAATCTCCAAATAAAGTAAACTTTTCAACTAAAAAGTAGAACTTGCAAATAAAAATGTCTAATTCTCCCCAGCTGCAGGGTCTCAGAGCAATTATGTCTCTTGTTAGTATCATTCAAGGAGTGGTGTTTTTCCAGTTTAGTATTTAGCATTGACCTTTCCACAATCTTTATTTTAAAAACTACTGTCTATTGAGGAAATATGCTATATATTAGAATGAAAATGCACCCTAAATCTGAAAAAAAACCACAGCTTTGTCAAAAACAGCAAAAAATATAGGTTTTTCCCTTATGTATGTCTCTTCTGAGGAAGTCTTAAACAGAATGGTTATTAAAAGGATTTTCTTCCTTCTTTTAAAGTTCTTTAGCAGGTGCATATATAACTTCCAGACTTTTTAAAGGAGAAATAAGAGCATTATAGCTCCCTGGGAATCATTACCAATCATAGGAAGAACAGAGCTGCACTGTTGTATAGAGATTTGTGCACTGTGCTAATGGAAAGAGAATAAAGACCTTGAAGAGCAACAGATCCTCTGGAGCAGAGATTGTTGTTGGGATACAAGAAGGCATGCGGTGACTCCCTAATTCTGTTGCTCAGTCCAGGGTTAGTACAGATCCCTAATACACTGTCCACCAGCTGAGTATAACCAGAATACCGCATGATCACATTATTCTCTTCCCTGTACAGGAAATGCCTTATCAAACATGACTTCCTGCTCCTGTGCTGGGATTGTGATATAAAGAACAAAGTTACATTGAACCCATGAAAGCTAGTAGAATCACAAACTAGATTAAATTAAAATGTATTTTTACATATAAATACAACAGTCCTCCTCCCCTGAGCAAATTTTACATGCAACTTTCAAGTCAAACAGAGATTTTCCATCTTCCTTGGCTTAAGCCCTGGAAAATGTAGAGAAATTCAACTCAGTTGTGATCAATAAATCACCTGTGTTTGATTAGAACAAAAGTGCTGTGTTTCACTTTTGACTTGCCTCTATCCAATGTTAGACTCCTTTCTTTCCCAACTAAGTGTACTACTCTAATGTTTAATTTTTGTATTATAAACCCATTTATCCCTAACGTTAAATCTCTTGTCATCACTAGATCTATACCAGGGATAAATTTGTTCTTCTAAATGTAGGCAACCTATTTTGACAACATTAAAGTAAAGGTTTGAGCATCGGTCTGACTTTTTTAATTCTTCATTTGTGGTGTTTATTGACCTTCATAAAGCACAATTCCCATGTCACGGTGCTTTACAAGTATAAGACTAATGAGAAAAGTTGCAGAGCCAAGGACATACCTTTAGCTTCACTTTTAAACAGGAGTCATTAAGGTGTAGATCCTTAAGGAGGCATCATTTCCCCCCGTTTTCTGCAAAAATGATGTGAGACTCCTTAAGAACTTCAGGTATGAGATGTCAGTATTATCCTTAATAACTTATTTTTAATAATAGGTCTTTCAGAGGTAAATCTTAATTTAAAACGAGAGACATACTTGCATGGTAGCATTGGTCATAGGAGGTGCCTAGACATGTGCACGGAGACGGCTCTGATGCTTTGGAAATACAATGCGTCAGAGCAGACTCAATCAAATTTGCTGGAGCATAATTACCATGCTTCAGCAGACTCCAGCATCATGTGTATCAGCATTCCCATGCTGAAAAATGACAGCAGGGGCACTTTAACTAAAGGTAGTTTGACAAGCTTTAGTTAAAGTGCCCCACTGCCATTTTTCAGTGCGGGACGCTGATACACATCATGCTCCAGGTGCTTTAATTAGAGCTGCTCTTGGAGCCGCTCTAATTAAAGCACCACTTCCCCTTCCCCACCACTCCCAGAGCACATGTATAAACACCCAGGGATTTGTAATGTGCCCTGGCACTGTGGCGGCAAAGTTGCTGCCACTGGTGATACATAGGGGGTGCACACAGGTGTACTTGCACCCCCTGAGCATGATGGTGCACTTCCTACAAAAACTGGGCAGTTGCCGCTCACCACCCCCCACCCTCACCACCAGCACTACCAGCAGTGCCTGCGGAAGGTCAGCGATTTCTGCTGGCCACCGCCAATGCTGCTGGAGGCATCTGTGAGTGGTCACCAACCCCTGGTTGGCACTTGTCACCCCCAACCCCACTGCCAACAGCACCAGTGGCATCTATGGAAGCTCCCTGCCAGCACTGCCATGCACCCCCAGCCACCAGGGGCATGTGTCATTCATGGTTGCTGTTCTTGGCTGCTGCCTGGACCCCGTCTTGCTACCCCCTCAGGCCCCTCAGGGTCCCATACTGTTATCTCACCTGCCATGTCTTGAAGCTATCATTTGACAGGGAGGCTGCCCCTAAAAGGCAAAGGGGGTTTTAGGTGATAGGCCCTTGTCCGGGCTAAGGCATCCTAGCCTTGGCCCATTTTATTCTAGCTGGGTCCCTCTGCCCATGGCCCACAGAATCAGGACTCTAGGGCCCCAGCTTCAGCCATGCCCTTTGCAGGTTCTGGTCCCCGTAGCCCCTGGTCTTTGCCTCTGTGGGCTCTGGGCCCCCTGGTCTCTGGTCTTGCCCTCTTTAGGCTCTGGGCCCTCAGCCCACTGGTCTTGCCCCTCATGAGCTCTGGGCTTGTGCCTTGTTAGTCCTTGCTGCCAGGTATTCAGTTCACCAACACACCATAGTCCTGCTTCTGAAATGTTTGTGTTTCTGTTATACAAAGTTCACCAGGCTTCAGACCCTGGAAGTGCTCTGTGCTGGGTGCCCCTGCAGCACCACAATTGTCTCCAATCCTCCCCTTATAGTCACAGTCGGTCCTCTGGTGTGAACACAAACCAAAAATATGAGCATCCACTCCCAAAACAAAAGGTTCCCCTCCCAGGATTAATCTCACCCTGTAGTAGCACCACCACAAAGACCTGAGGCACTTACCTGTTGCTGCTTGGGGTGCAGGTTTTCTTCCAACCCTTTGTGCCATTGTAAGGCTGTTCAAGGGGTTGGTGTTGGCCAGTGGACACTTGGCTCCCCCTCCTGTTCAGTAATAGGGTACATAGCTATCCTGCATGCAGGATAACAATTTAAATAAAAATTTAAATTTATCTCAGAAGCTACACAAGTTCAATAAGAAGGGGTTAGGGACACCAGAATAAAAAGATTCTGCCGGTTTCTCTTTGCATTTCCCAGTGCAAGGCCACCATCACTCAGTGTGATGTTTAATTTTGCCATAAGCCAGTTTTATTCACAGTGCCAATGCGTTATGGTCTTATTAAGGATGAGCTACCCAGCAAGAGACATCATAACATTGTCATCCTTTCATGTCTATAAACCTATTTCTGTACTTGGACTGTGTGAATCGCCACTGTGAAAAGTAAGGATGTCCACTTAGCTTTATTTGACATGCCAACTGTACTGTATGTTCCAGATCTGTCATCACAGAGTTGAAATCTGCCTTTGACATTAATTTGTATAAATGGCAGGTCACCTGAGGAGCAAAATATTTCTTTCCGAAAAGCAGTACAATTTGGTTTTATGGAAGTAAGTCTTCTAGGGGCTTTTAGCCAGTCTTAAAGTTATTCCTGTCAAATCAATTTGCCTTTGGTATAGATAAAACCCTGTGCAGTTCCTCTAGAATGTATTTTCTTTGAAAGTAAACAAATGCAATGAATTGAAATCCAATTTAAGGCACTAAGGGCCAACCAGTGCAGCTCAAATCTTTTGACATTTGAAAGCATTAGGAAAACTTGCATAAAATATACAAAATTAGTGAAATTATTTCCCTTTTAAATGAAAACAGTGTTCTAAAGTTTCAAAAGAGGTTCAGGGAAAATTCTGTTGTTCTCTTCATAGAGGTCTATACTAAGTAATGCAAAAATCATGAAATACGTTTATATGATGTTCTGCTTAGCAATACATATAAAATCAGACAGATCAGTCAAAGAACTTCCAATGAAAAAAATCAGAATACATAGGCTGTACTGAAAATCTCACTACATATCTGATCCCAGAAGCTCAATAACTTAATAAGTTGCTCAATAATCACTTAATATGGTAATAGTTTAATAACTAATAAGGTATTCAATAACTCTTGACATGAGATTATCTTTTTCAATTCACTACCTCACAACACTTAGACCCAAGTACCCTGGAGCAGATTTTCAGCTAATGGCCTGATTGAAATCAATGTGGAATATTTTGGAAAAAAATATTTGTTTCCTTCTCCTTCACTTTGTAAATATATTTCCTTTACTCTCTTCCTTTCTTTTCTAAAGAAGCAACACCATAATTATGTTAATTCAGTCACCTTATAATCTAAAACTGTTCATGGAAAAATTTGGCTTAGAATGGGGGAAACCAGTAGCATAACTTCAAGTTGAAGGGGTGAGCAGACCTGGACACTGACTCAAAGGGGACTCCAGAACAACACTATCCAGCTAGCCCATGCCACTGCAACAGCCTGTATTTGAGGAGCTTGTAGTGAAGCATCAGCCAATGCTGCTACCACCACAGCTGCCAGTCCTGTCCAAGGACATAAGCACTCACTTAATTCCCCCCCCCCCGAGTCCCACCCCCATAGCCCTGCACCACCCAGGGTGGCAACATCTTAAATTACACTTGTAGCAGTCTTGGCTTTCAGAGCTTGGGTTGAGTCCCAGACTTGAAATCTTGCTGTTTTGATAGATGGAGCCCATCCACCAATCAGGAGGCAGCAAGAGGAGTGAAGTCACGCCCTTTTCCTGAGGGGAGGAGGAGAGGAGTTCCCCCTCTGCCCCCCAGACCTGACTGAAGACTGCAACACTCACTCAGGTCCAGAAGACTTTAGGGACAGAGCCCTGGAGAGTATAAAAGGAGCTGCATGCCCAGCACAAGGGAGGTGTGTTGGGGACAGAGAAGAGAGAAAAACAGGGCTTAGAAAAGCTGAGGAGAGCTGCTCAGCAGGGCAAAGCAGTAGCCTGGAAGAGCCCCTGAAGACTTCCATCAGCAGAGAATAGTGGATGGCTCCAGCAGCTAGGCTCTCATTTTGCAGTACGGCGCACAGCGTCCAGACCCAGGGAGCTGTGTGAGGCAGCTCGGGTCTGCAACCTCTGGCGTGCGGCCAGAGACACGGTGCACAGGTTGATGCACAGAGTAGGACCTTTGGAGTGCTTGGGCAGCTCATGTCCTCAACCCCCAGAATGAGGCTGGGAGCTCGGTGCAGGAGGTGCTGCACAGAGGGTCCAGGTGCGGACCGAGCCTGGTGCTGCACAAGGGAGCCCAGGCCTCCGACCCATAGCAAAAGGTTGAGTCCAGGAAGCCAAATGGTGCTTGGGCTACTGAGCAAGCAGACAGGGCTGAGCCACAGGCCTCAGAAGCTCTGCATAGTGGAGCCCTGTTCCAGGGGACAATGGCCCCTGGAAGTCCACTGCAGGCGAGAGAGCAGCTTGGTGTCGCACTAGGTTGAAAATGCCCAGTTGTGGCTAGGTCGGTGGGCTGGACACCAATGAGGATGCAGTTTATGATGAATATGCAATATTTATTTGGCTTTAACCTATAAAATATTGACAATTCAAGCAAATGATTTCCTATATAATACTAATCTTTGACAACATAAATTAATCAAACAATCAAAGCTGAGAAGCA
>NW_017729032.1:162238045-162244759 GCF_001723915.1 Gavialis gangeticus | reverse complement strand
TAAATGGGAAATTACGTCCGTTGAGTCACGGGGTTCAGGTCAGGGCCCCCTGCTTTCAAGATTGCGGACGACCTTGGTGCGGCTAGCCAAGACCCTAGACCCAGACTTGGTCAACGGCTCATGTCTTTTACAGGAAAGACAGACAAATACAAACATAAGTAGCTACAGTCTTATGTGCATGCTTACCACTACAGCAAACAAAAGGAGTGGCTTCATGGCTGGGAACATTAGTCTCTTTGCGGAGGCCTCAAGAACGACACGAGGCAGTGCTCGGGGGGAGTCGACCCTGCAGGTGATCAGTCCATGAGCCCTTTGACGCTTGAAGTTACAGTTCGAACTTCCCCCATCAGGGCCTCGTGGCTTTACCTTTTTATACCCTTACTCTTTTTTACTTATTTTTACTGGCCAATTGTGTTACCTTCCTGCCAGCATTCTGTTTACTCATCAGTAGCCCCTTCCTCACTCAGTCCCCCCATTGTTTTCTGCTTAGCCAGTTATGTTGCAATTTCCTTCCTGCTTCGATGGCAGTTCAATGCGATTGACTTCCCTGCCTTGTGAGCGTGACAGGGATCACCCGTCCAGAGGCCTGTGTTATGGCCTAGCATTCTGCCATTTTGCTGCGGCCTGGCCATTCATCTGGGGAGATGCCTGTGACACTTGGCACAGAGGACAAGGGCCACCTTCCAGGCCTGGGAGCTGAGAGTTGCAGGGAAAAAGGGATTCCCACAGGGGAGGAGAGTCCCCCCCTGGTTAATTAAGGGCTCCTGAAAGTGGAGGTCCCACTGGGAGGGCCCCCCTGAAGTTACCAGCTTCCTTGTAGGGCTTGGAAAAAGCCCAAGGGCATTGGGGTATCCCCTCGGGATTAAGTTTATCTTTAGGGTTCTTGCACCATAAGTGGTGTGATGGCACGCCTTATATATTGTGAACCTGTGTTTGTGAATTAGCAGATAAGTAGAGTCCTAGGGCTCTGCTCGGACCCCCTGTTGCTATTATTTATAGTTTCATAGTTTCATAGTTTCTAGGGTCGGAAGGGACCTGAGAAGATCATCTAGTCTGACCCCCTGCCATGGCAGGAAAGAGTACTGGGGTTAAACGACCCCAGCAAGGTGTTCATCTAACCTCTTCTTAAAAATCCCCAGGGTAGGAGCCTGCACCTCCCTTGGAAGTTGGTTCCAGACCCTAGCTGCCCTGACCATGGCTTTCACCTCTTGTTTACTTGTATTTATTTGTGGCTTATTTATTGTTCACCCATACTTATCTATAGTTTATCTGTTGGCTATCTATGTTTATTTTGGGGTTTATCTGTTTCAGATCAGATATTGACCTGTGACTTACCTGTATTTGGATCACTGGTATAAGGATTTATGTGATTTGCCAAGAAGGTATTGTTTATGTTACTTGTTTAGATATATTTTATAAATATAAATATATATATAGTTTCATAGTAGCTAGGGTCAGGAGGGACCTGAACAGATCATCTAGCCTGACCCCCTGCCACAGGCAGGAATGAATGCTGGGTTCACAAGACCCCAGACAGGTGATCATCTAACCTCCTCTTGAATTTGCCCAAGGTAGGGGCGAGGACCACTTCCCTGGGAAGTTGGTTCCAGATTTTGGCCACCCTAACTGTAAAAAATTGCCTTCTGATCTCTAACCTAAACCTATTCTCCATATATATTGTACATATGTTTATATCCCTGTTCCTTTCCCTTGTGATAAGTTAATGTAAATAAATTTGTATATAGTTAACTCCTCTGGCTGTCCTGGCCAGGTTCTATAGGGACGAAGGAAACTGAGTGGTCTGCAGTTCCCCCCACAGCACACCTACCAGCTAACAATCCCCTTCAATTGGAGAAGGGGAGTATAAACCTGAGTTACCTGGGCTACACACTTCTGGGGAAAATTTTCCTTATTTCTACCATCCTAGAGAAAATTTGGGAAGATTGCTTGTTCTCACTTTACTTTAACCTCCAAATGAAAATTTAAAGAATACTTTAAGCTCTGACAAGAGAAATCTGGCTTCTGGCATTTTAAATCAAAAAGTCAAAGCACATTCAGATGGGAGCTTTCAGAATTGCTTCAACTCAAGAATAATGACTAGTGTTATTTGAAACTTGGAGCTTGTTGAGAAGCAAGCCATCTATTCAATAAAAGTACAGGTGCCAGGTCTTCCCCATCCTAAGCTCCTGAATGTTATCCCACTTGAATGTAAAATAGAAACTGTCAGACCTGCTCTGCTTCTGTTTAAGCTTTGAAAGAATTTCAGTAAAAATTGGATAGCTAGATCACATATGTGTTTTTATGGTTTTTTTATTGTAAAGTTAAAATCAGTTTTCATCTGAATGGAATACAAATCCATTTGGACAATGTGCAGTAGCTTATTTTTACAAGAGTTTTGTGTATTAGTTGTACCCTTCCTGAGCTACTTCATGGACACAGTCAGCATGGGATACTAAGTTATTTACTGCATATAAACTGACTGCTTCCTCAATCTGTCACAAAGGATCTTATTTTTACTGTATCCTTGTAACATAAGGGTAATAATAAAAAGATTTGAAAAGCAGACAGCTTTGATTTATCTTCAAAGCTGCAATAAGTATGAGTGTGTGTGTGGGGGGAATAGTTCCCCTTTCTATTTTTTCCACATAATTCTAAACTCCCTTTCAATGAAACACTGGATTTTAGCAGAAGTAGCTGATTTGTTTGAATTTTTTAAAAAGGAAAAAAACAGCCCTTCATTAATGCTGATGCTTGAACTGATAAGGTTGTCTTGAGTAAGTGTGTGTGTGCATGTGTGTGTGCGCGTGTGTGTACACACTATAGCAAACAGTAATGCAGCTGTTATAGCTAAGCTTTAGTTCTATTTTCTGTTTTACCATGTAAGCAACCATGAAACAAAATCTAGGGGGGTGCTGATAATAGCCATGAGTGATTTCAGCTCTATGATATAGAGCAGGGGTTTTCAACCATTTTTAAGGAGTGTACCCCTTCTGGTGGTGGCGGCCAGTTGTGGAGTGGAAGGGAGGGAGTGGTGGTGGCCGGACCCAAAGCGGGGGGGGGGAGCTTGCACATTGTGGCTTGGGGTGCTGGATGGCAGCAGCGGCCACTGCGCACAAGCCCTCCCCCACCCCCTCAGCCAACCAGCTGGGCACCACCTCTGCAGCCACAGAGGAGAGCTGCTGTTCTCGCCCTGCCACCCCCAGCTCTGCTTCTAGGAGGTGGCAGCACAGGATGGTGGGTGGTGGCACTCTGTCCCCACCTGCCCGTGCATACCCCCTAGCACCTTCCCAAGTATCCCCGATATAGACAACCCCTGATATAGAGAAAGTATGACTTCTGGGGGAAAAAAATCATGTGCTTCCCTGTTTATTATAAGCAGCAGTCTTGGACAAGTCTTAGACAAGAATAGCTTAGAAGTATAATGTTTTGAAGTATCAAATTGGTTAGCTTTGTAATCCATAGTGAGTTCTAAACTAGCCATGTCTGGAAAAGAACCCCATCCTTGTTTTGTTTTGTTTTTTAGTTTTTTCCCCCTTGTCTAAGCATATTTAGAAGTTAGAATCTGCTAGGCTGAGGCTACATTGGAGGTAAAACAAATGAGTTCCACCTCCATTAACACTGCATGTTCAGGTGCTAATAGCTTTTTCATACAAGTTCCTTTTAGTTGAACACTTTTCATACTTGCTGTGAATGTTTTTGGGGAAGTCTGACTACAGTCTGTTCTCCTGAATAGATGTGATCTTGTGAACGATTTTACTATGGCAGGGGTGATAACATAGGAAGGCGGTAGCAAGACCTTAGGTCATGTTTGAAAGAAATAGAAATCAAAAGTACTTCAGAAGAATTAGATTCTCCTTTTTCATAGAGAACAGTATTACCCACAGGGATAGGGAAAGAAACATTTCTCTTAAGTACTTTTTTCTTTATTCCTCCTCTCCTTGTAGTTTTCAGTGGTTTAATCTGCAATTTAAATGCACTCATTGAGCCACCTAAGAATGGCTTAATGAATCTGATATGGTGACATGGACACAAGAAAGTGAATTACTGAAACTGAACCTTTTCTACCTCCACTCCAGCTAACCAGAGAAAATAATACTGGCTATCAAACTTGCTTTAGAGAAATTACTTCTACAGACAACTTTTAAAGCTACAGTTTCTGTATAGAGAGTGTACTATGTAATCAGTTAGAAAACAGTTCTATCGCATTTCAATCTCTTCAGTATTAAAAAAGAACATTTTATGCATCTGCTAATGCAAGAAGCTGAGTATGGTTTTTGATCTACTACACTCATTTGTGTATAATATTATGTCACTTGGTATTCTGCTTGGCAAACCCTCTTTGCCTTCCCACTACAAGTTTTGTGCCATTCCATTGGATGAGGGCATGAGGCTGCAGCAGGGACTGAATCTGAGATCGTAGGATCTCTTGTAATCTAACCCTCTAATGCTCAATCTAAAAGATCCCCATTAGTTAGCCAAGATTGTTACAGGTTCATCAAGCTCTAGCTGTGACCTAGTCACCCCAGTCTATGAGTATGTATAAATCAAAATGTCAATTCTACTTTTGTATGCTACAGTTCTACAGCTCTTTAGTAAGTTTTAGCATTAGCAGTGATCACAGGACAACAAGGTGTCACGTCAGGTGAACCAGCTCTACCTTCATACTTCTCACCCTACACTGGCAAATTCAAACATTAAAAAAAAAGATGCAATGTGCCTTTCCCCAACCCTATCACACCCACTAAAAGAAAAAGAAGGTTGTCTTAAAAAATTAAATTTAAACAAGTATGAAATATAGATTCCTTGCTGCCTCCTCTCACTCCTGTCTCATTTACAGACTAACACCACTGGGGCTATTATAAGCAGGGATTCTGGTGTTCTCTGATAAAAAAATCCCAAATATTTTTAGTTAAAAAAGTTACCCAAAAATCTACATTTTCCATGATCAAGATGAAACATCATTATATATACATCTATGTATTAGAGGGGTTTCATTTTAATCACAGAAAAATGTGGATTTTGGGTTATGTTTTTAACCTGAAAATTGGGGATATTTTTTATCAGAGAAAAACAGGATCCCTGATCACAAGGGAAAGGCATTCTACTCCAAACACTTACCAGAAGAAGCAGATGAACTGAGAGGTAATGATACTCTAGCTTTTTATCCCTCCCCCTTTCTCCCACCACATACCTATACAATAGCTGCCAGGAGATGGTGAGTCCCAACATCCTCCACATGCAAGAGCCAATTTTTATGGAAGAATGCCCTAAAACTCAGTGAAAGAACAGGTTAGGGACTATTTGGAAAAGTTGAACATGCATAAGTCCATGAGGCCACATGTGATGTACCCAATGGTGCTAAAGGAGTTGGCCAATATGATTGAAAGCCAATGGCTATTACTTTTGAAAACTCATGGTGCTCAGGAGAGGCCTGGAAAAGGGCCTAGATGATTGGAAAAGGGCAAATATAGTGCCCATCTTTAAGAAAGGGGAGAAGGAGGATCTACGGAACAATAGACCAGTCAGCCTCACCTCAATTCCTGGAAAAAACATGGAGAAGATGCTCAAGGAATCCATTTCTAAGCACCTGGAGGAGAAGAAAGTGATTAGGAACAGTCAGCATGGATTCACCAGGGGCAAGTCATGCCTGACCAACCTGACTGCCTTCCATGATGAGATGACTGGCTCTGTGGATTCAAGGAGACTACTGGACATGATATACCTTGATTTTATCAAAGCTTTTGAAATGGTCTCCCAGAGCAGTCTTGCAAACAAGCTAAGGAAGTATAGTTTAGATGAATGGTCTGTAAGGCGGATAGGAAATTGGTTCAATCGTCAGGCTCAAAAAGTAGTAATCAATGGCTCAATGTCTAATTCACAGCCAGTACCAAGTGGAGTGTCCCGGTCTGTGGCTGGTTTTTTTCAATACCTTCATCAATGACCTGGAAGATGGCATGGAGTGTACCCTCAGCAAGTCTGCAGGTGACACCCAGCTGTGAGGAGTAGTAGATATGCTGGATGGTATGGCTAAGATTCAGAAAGACCTTGACAAATTGAAGGACCAGACCAAAACATGGAAGTTAATAATGACATGTACCATGCCCTGCATTTTGGATGGAAAAAAACCATGTGCTGATACAGGCTGGCTAAGCAGCTGCTCTGCAGAAAAGGACCTGGGAGTTACAGTGGACAATAAGCTGAATATGAGCCAGCAGTGTGCCCTTGTTGAAAAGAATCTAATGGCATACTGAGCTGTCTAGTAGGAGCATGGCCAGAAGATGTAGGGAAGTGATTTTTCCCCTCTATTTAGCACTGGTGAGGCCACATCTGGAATAGTCTCCAGTTTTGGACCCCACACTACAGAAAGGATGTGGACAAATTGGAGAGAGTCCAGCTGAGGGCAATAAGAATGGTTTAGTGGCTGGGCCATATAACTTCCAAGGACAGGCTAAGGCTTTAAACTAAGCTCATCGGGGGAAGGGGAAGACAAGGGCAGAGGAAACCTTGGACCACTAAACCAAGCATCACCCACAAGAACAGCCCAGCCTAGACCAACAACAAGAAGTACAAATACCCAGGTAAGCAACAGGGGCCAGTGCACACATCTTTAGGAGGCCTCAAATGCCTCTACACAAACGCTAGTAGTATGGGGAACAAGCAGGAAGAACTTACCCTCCTGCTAGCTGACACCAACTCAGACATAGTGGGGCTCAC
>NW_017729032.1:162236179-162238026 GCF_001723915.1 Gavialis gangeticus | reverse complement strand
GAACTTACCCTCCTGCTAGCTGACACCAACTCAGACATAGTGGGGCTCACAGAAACATGGTGGGACCCAACACATGACTGGGTGGTGAATATCAAGGGCTATAGGCTGTACAGGAGGGATAGGACAGGGAGGAAAGGTGGGAGTGTGGCGCTCTGCGTCAAAGAGCAATACACATCCTCTGCAAACAGTGCTGGGTCTGAGGTAGGGCAGATAGAGGTGCTCTAGGTCAGAATACAAGGGGATTGGGGGGAAAGGGACCTAATGGTGGGAGTCTACTACAGGCCACCTAACCAGGGAGAAGAGTTGTACTAGGAATTCTCAAGTCAGCTCACAGAGGCAGTTAAGTCAAGGGATGCAGTCGTTATGGGTGATGGCGCTCGACGTCAAGGAGGAATACACATCCTCAACAAGTAGCATAAGGTCAGAGGAGGGGCACACTGAAGTGCTCTGGGTTAGAATAGAAGGAAGTCAAGGGGAAAAGGACTTAACACTGGGGGTCTACTACAGACCATCCAACCAAAGGGAACAGCTAGACCAGGAATTCTTAAGACAGCTCACGGAGATCGTTAGGTCAAAGGACGTGGTCATCGTGGGTGACCTGAACCTTCCAGAAATCTGCTGGGAAGAGCAGTCAGCCAGGTCTGACCACTCACATAGGTTCCTAGCCCAAATGGAGGACCTCCATCTAACCCAGGAGGTGTACAGCCCCACCAGGGGAGATGCCTTGTTGGACCTGGTCCTGGCCACGGGCGACGACCTGCTGAGGGGTCTGTGGGTGCTCAACCACCTGGGTGACAGCGATCATTGCCTGCTGGAATTCACCATCCAGTGCAAGGTGGCAAAGGCCTGCAGCAAGGCAGCAGCCCTGGACTTCAGGAGGGTGGCCTTCAATAAGGTAAGGAGAATAGTCAGGGAGGCACTGAGGTCCTGGAGGAGAGGGGAGTCGGGTGTCCAAGAAGAGTGGTCGTTCCTAAAGGAGACAATCCTCCAAGCCCAAAGGGAGGTAATCCCAACATGGATCAAAGGGGTAAGAAGGCACAAAAGCTCCCATGGTTCACCAAAAGCATATGGGGATGTCTCCTAGCTAAAAGGGAGGTGTATACCCAATGAAAGGGAGGGGCCATCACTAGGGAGGACTATACCTTGGTTGCTCAGGGCTGTAGGGGGGTGGTCACGAAGGTCAAGGTGGGGATGGAACTGGGACTAGCTAACTGGATCAAGGACAACAAGGAGTCCTTTTTTAAATACATAGGGGGCAAAAAGAAGGTACCAAGTAATGTGGGGTCTCTGCAAGACACGCAAAGGTAACCTATTTAACGATTTCTTTGCCTCCATTTTCCTGAGCAGGGGCCGGGTCACCCCCCACACTGGGACCCCTGTAGGTCTCAGGGGAGGTGCACCCAGGCCTAGGCTCAGTGAGGATCTAGTCAGGGAACTTCTGGAGGGACTGGACATATTTAAATGAGCTGGTCCTGATGATGTCCACCCCAGAGTGCTGAGGGAATTAGCAGAGGTCATTGTGGGACCCCTGGCACGGCTGTACGAGCACTCATGGTGCTCTGGTGTGGTGCCAGAGGACTGGAAAAGGGCCAATGTGGTTCCCATTTTAAAAAAGGGAGGAAGGAGGCCCCAGGAAACTATAGGCCCGTTAGTCTTACCTCGATCCTGGGTAAGCTTTTTGAGAGAATTATCATGATGCATGTCCATGAGGGGTCAGCATTGGAGATTATTCTTAGGGGCAACCAACACAGGTTCGTTAGAGACAGGTCCTGTCAGACCAACCTGGTGGCCTTCTATGACTAGGTCACAAAATCCTTAGATGCAGGGGTAGCAGTGGACATAGTCTT
>NW_017729032.1:162218060-162235480 GCF_001723915.1 Gavialis gangeticus | reverse complement strand
AACCGTACCTTGTCATGCAGCCACAGATGCATCTCAAGCAGGTCCAAGGAGGTGATACTCCCCCTCTATGAGGCACTGGTCAGGTCGCAGCTGGAGGATTGCGTCCAGTTCTGGCTGCCACACTTCAGGAGGGATATGGGCAACATGGAGAGGGTCCAGAGGAGGGCCACCTGCATGATCAGGGGGCAGCAGGGCAGGCCCTACAAGGAGAGGCTAAGGGACCTGAACCTGTTCATCCTCCACAAGAGAAGGCTGAGAAGGGATCTAGTGGCCATTTACAAACTAGTCAGAGGGGACCAGCAGGCGCTGGGGGAGTCCCTTTTCCCCTGAGCACTACCAGGAGTGACTAGGAATAACGATCACAAGCTGACAGAGGGTAAATTCAGATTAGACATCAGGAGGTGCTACTTCACTGTCAGGGTGGCTAGGATCTGGAACAAATTTCCAAGTGAAGTGGTGCTGGCTCCTACCCTGGGGGTCTTTAAGAGGAAGCTAGATGGACACCTTGCTGGGGTCTTTTGACCCCAGTACTCTTTCCTGCTATGGCAGAGGGTCAGACTTGATCTGCTCAGGTCCCTTACAACCCTACCTACTATGAAACTGAAACTGGGGCTTATTTAGTCAGGAAAAGAGAAGACTGAGAGGGGATTTGATAGCAGTTTTCAACTACCTGAAGGGGGGATTCCAAAAAGGAGTTAGACTGTTCTCAGTGGTGGCAGATGTCAAGGAGCAAGTTGCATCAAAGGAAGTTTAGGTTAGACATTAGGTAAAACTTTCTCACTAGGAGGGTGGTAAAGCACTGGAACAGGCTACCCAGAGAGACTGTAGTCTCTCCAACCTCAGAAGTTTTTGAGACCTGGTGGGCAAAGCCCTGGCTGGCATGATCTAGTTGGGGATGATCCTGCTTTAAGCAGGGGGTTGGATTAGATGACCTCCTGAGGTCCCTTCTGTTGGCACTGGATTTCAGACCCAGCCCTTTTACCTTTGGTCTGGGCAAGCACAACCCTCAGACCAACCATGACCTTTCCATTCAATACTAAGTAAATTTATTGATACAGAGTGATAACAGAAAAGCAGCAATACAAACAACCAAGCAATTCTATATTTACCAATCTTAGGGCTGTCATCAGAGTCAAAGTACATCTGGTCAGGATGCAGACTCCACTCTGAGGCTCTTTCTCTTAGCTGTCAGCAGTCTGGAGGTGTGATGCCCAAGCCCACCCCTGCCCCTCCAGTGGGGTGCATGAGACAGGCTGCTGGTATGCCCTTGGTATATGGTGGCCTCAGGGACCCTTCCTGGGGGACAGGGATGGAGACAGGGAGAGAGGAGGAGAAACCCAGGTTGGGGACAGAAAGGAAGAGAAGGAAGGACACTTTGTTACTCTTAAATCTCTGCTTTTGTATTCTCCTTCTCTCCTGATGACTCCTGATGACTCTTCATTCTCTGGTTGTCTCTCTGTGGCCACACGTCCACATAGCCTTCCGAGCCTTCTCCTAATTTGGTCTATTCCCCCAAAACCAGGACTCAGCCCCACTGCTGCTCTGGAGGTTGTAGCTGGTGGCACCCTGTGTTATGGGACCATATGGTATATAAATCCTTGGTTCCCAGGCTGTGTGTCCTTGTTGTGTGAGACAACCTTTCTGCCATGAAGGCTGTGATCTTGTGTTATACCATGCCCCACCTCAATTGTCAGGCTGTGTCCATCCGTTGGCCTTCTCATGCTAGACAACCTGTCTGCTTCCAGGGCTTTATCAAACTCTGTGTGTGTGAAACCCAGGCTTTTACAAATCAATTAACCAAGCTGCCCATCTTGAACCCATATAATGCGTACACACACACACACACACACACACACACACACCCCCCCATAAGCCAATTCCCCCTCCCAAAACAGACCTTTAAATACTGTTTTCAAAACAAAAATGTGCCTATAGGTAAAAGTAGAAAACATGCAGTTTCAAAGTTATAACTAACCCTGTTCCCATGCACAAGTAACAAATTTCTAGTGAGTTCTGATATGATGCAAAATATTACAGATAGTAAGCAGTACTGGGATTCATTACCAAAAAAATAGCACTTATTCCAATGTTATTTTTGTGGCCAGAATGTCAGTGACTGCAGGACTGAGGCCTATATTTTATAAATAAAACTTTTGGACAAAGTGCTTTTGGAAGTTTTAATAAAAGCCGTGAGCACTCATCTGTTTGCAATATTTCTACCTACATTACTTGATGAAAGCAATTATTTATGCCTAATTCCTGTTCTGAAAATAAGTTTCACATTACAGAGCACTTCCCTCAGTAGAAGAGCTTGCTTCAAAAATTTCCTTTATCTGATGAATGACACAGTGACACAATCCATAGACTCCCAGCGGGCATGATGCAGGCACCTACCCTAAAGATCTTCAGAAAGAGACTGGACGCACACCTTGCTGGGGTTATTTGACCTCAGCAGTCTTTCCTTCCAAGAGCAGAGGGGCTGAACCCAATGACCTCATGAGGTCACTTCAGCCCTAAACTTCTGTGAATCTGTGAATTTAGGATCAGTAGCAGTCAATGCCAATTAAAATGATATTTCCAATGTATTTTTATATGAGCAATAGTTTAGTTTATATGTGGAATAGTTTTATACTCTCACATCTTGGATCTTTAACCTGTAGATTTCTCTCACCATTGCTATTCCAGAAAGGTTTATGACCAGTGAGCAACAAGCATGGCAGTTTATAGTGTATTTACTTTTTTAAAAAAACTCTATTTTGAACTCCAGAAGTTCTCCAAAGAACTTAAAGGGTAACATAGCAGGCTACAGAAGAATTATCTGCCATGTTTCAATGGTTAGGAGCCCCTGGGACCTCTCACAGGTGCAAGGACAGTGCAATAGGGAAGGGGTAAGGTCAGAAAAGAGTTAAAAAGGAAGGGAAAGCCTGGCAAAAATTCAAACTCAGTGGCCCCAGGGTAGGCTGCATTATAATTACTTGAAACCCTATTCCTTTTAAATAACAGCATTTAAACAACAAACAAAAACAGCAAAACTCCACAAAGAAAACTATTAGGTTTCTTACAGCTGCTTCATCAATATTTATTTTTCATCAGCACAGAGAGTCGTCTGTGGAATTTGTAATGCAGCACAGAGATACACTCTAGCTGTGTTGAATAATTGCAGGTAACTCTCCTTACAGGTTGTAACCTGGTCTATAGAGGGTTCCCCCCCGCTTCTAGTCACCTAAGCCTATTTTTAAATTCCTCCTCTTCTCATCAAAACTCCAAGGAGGAAGGCTTTCAGATGGAGGGAAAATTATTTTTATTTTATTTTTTGTTCTGCTGTCTAATCTTCTCCAGCAGTTTATGGGCTTTTAAAAAGGTGGTTCAGAGTGTGCATCAGCAGGATACTACAGTGCTCTTGTATTTTTTCTCCTAATCTATGTAAAAGGGCATCATTAACTTATTTCTTTGCCTTTTATACCTTTATCTCCAGTCAGTGGCTGAATGGAAACAATTTGTGTGAATGAGTGTAAAACTGCAACAGTGTTAAGAAATGCATTTCAGCAAATGTATGTACATATTTCTTTTAATCACAACCTTAAATATACTCAATATGTTGTACATTTATTTATGCATTTTTTCAGCTGTGTGAGCTGAATGTACTGCATAAATTTTCTTATATATAATAATGGACTGTAGATAATATCAGGGCTGTACTTTTGGTTCCATCAAGGCCAGACACCCCATTTCAGTCCAAAACATACATCCTTAAAAGGAATAAGGAAAGAGAAAGAACCAATATATACAGACCAATAATTTTAATTTGAATTGCCTTTCATACTAACCAGATTTTTAAAAGCCATAATGTTTTTAACTGGAACAAAGTTTACTGTCACTTGTAACTAGTAAAATAATCCTTGTGTTTGTAGGAAAAAAATCTTTGCATAAATATCCATTTCCAAAGAAAGAAAGCACTGTTAAAATTATAATAATAAACCTTTCCTTAGCCTAGTACTAATACTAATAAGTGAGGCACAGGTCCAACATCTCTCATATTAATGTGTTTCTAATTGAATCCAGTGACAAGTGATGGAAAAGCATAGCCAATCATAAGCATATATACTTGTTGGTTAAATACTTCCAGGGCCCCATCCAGCCTCATTATTCTATTTCTAATCTCAGGTTGTCTGTTTTCTAGTTCTAATTGTACTACTGTTTCTTCTTTCTATGTTCTTATTCTTTACTGTCAAAGTAAGTCTCAAACGTCCCAGTCAGGATTGCAGTTCCATTTTCCTGATCATGAAACAAATGAAAAACTGAAACCCCTGCCCCAAAATAGCTTAGAGTTAATAACTGCTCAGAAAATGTGCTAAATACAACTTGGTTAAAACATATGTATGCAAGTTACCCTATCTTGCTAAGACAGCAGTATGACTTTGATGACCTGTGATTGTAATATATTCCACCATTACTGATACCTGCAAAAGAATCAGAGAAAATCAGGGCAGGAAGATCAGTTTTTCTTGACTAAGTAATCCCATTTCTTCCTACGTTTCCTCACCCATCATGTTTCCAGACCTCTAATTAATGTTGTTGCTGTCCTCTAGCCTTTTTTCCAATTCTTGTAACTCTTAGGCTTGGTGCCCACAACTAGACATGGAATTCTAGGGCTGAATCCAGATGTGCAGGCGGGCACATGTGGGACTGTAAACCTCTTTCCAGCACCACAAACTGCACAAGTTGCATATTAATCAGTGCACAGCGCTGCTAATTTCCAGTGCTGGGGAAAAATTTGCTACTGGGATTTCTCAGTAGCAAAAAAATATCTTGGAAAAAAAGCAGCACAATCCACGCCACATGCACACTGCCTCCAAGCTGAAGCACCCTGTGCCCTAGCTGGCCATTCGCTGGCTGGCTAGGGCACAGGGTGCCTCAAGATGGGAATAAGAAGCTTTGTGCTGGCAGCTCCCCTGTCTCCACATGCTCCACTGCTAAGACCCTGCACTGAGGCATGTAGAGCCCCCAGACTGAGGCACTTTGCACCCCAACCAGCCACGGAGCAGTGGGCCTTGAGATGGGGGAACTACCTGCTTCCCCATTTCAAGGCACACTGCACCCCAGCCAGGCAGATAGCCTCTGGCTGGGACACAGGATGACTCACTATGGGGGATCTACAGCACATGGAGGTGAAAGATGCTCCCCCATATCCATGTGCAGCTCCTTGGCTGGCCAGGGCACAGCGTGCCTTAGGACAGGGGATGACTAACCCCTGCTGAGGCACCCCGTGCCCCAGCCAAAAATTTGTGCCACTACTATTTGTGCTGCTGTAAAAACACACCCCTGCTTGTGTTGACTCCCTAGGTAGGTTTTCAGCAGTGCTTATTAAAGTAAAAGAATTACTTTTCATGGCATGCATATGTAAGAAGAGGTAGGTACATAAGTAAAGAGCTTGGAGACATGGATAAACAGTAAGGGGAACCAGTTATGGAAACCATAGCAATTGTCTCAAAGAGAGGATAAGATAGTCAGTCAGATGCTTGAAGTGTTTTTACAAGAATACAAGAAGCATAGGGAGCAAATAGGAAGAATCAGTAGTCCTAGTACAATCACAGTATTGAGGTAGTTGGGATTATGGTGGGATTGTGAGGACATAGTGGGATAGTTCACATGACTGAAGTGCTATCATAGATGTATATAGCTTGTTAAGGAAGGATAGGGAAGGGAAAAGAGGAGGCAGTGTTGCCCTATATATATAAAAGTGATGTAATGTGTTGGGAGATGCAGCCCATCCTTCAGAGGGCTTTAAACTTTCTTCAGCAGGCTTTAAACTAGGCACATCAGGGGAGGGGGAGGCAGAGGACCAAGGGAGCCACAGAACACCAGACCAAGAGACACTCACAAGACCTGTCCAGCCAAGTCAGACGACGAGCACAAGAAATATGCAGGTAAGAGACAGGGGTCTGGACAGTCCAAGGATTGGGAGGGAAGCACATACACCCTCAGGAGGCCTTAAATGCCTCTACACTAATGCTCGCAGTATGGGGAACAAGCAGAAGGAACTTACCCTCCTGCTAGTTAACACGAATCCAGACACAGTGGGGCTCACTGAAACTTGGTGGGATCCAACGCATGACTGGGTGATAAACATCAAGGGCTATAGGCAGGATAGGTGGGATAGAACAGGGAGGAAAGGTGGGGATGTGGAGCTCTACGTCAAAGAGCAATACACATCCTCTGCAAACAGTGCTGGGTCTGAGGTAGGGCAGACTGAGGTGCTCTGGGTCAGAATACAAGAGGCTCGGGTGGAAAGGGACCTAACAGTGGGAGTCTACTACAGGCCACCTAACCAGGGAGAAGAGCTGGACTGGGAATTCTCAGGTCAGCTCACAGAGGCAGTTAAGTCAAGGGATGTGGTCATCATGGGTGACCTAAACTACCCAGACATCTGCTGGGAAAAGCAGTCAGCCAGGTCTGACTGCTCACATAGGTTCCTAGCCAAGTTACAGGACCTCCACCTCACCCAGGAGGTGCACAGTCCCACCAGGGGAAATGCCTTGTTGGACATGGTCCTGGCCACAGGCAACGACCTGGTGAGGGGACTGCAGGTATTCAATCACCTGGGTGATAGAGATCATCACCTACTGGAATTTACCATCTAGCGCAGGGTGTCAAAGGCCTGCAGCAAGGCAGCAGCCCTGGACTTCAGGAGGGCAGATTTCAATAAGGTAAGGAGACTAGTCAGGGAGGCACTGAGGTCCCGGAGGGGAGGGGAGTTGGGTGTCCAAGAAGAGTGGTCGTTCCTTAAGAAGATGATCCTCCAAGCCCAAAGTGTGACAATCCCCACTCAGATCAAAGGGGACAAGAGTGCTCAAAAGCCCCCATGGTTCACCAAAAGCATCCACAAATGTCTCAAAGCCAAAAAGGAGGCATACACCCAATGGAAGGGAGGGGCCATCACCAAGGAGGATTATACCTCCTTGGCTCAAGATTGTAGGGGGGCTGTTAGGAAGGCTAAGGCAGAGATGGAACTGGGACTAGCAACCCAGATCAAAGATAATAAGAAGTCCTTTTTTAAATACATAGGGAATAAAAAGAAGGGGCCAAATAATGTGGGGCCTCTGCAGGACATGGTCATTTTTCTGAGCAGGGACAGGGACATTCCCCCCACTGGGATTCCAGACGGACCCAGGGGAGGCACAGCCAGACCCAGTGTCAGTGAGGACCTAGTCAGGGCACTTCTGGAGGGACTAGATATGTTCAAATCAGCAGGTCCTGATGACCTCCACCCCTGAGGTGCTGAGGTCATTTTAGGACCCCTGGCACAGCTTTATGAGCACTCATGGTGCTCTGGCAAGGTGCTGGAGGACTGGAAAAGGGCCAATGTGGTCCCCATTTTCAAAAAAGGGAGGAAAGAAGACCCAGAAAACTATAGGCCTGAGTCTTACCTCAGTCCTGGGGAAGCTCTTTGAGAAAATTATCCACGAGCACATCTGTGAGGGACCAGCAGGGGAGTTTATGCTTAGGGGCAATCAACATGGGTCCATTAGAGGCAGGTCCTGTCAGACCAACCTGGTGGCCTTCTATGACCAGGTCACAAAAGACTTGGATGTGGGTGTTGTGATGGACATAGTCTTCCTGGACTTCAGGAAGGCCTTTGACACTGTCTCTCACCCCATTCTCATTAAAAAATTAGGCATCTGTGGTGTCGATGCCTACACAATCAGATGGGTCACAAATTGGCTGGAAGGCCGCACTCAAAGAGTGGTGATGGATGGGTCATTTTTGACTGGGAGAGATGTGGGCAGTGGGGTTCCCCAGGGCTCAATCCTTGGGCTCACATTGTTCAATATCTTCATCGGCAATTTGGATGACAGGGTGAAAAGCACCTTGTTCTAGTTTGCAGATGACACTAAGATGTGGGGATAAGTGAGCATGCTAGAAGAGAGGGACAGGCTACAACTAGATCTTGACAGGTTACAGAGGTGGGTGGATGAGAACAGGATGAGGTTTCAATACAGACAAGTGCAAGGTGTTGCACCTGGGGAGGAAGAACCAGCAGCATACCTACAGGCTGGGGAACTCCTTTCTCGTCAGCACAGAGGCAAAGAAGGATCTTGGAATCACTATTGATTCCAAGATGAACATGGGTCACCAATGTGGGAATGTGGTCAGGAAGGCTAACCACACCTTCTCATGCATCTGTAGATGCATCATGAGCAGGTCCAAGGAGGTGATCCTCCCCCTCTATGAGACATTGGTCAGGCCACAGGTGGAGTACTGAATCCAGTTGTGGGTGCTGCACTTCAGGAGGGATGTGGACAGCATTGAGAGGGTCCAAAGAAGGGCCACTCACATGATTAGGGGCAGCAGGGTGGGCCCTATGAGGAAAGGCTATGGGACCTGAATCTGTTCAGCCTCCACAGAAGAAGGCTGAGAGGGGATTTGGTGGCCACCTATAAACTTGCCAAGGGAGACAAGCAGGCAATGGGAGAGTCCCTGTTCCCCCAAGCACTACCGGGGTTAACAAGGAACAATGGCCATAAGTTGACTGAGAGTAGATTCAGGCTAGATATCAGGAGACACAACTTCACTGTCAGGGTGGCTAGGAGCTGGAACCAACTTCCAAGGGAAGTGGTGTTTGCCCCTACCCTGGGGGTCTTCAAAAGGAGGCTAGACAGCCACCTAGCAGGGGGTTGGACTAGACGATCTGCTTAGGTCCCTTCCAACCCTACCAAGTATGAAACTATGAAAAAAAGTGGAAGCTAGGAATATTGAAAGCCTCTAGGTAAAGGTCAAAGGAGGGAGCATCAAGGGGGATGTCATGGTGGGCATTTGCTACCTGCCTCCAAATGAATTGGAGGAGGTGGATGAGACCTTCTTTCGATAAGCAATGGAAGCTTCGAAATCACAGGACTGAGTTCTCATGGGAGACTTTAATTATTGGGATATCTGCTGGGAAGGAAATACAGCAGTGCAGTCCACAAGCATTCCAGTAAGTTCCTAGTGTGTTTTGGGGATAATTTTTTGATTCAGATGGTAGAGGCCAATGAGAGAGGAAGCTCTTTCTGACTTGCTGCTCACTAACAGGGAAGAATTGGTTGAGAATGTGAAGGTCAAAGGCAATGGGTGACAGTGGCCATATCTACATGAGACACTTACTATACAGTAGCTCATTACTACTGTGCAGTAGCTTGTTAGTACTGCACAATCGTGTCACAGGGCCTGAACCTTGATGTGACACTACTGCACAGTAGTACCAAGCTACAGCACAGACAGCATCACACGGAAGCCATGCAGGGACACTACTGTGCAGTAACACTGGTTACAGCAGTCATTAGTATTTGGTTATGCAAGTACTAAATGACTGCTCAGTAACAACTGCGTAGTCAGTTTCTAAAGTAGACATAGCCACTGACTACTAAATGATAGTGTTCAAGATCCTAAAAGAGAGGAAGGAAAGAGAGCAGCAGAATAAGGACACTGGAATGCAGAAAAACAGACTTTAACAGGAATCCAGGAGAGCTAGCTATACTGGAATGAAGGACTCTTAAGGGCACAGAAGTAAGGTATCCCAATGAGGCAGAAGAATGGGAAGTGCAACAGGAGACCAGCCTGGACAGACAGAAATCTCTTCATGGAGCTGAAACTAGAAAGGAATCCTATAAAAGTGAAAATTTAGTCATAGTACTAAGGAAGAGTGTACGAGTGTCTCATGGGCATGCAGTGAGAAAATCAGGAAGGAGAAAGTACAATTTGAGATGCAGCTGGCAAAGGATAGAAAAGGCAATAAAAAGGTTTCTGCATTTTTGTTAAAAGTAAGAGGAAGACCAGAGAAACCATTTGCCTTTTACAGAATAGGGAAGGGAATCCAGTTACAAATGAAGCAGAGAAGGCTGAAGTATTTAACAACTTTTTTTTACTTCAGTTTTCACAAATAAAGGCAGAAAGCAGATGACGAGTGCATTTGGCAGTCAAGATAGGGAAGGAGACAAACAGCCTAAAGTAATGGCAAAACAGGTTAGGGGTTACTTAGGGAAGTTAGATGCTTTCAAGCCAGCAGGGCAAGATAGGGTGCACTGGAGGGTACTGAAGGTCTTGCCTGAGGTAATTTCATAGCCATCGGCTATCCTCTTTGAAAACTCATGGAGGTTGGGTAAGGTTCTGGATGACTGGAAAAGGACAAATATAATGCCATCTTTAAAAAAGGAAAGGAGAACCTGGGAAAATCTAGATCAGTCAGGCTGACCTCTATGTCTGGAAGATCATGAAGCAGGTCTTCAGGCAATCCATTGTGAAGCACCTAAAGGTGAACAAGGTGTTCAGGAATAGTCATCATGCTTTCACCAAGAATAAATCATGCCTGATTTCCTTCTATGACAGAATGTGTATAAGGGAGCACAGTGCACATAGTATACCTTGCCTTTGGCAAAGCTTTTGACACTTTTTCCCATAACATTCTCATTAACAAGCTAGGAAATACAGACTAGACGAAAATACTATAAAGTGGCTACATAACTGGTTGTCTCATTGCATTCAAAGTGTAGGGATGCACCATGACCATCCACGTCACCAACAGAGAGACTGCAGAAATCCCCATCCAGTCAGGGGTGGGACAGGGCTGCCCCCTCAGCCCCATCATCTTCAACCTAGCCATGGAACCACTCCTTCGAGCCATGGCAGGCTGCTCCGGTGGGCTTGACCTGTACAGCCAGAAGTTGAGTGTCCTGGCTTATGCCAATGACTCCATTCTCCTCTCCCCTGATGCTGTCCAGCTGCAGCAGATGCTGGACATGGTGTCCGAGGCAGCCAGGCGGATGGGCCTACACCTCAACGTCACCAAGTGCACCTCCCTGCACATCAATGGCAGGCAGAAGAGCCACATCCTGGACTCCACCCTCATGATTCAGGGACAGGCGATGAGGCACCTACACGACAGTGAAGCCTACTGACGCCTGGGGGTGCCCACTGGCCACTGGACCAAGCAGATGCCAGAAGAGACCATCAACAGGATCATGCAGGATGCCCACAAGCTGGACTCATCCCTGTTGATCCCCTGGCAGAAGATAGATGAGGCAAACACCTTCCTCATCCCCCACGTCTCATTCATCCTGAGAGTCTCAGCAGTCTCCAAGACCACCCCCCACAAGAAGGCAGGTGCCAAGATCCGGCAACAGCTGAAGAAGTGGCTGCACCTGCCGCTGAGGGCCAGCAATGAGATCCTGCATATCCCTTGCTGGCAGGGAGGTGCCAGCATCCCCCGCATGGGAGACCTCTGCGACATCACGGTGGTGACCCATGCCTTCCACCTCCTGACCTGCCCAGACCCCACGGTAAGTATCATCACTGCCAGCACCCTCAAGGAGACCACCCGCAAGAGGATCATGAGACAGTTGACCAGACGTGACTTGGCCATCTTCCTCAGCAGCTCGCTGGAGGGTGAGTTCAGCAGAGATGATGGGGACTTTGCCTCACTGTGGAGCTGAGCCCACAACACCATACACCACCTTGGGAAGTGCATTGGCTGCACCTGGACCTGGACCTGAACCGAGGAGTGCCAGGAGCTGGGAGTCTCACTGCAACCAGCCCCGTACACTGACCACATCACTGTGACGCCCCGCACAAGGACCTTCTTGGAGTGGTTCCTGAAGGACGCCAGTGACCTGAGGGCTAAACCCAACCAGGACAAGGTCTTTGATGTCACCTTGAAGTGGCACTCCAGCAACCACTTCATGCCCAGCAGGAGCTTCATGCGCTTCACGGACTGGTGTTTCCTCCACCACGCCCACCTCAACTACCTGCCTCTGAACAGGGCCGTCTGCTTCAGCCACCAGGAGACGAGGTGCCGATGGTGCAGCTACATGGCAGAGACCATCCCCCACATTCTGTGCAGTTTCAGGCTGCACACCAGAGCCTGGCAGCTCCACCAGAATGCTGCCCAGGACCATCTGGTGAGGGCCATCCTGGCCACAGTGGGGGAGATCCCAGTGAACTGCACCATCCTGGGCTGCGAAAGCCAGATGTGACCTGACATCGTGATCACCAGCGAAGAGGCCAAGAAGGTCATGATCATGGATTTGACCATCCCCTTCAAGAACTGGCACCAAGCCTTCACCGATACCTGGGCTCGCAAGCATGAGAAATACGCCCCGCTGGCCAACATCCTGAGGGGCCGTGACTATGACGTGATGATCAATGCACTCATTGTGGGAACGCTCAGAGCCTAGGACGCCAGCAATGAGAGCGTCCTGCATGCCTGCGTCATCTCCCAGTGCTATGCCAAACTGATGCGCTGCCTCATAGCATCCAACATGATCCAATGGTCCCGTGACACCTACGTGGAGCACAACATGGGCCACTACCAGTATTCCAACCCCACCAGAGGGACTGCTGATGGCCTGGACCCAGAGGGGACCACCTGAACCCCCCTCTGCACCTGATGGACTTCACTTTGAGAGGAATCTTCAGCAGTGGACCACCCTGCTCCACCCGAATAGGACCCTGATGATGATACTCTATATGGACTGAGACACTTTCTTCAACCTACTTCCTCCACCATTGCGGAGCATTGTACAGGTTTGTGTGCATCTATCTTCTTTCTTTCTCAGTGTTGTGAACCCCGCCCCCCTTTCCCGCATCCCGCCTCCCCCACCCCCGGGGTTAGTTGGCTAACATCGTATTCTCTGTAACCTGGTTGCATTCCCCTCCTCACCCACATCCCTCTAATATTAGTACCTCACTTGGGCAATTTATATTTCCCTACTGGCTCTGTCATCTTTTTGGATTCATAATCCTAAACATCTGCTAATACTATTCAATGGCTCAATGTCTTGTCTAGTTGGGAGGAGGTATCAAATGGGGGTACACACATACTGCATCGCATCTAGTATGGTTTAATATCTTCATTAATTTTTTGGATGATGAGATCAAACGCATGATTAGCAAATTTGCAGATGACACCAAGTTGTATGGAACTGAAGACACTCCAGACTGTAGGGTTAAGATACAGAATGACCTGGATACAGTGGAGATGTACTCTACAATCAATCAAATGAGATTCAGCAAAGACAATGCAAAGTCCTGCACTTGGGACTGAATAACTGTATGCACAAATACAGATTAGGGAATGAGTGGCTAGGTCAGGACTACAGAGAAGGACATGGAGAGTACCATGCATGATAAGCTGAATATAAGCCAACAGTGTGCTCTTCTTGCAAGAAAGGCCAACAGCATTCTAGTTTGTATTAACAGAAGTGTCACGTGCAAATCAAGGAAAGTGATTTTCTGTTCTATTCATCATTGGTGAGGCCTCATCTGAAGTACTGTGTCCATTTTGGGGTACCACACTTAAAAAAGGTTGTGGACAGTTTGAAAAGAGTCTGTACAGAATGACAAAAATTATTGGGGACGTAGAAAACCAGACTTATGAGGAAAGGCTGAAAGAGCTAGGGTTATTCAGTCTGGAGAAGAGAAGACTGAAGCAGGATTTGATAACAGTCTTCAGATACCTGAAAGGAAATTTTAGAGAGGATGAAGGTAGACTTTTCTCTGTGGCTGTAGGGAATAGGACTTGGAACAATGGCCCCAAGATGTATCAAAGAAAAATTAGGTTAGAGATCAGAAGGAACTTTCTGACTGTGAGGATGATCAAGCATTGGAACAGGCTACCTAGAGAAGTTGTGAACTCTCCATCCTTGGAAACTTTCAAAAGCAGGTTAGACAGAGACCTGACTAGGATCACTTAGGGATGAACCTACCTTGAGCCCGGGACTAAACTAGATGACCTTGTAAGGTTCCCTTCATCCCTGCTTTCCTTTGATTACACTATACATAGTTACACTATATATAGTTCTTTTACTAATACTCTCGTGTATTGAGGATTTTATATGTCTGGCGGGGAGGGGTTGTTTTATCTTGTTTTAATTCAAATTCAGCTTATGGTTCATTACAGCCCTGAGGTCCTTTGCTGGAGTACTGCAGCCTAGCCAATCATCACCCTTTTATAGTCATGCATTTGATTCCTAAATGTAGGACTAGGCATTTGTCCTTACTGAGTTTCTTCTGATGTATTTTATTAAATTTATCAAGGTCACTCTAAACCCTAATCTTATCTTCCCAAGTGTTTGTACCCTACCCAGTTTGGTTTCATCTACAAATTTACTCAGGCCTAAATCTAACTCTCCTCTAGGGGAGGTTAATTAGCAGGCCCAGAAAAACCAAGGAAGTTGAGCTTTCAGAACAGAATCTAATATCTATCCTAGTGGCCCAAAATGACACTTACAAGGTTAACTTTAGCCACACAGGCTGCTTACAAATGTTAAAAACAAAACAAAACAGCACTTTACTTTAAACCCTTCATATTCCCACACCAAGCCCAGCACATGTCCAAAAGAGGTATAGCATTAGTTGAACCCAGCTCACCTAAAGTTTGTATAGATTAGGCACTTAATAGGGCTTTTTTGACTCAGCTTTAGATAAAAATGCCAAAAAGCCCAGCTGATGCACCTGATCTATACAGACACTGCAGAGCTGGGTTGAAGTAACATACTGCTTCTTCCTGTAAAGTACGCTGGAGGGGGGTAGGAGTGATTTACATCTGTAAGCAGCCATAAGTGCAACTTACCTTACTTGGATATGGACCAGTATGCTCACTCAATTCCAACCCCTAAGTCATTAATGAAGATGTTGCATAGGACCGAGACTAGAAAAGAGGCCTGGCAAACCCCATTAAAACTTCACAAGGTTTGACAATAAGCCATTGATGACTGCACTTCAAGCATGATTCTGAAGCCATTTAAAAGTATCCAGCTACCTGCTAGACATATTGACTAATGTATACATCTGGAGTTATTGGAGACCTTGTTATTAGAGGCCTCAAAAGGTTTACTAAGGTTGAGGTACAGGACACCACCAACTCAGAGGATCCTTAGGAATCAGTAGGAGACCAGAGCGATCCTCACACCCTGAAATGCACCTTTCCTTATTGAAGGATTCTTTATGACAGATGACAAACATCAAAAGATGGGTCTTTGATAGTTATTTGAATCTATTTTGTCTGTGAAATTGTTCTTATGAAAATAATTCCTTCTCTTAAGATTCAAGTTCCTTCTAGTTCCAGTCTGACTGAAAAATACAATAAGATTAGCTTTTCTTATGGAATTTCAGTACTACTTCCATTCTCAGAAAACCAGAACTATAAAAATATTTAGACACTGCAGAACCCGTTGAACTAGGTTTGGTTCTAAAAGAAAGATTACAGAAGATAAGAATTCTTGATTTACGTGAAAGAAGATATTTTTCATTTCTAAACATTATTGGGTCTTCAGACCATCAGTAGATAACATCTCTATTAAAAGCATAGCTGGGAGTTGCAAATACTCTAATACCACTAGAAAAAAGGGCAAAATATATCAGTGATTCACATAAGTCCCTTGAAGACAAATTTATTTTTCTGCTCCAGATATTATTATACAAAATACATGACTCCTATACTGTTTAATTTAAACTTTTCTGCTTTTATAGTTCAGGTGTTGGCTAACTGTATTTAATTTGTGTTTGTATTTTTTTATCTATATTGATTGGATTATTAGTGGAAGATCTGGTGCATATGAATTTATAAGTAAAACATTCTATGAAAAGTAATAATATCAGAAAGGAAGGGTGCAGATTGGCATTTTGTGTTGAATGCATACTAAAGTTTAATCCAATCCAAAGTTTTTGCCTCTACTAACTACAAGCAGCTGACTCTCCAGCAGTTTTACTTTAAATGGCATCTATTGTACTAAGTACCAGTAGCAAATCCTTTCATCATGATCAAAACTGCACCTAAATGATCTAACACATACCTCACCTTTAAAGAAACTATCACAGATCATCTGTTCTAGGGGAGGAAAAACAAAGGAACTGAGTTTGTTGTCATCTTTTTATAATTCAACTGAAAATCAGGAGCTGACATTATCACATAAACAGTTAGCTTTGTTTCCTGTGCCTCTGCTTTAAATTATTAAGGTTTTCAAGAATAGTAATTTCAATATAACTTTACACTGGCAGTGCTTCAGTGCAACTGGGATTTTGTCAATTTTTCCATTATAAAGAGCTATTTTCAGGAGTCTGAGCTTATAACTTAGTGGAAAAATATCCTTTTGGGGAGAATGAAATTTGGTCTATTATTTTTTTTTCAATCCGTAAGAGAACGTTTCCCCTAAAAATGTGTTAACAAAATGAGCTTTGGGCACAGAAGAAAGTAAATACAGGATGACTATGTTTAAAAATAGAATACAAAATTGGCTTATTTATTATTTCACTCTCTAGATGGTGCTACTTTTTGCTCTTAAGCAAACTAAATATATCTTATATGATAAACAACCATGGCTGTTTGGCATGTACAGTAAGGATACTTCAATGTTTTAAGAGTGTTTGGGGCTCAGCTTTTTTGAGGTAATGGAATTTGGGTTTCCCAGGGATTTGCACTGGGAACAGATCCAGTGCATTCAGATTTGTTAGCGTGACTTTGTATCCCAAGGTAACTCTTTGGAAGAAAACAAATACATCTGGATTTCACATAGATTGTAATGCAAAGCTGCAAAAGGAAATGCAAAATTAACTATTTCAGTACTAAATCCAGAATTTCAGGTAGCATCTATACTGCCCATATTATAATGGCAGATAGCAAATATCTTAATAAGAATCTTAACCTACTATTACTCAGGGGAACTGTCATAGATTTCCCAGGAGCATTTGCTTGGGACCTCCAACCGTGTATACTCTCTCTGAGTATCCCCTGAAATGAGCCTTGACATGGCTTCTAGAGTGGGTGAGCCCCTGGTTCCCTGAACTATAAGACCTAACCCTTTGGTCTCTCACCCTCCCTGGTAATCCATGGCCTCCCTCTGGTTCAGCTCTTGGAGAGAATTGTATCTTTTCAAAGGGCAGAGGAATGTACCTGAAGTCTTGTACAATGAAGCAGTCATCTCTTCTTCAAGACATAACTCTTACTGGACAACAGCAGTACAGCAAGCAGAGTCCTGAGCCCCAAGCCCAAGCAGTCTCTGTATCCCAAAACCATCCTAGCCATTCTCTCCTCAGTTCTTCAGGCTGCTCTCCTAGTGAATATCTTTTCTTGCCCTTTTCTCCAGGTGTCTTTTTTTTTCAGAACCTTCTCTCTATTTCCCTGTCCTTAGCTCATCATTCTCTTTGTTCAAGGGGATAGCAGGGTGTCCTTTCCAGTGTCTGCCTGAAGTCCACTTAATGTATCAACATAGGCTAATCAGCTCTGATGCTTGATGGCTTTTAGCCCTAGAAGAGCATATAGGCAAATAGATTCATACATTCATAGATGTAGGGTCAGAAGGGGCCTTGAAGATCTTCTAATCTGACCCCCTGCCCTGGGCAGGAGAGAATACTGGACACAAATGACCCCAGCTAGGTAATTGTCAAGCCTC
>NW_017729032.1:162196908-162217522 GCF_001723915.1 Gavialis gangeticus | reverse complement strand
CAATAATGGCTCCAAAATCTCTTTCTGCTACTGTGCTTTCAAGAAGGGAGTTTCCCACCTATAAGTATGCAGCTGGTTCTTACTGCCCAAGTGTAATACCCTGCACTTGTCAGTATTGAATCCCATCCTATTCTTATTTGCCCACCCCTGTAACCTGTCCAGGTCCAGCTGTATCCTGTCCATCCCTTCTAGCATGCCCACCTCACCCCAAATCTTGGTGTCATCCGTGAATTTAAACAAGGTGCTTTTTACCCCCTTGTCCAAGTCACTAATAAAGAAATTGAACAGTGCAGGCCCAAGGATCGAGCCCTGGGGGACTCCACTGCTCACATCCCTCCAGGTCGAATATGACCCATCCACCACCACTCTCTGAGTGCAGCCCCTCAGCCAATTTGCTACCCATCTGACTGTGTAGGCATCAATGCCACAGTTGCCTAGCTCTGGCTCCAGACAAGTTTTCTGTAAATGGCCTAGGTTACATCAGTAGTGAACAAAACACGTGTTCACCCTCTGTGTGGGGGCAGCATGCAGCTGCCTGCACTGGCTAAGGCCAGCAGGTTGGGGGTGCTCCTATATACCTCCCTGCAGGCCTCGCAGATTCCCTGGGCTGCTAGAGACTGCTGAGCACAACTGAATGCCCAGGCCACCCCTGACTGGCTGCCAGGCATGATTAAGGACAACCCCAAAACCCTACTGCATCAGTCCATGCCCCATCTACTCCTGAAGTTTTCAGGGGCATCTGCCTGCTTGCCCCAGCTTAGATGCTCAGTGTCCCCCCCACACCCACCCCACCCTAGTATACTGGGACCCTGTAGTTACCAGCCAAAAAAGGCTTGCAGCACCTCAAGTACACATAGCCCAAGTACTTGTGGGCAGTGGCCAAGAAGCAGAGGTCACAGGGTTGCCTCCATACAGGCACAGTTCCAGCATTCTGCCCCCTGCCACCCTGAACCACCAGAGGTGAGCTATCTGCACCATCTCCTGCTCAGTTGAGGGAGTGGAAGTCCATGCTGTGGTCCAGGTGGCAGAATGCCTGGCTCTGGCCATTGAGTTATGGTGTGCAGGAGCCAGGGTTGCAGCCCATGGGGCTGCACCTGTACACAGGGGCATGAGGTTCCCCGGCTGTGTATGCAGACACTAGGTTTGTCATCTGTGGGGCTGTACCTGAACACAGGGGTTCCTCTGTGCTCCATGTCAGATCTGTGTGTACACCATGGGGTGCTTCATGATGGGGTGCAGAAGCACAGCTTGAGGACATGGGTGTCCAGGTCCCAGGATTGATGCAAGGGACCAAGCCACCTCTCTTTCTTTCCTGATACCTGCCTGTGGCTAACAGGTGGCAGAAGGAAGGAGGCAGGGCTACAGAGAGGGTCTCCGCTGACTTAACTCTGGAAGAGCTCAGAGGTGTGCTTGGCCAGAGCATCAGAGCACAGGCCAAGAGCTATTGCACCTCCCTTTGAGGGGGAAGTTGCAGGAGGCTGCACAGGACCCTGCAATGCCAGAGGATAGCAATCTAACTTGAATCGATGGGGGATCTCATACAGAAGTTTGACTCATCAGTCTAACCTAAATCAATTGATTTTGAGTGTGCATCAATCCAGGTCTATCTTAGACTAGGTTCCACCATTTTTAGATCAATCTATGTGCACCAAACTTATGTTCAGTGGTTTAGATCAATTTCTGATCACTCCTATAGCATTTTGGAATTAGGAATTCACTCAGAAATTACTCCAGCACCTTTATCTGCAACCTGAACCCATAACAAATAACATCAGTAGCAGTACCTGTCACCAATCAGGGTGCTTTATCTCCTTCAGGTTCTGGTGCCTAGATCTCTTTTCCAGCCTAGAGCTCAGAGTTTTGGCTTGTCATCTCTCTGAAATAGTGGCAGCAAAATGCACCTGTCTAGTGGCCTACACAGTCTCTTATACACCAACACCATCCTCCAAACAAAGATGAGATGATAGCAGGAACAAGAGGGATATTGAAAGGAAATCTAGTTCTTCCTTTCTATCCATTCTCTAGCTAATCAGAAGTCTCTAAACATGACCAGTCTTTAATATTCCTTATGTTTTTTCCTCTCACATTTATGAACCTGTACTCTTTCTGAATTTATTCAAAACATGTTCTCCTACGTCTACCTTAATCTGTCCCTAACAAATTTCATTACTAAGTGTGTATATAGCAATACTGAAGGTGTCTTTCTAAAAATATAGGGATTTGAGAGTTTAGAAACCTGGAGAAATTTTCTCCTCTAAGGGAAGCATTCCATTTTTTTTTCCCTAGATGGCTAGACAAAGAGATTTGGTCATCTATTTGCTTGTTTCAGTCCTACAAATCCCACCTGTGCATGGGTTGGAATTACTGTGAACAGTAGTTACATTTGTGCCCAGAAACATAATGCCACCTTGTTTATAAATGGCATTTAGGGAATTTAGATGACTATGTAAGTGGTCTGGTTGTCTGGGTGTCCACAAAGGGGTAGAATGCCACCCTCAGAGTGCATATCTAAAAAGAGCTTTAGAAGACTTTGGGGACGTTCATGTTACACTTAAATCAACTTAACTGGAAGTAAGTCAACCAAAGTGCCAGATGGTACACATTTTTGGGGAGTTTAGATCATGCAAAATATGGCCAGCTCCATCTATCTTAGTTCACCTAAGAAGATGCACTATGTAGATCAGGCTAACCTGTGTCCAACCTAATCTATGATGTGCACGTTTGGAGTGCAGCCCTGGAGCTGGGAAAGCCCAGCTGCTCATCCCAACCCCAGGGCTAAGATTTTCCTATACCGTCCCCAACTCTAACTGGGCTATTCTTAGCCCTCCAACCCTGTCACCCCTAAATGGACAACCACCACCACCCCCAATCCCACTTCTACCTCCCTGTACCCTGATTTACTTAGATTGTGTTCCTGGCATGACTCCCAGAATTGGTGAACGTGTGCAGAAGCAGGGATCCAATCTACAATCATACAGCTTAAAACAAACTGTATGAACATAGATTTGGATCTGTGAACATGTTCACGTGCCCTTTAACACTTCCCCTTCCTGATCTTTGTCTTCCTGCTGTATTTAGAGAGAGTAGTCACATCCACTGTCAGACTTTGTTTGCTATCCTTATTACTAGTTCTAATATTCAAGTTACTCCTTATTTCTGCTTCTTGCAATGTCATATACTGAAAACTGCTTCAGGGAAACAGGTGTTCATTGCCAAATGGAAACATTATTGGCTGTGCTTAGTTTACCTCCTTGAAGAGTTCTTTAGCTCTGAATAGCACTTCAGTAAATTTTAAAAGGGGTTTATGCTGAGTGATTTAGCAATTAATTGGTTAGGAACACTGGCAACAGGACAGGAAGAGACCACATGGGTCATTGAGTCCAGTTCCCTGCTGTTTAAAGAAACCACATCATATAATCCAATTAAAAAAATGTAACAAGTTCCTTCTTAAACTATGCAACATGATTCATTCCACTGCTTTTATTGGAAGCAAGTTGCAAAGGTTCCTCTCACAAAATCCAACTTCTCCAGTGGTGAGAAACCCTCTTCTAATTTCAACCTACATTTATTCATTTGTTCTTATGTCAGACCTATCCTGTACCGGTACTTTAACTCTTCTCCCCTCTTTGTGTTTAGCTTCTTATTGTATTTATAGAGAGAAGTCACATCTACTCTCAGCCTTTGTTTTGCTATTGCTTTTGACATTCTAAAATATCTCTGACATGGTAATGAAATGCATTTGCTTTACACACATTGTTTTACCAGTTTGTAAATAGGAAAGGAAACTGTCTTTTGAACTGATGACAGAAATTACATGATAATAAGGTCTATGGCATCAAAGAACACTATCTATATGGAACTGCTAGGATTTGAGGAAAATGTTTTTATCTAAGCAGTTAACCACATTCTACCGACAGATATTTTGATTTCATAGATTTCATAGATTTCATAGACATTAGGGCTGGAAGGGACATGAGAAGATCATCGAGTCCAGCCCCCTACCCCAGGAGCAGGAAGTCAGCAGGGGTCATAGGATCCCAGTAAAATAAACATCCAAATTTCTCTTGAAGGCATTCAAAGTAGGTGCTTGAACCACCTCCAGTGGCAGGCTATTCCAGACCTTGGGGGCCCAGACAGTAAAGAAGTTCTTCCTTATGTCCAGCCTGAAATGGTCTTGCAATAGTTTATAACTGTTCGACCTCATCATCCCTTGGGGCATTCTGGTGAACAAATGTTCCCCCAGATCCTGGTGAGCACCCCTTATAAAATTATAGGTGGCCATCAGTTCACTCCTGAGCCTGTGATTTTCCAGGATGAAGAGTCCCATTGCTCTCAGCCTCTCATCATAAGGTCTGTTTTCCTGACCTCTGATCATGTGTGTGGCTCTTCTCTGGACTTGCTCAAGCTTCTCCACATCCTTTTTGAATTGTGGAGCCCAAAACTGGATGCAGTACTCCAGCTGCAGCCTCACCAAGGCCGAGTACAAGGGGAGAATGATATCCTGGGATTTACTTGAGAAGCATCTATGGATGCAAGCCAGCATTTTAGTTGCTTTACTAGCAGCAGCATAACATTGATGGCTCATGTTCATCTTGTAGTCAATCATGACCCCCAAGTCCTTTTTGGCCATAGTGATAGTCAGAGTAGCACTGCCGAACCTATAACCACGCTGCGGGTTTTCCTTCCCAAGGTGGAGAACCTTGCATTTTTCAATGTTAAACACCACCAGTTTCTCATCCACCCATTTCCAGAGACTGTCAAAGTCAGCTTGGATCACCCTCCTGTCCTCAGGTGTGGACGCTTTACCCCAAAGTTTGGTGTCATTTGTGAATTTGGCCAGTCTGCCTCTGACTCCGATGTCCACATCATTAATGAAGATGTTGAATAAAATAGGTCCAAGGACAGAGCCTTGAGGGACCCCATTGGTCACAGCACACCAAGACGATTGACTTCCATCAACCACCACCCTCTGGGTCTGACCACAAAGCCAATTCCCCAGCCAGCAGATCGTGGTGGACTTGAGGCTGCAGTTGGCCAGTTTTGCCAAGAGGTGATTATTGAAGGCTTTTTAAAAGTCAAGATATATGACATCAATCTTCTCTCTCTTGTCCAGGTGATAGGTCACCTGGTCATAAAAAGAAATAAGTTTGGTCAAGCAAGACCTATCCACAACAAACCCATGCTGGCTATCCCTCAGGATGTTGCCATCGACCAGTCTGTTAAGAATGGCCTCTTTGATAATCTTTTCTAAGACCTTCCCTGGGATAAAGGTCAGGCTGATGGGCCTGTAGTTTGCCGGATCCACTTTCCTCCCTTTGTTGAAGATAGGCACCACATTGGCCTTCTTCCAGTCTTTGGACACTTCACCAGAGCACCAGGAGTTCTCAAAGATCTGTCTGTGCCAGGGGCTGAGCTATGATGCTTGCTAGCTCCTTGGGGTATAGACTGTTAGGGCCAGCCGACTTGAAGGTGTCCAGCCTCTCAAGGTTTTCCTTCATGAGGTCAGCATTGATGGAGGGTTAGGAATCTCCCTCACCCAGGCCTCCCTGTCCCGTAATGGACCGGAACGTCCCACCGGACTGGTGAAAAACCGATGCAAATACCCATTTAGCAAGTTGCCTTTTTTCTAGGCGTCGGTTGTCAAATGTCTCATCTGGTTTAGCAGGGGTCCAATGTTGCCCTTGCTTTTCCTCCAGCTCCCCACATATCTAAAAAAGGACTTCTTACTGTGCTTGATACTTGTAGCCAGTTGGAGTTCCATCACAGCCTTGGCTTTCCTGGTTCACTCCCTGCAAGTCTGGACCAGGGCAGAGTATTCCTCCTTGGAGGTGGATCCCATCCTCCGTCCTTTGTAGGTCTTTCTTTTTAGACTTAGGAGGTCTGCTAGTTCCCTCCTGAGAACAAAGGGGCTGTTGTGCCCTTTTTTGCCTTTCCTCTGAGATAGAATAGACTTAGCTTGTGCATCCAGGATAGCTCCCTTGAGGAGCAACCACTCTTCCTGAACTCCCTTCCTCTTTGGGTCATGGTTCCTTAGGGCCTCACCGACAAGCCTCTTGAGCTTGTCAAAGTCACCTTTCCTGAAGTCAAGGACTTCTGTATTACTGACTGACTTGCCAGCTTTACAGCGGATGGTAAAGGTGATCAGCTCATAGTCACTGTCACCCAGCTTCCCTTCAATTATTAGGTCACTGATTAGGTTGTTCCCGGTTGCCAGTACCAGGTAGAGCAGCACTTTACCTCTCATTGGCCTGTAGACTTCTTGCGCCAGATAGAGCTCATCCACGTGAGGAAGCTTTGTGACCATTCAGATTTGGCCGAGCTCTCTTCCCATGACATGTCTGGATAGTTGAAGTCTCCCATGACAACCATGCACCAGAAGCGTGCAGCCTCAGCATATTCCCTGGTGAACTCCTGGTCCAGCTCTTAATTTTGGGTGGGAGGTCTGTAGTAGACTCCCACCATTGTGTCCTCTGTGCCATGTTCCCCACGGATTTTAAACTCAGAGGGTCTCCAGTCGTCCACCCTGGGTGCCAATGTCAGCTTGCAGGGACGCGTAGCTCTCCATGACATAGACAGCTACACCTCTGCCCCCTTTTATCCATTCGATCTCTCCTGTACATGGTATAGCCGTCTATACCTGTGACCCTGTCATGAGTGGTGTCCCACCGGGTCTCCACTATCCCTATGACATCGTAATTATTTGTGTTAATTATTTGTGATTATGAGTGTTTAAATATTTCCATGAATATTAAAATTGTCTCCTCCTACCATTCAATGTGCTTAGTCCTGTTGCAGAGAAGTACTGGAAAAAATAGCATTTCAAGGTCTGCAGCAATTTGCTTTATGGTTTACTCATAATCAGCAATTTAACATGTCAGTGGCTGCACAGTATAACATCTTATAAAATGTTTTCAGTGTTTGATATGTAGATCCCAAAGCTAATCACCATTTGATGAGAAAGGGCTATATATAGATGTAGAAGTAGGAAAATACAAAACATTCTTTAAAATAGTGAATTGCAAGAAATTAAGTAGAAAAAAACTAAAGAGCCACATATGGTTGAAGATCTCCAATTTCAAACAATCCATGCAAATTGCTTATCCACTTATTTAATAATGATGATGTTTCTGGGCAATCAATCTTTTCATCTGGAAGATCTCAGTTTTGTATTAGGAATTATGATTCATGGTTCCTTTCAAGAAGCAAATTGCAGCCTAGTAGCTTAGTAAAATAATAGTTTACATTCAAATATTACTTTTCACTTCAAAAGATCCCAACGCTATTTACAAACTCAGTATATACAGGAAACAGTTCATCATGATGTATTTACACTTTTGGAAGGAAACAAGAACACCACAAAAAAGTGAATATATGTTTAAGAGTGAAACCTACTGTATCCAACTGAAACTACAGAGTGAATTGTGGAGGAAAAGTAATTAGCTTTCATAAAGTGTCACATTGGCCATGTACAGACATTACACATAAACTGGTATAAGTGATCAGAAACCAGTCTAAACCTGTAACAGAACAGAAGTTCAGGACATACAGACTGGTTTAAAAATGGCAGGACCCAGTCTAAGATAGACGGGGATGGATATAGTATCAGACTTAGTTGATTTAGGTAAGATCAGTCTATCAACTTCTGTACCAGATCCCCTATCAATTCATGTTAGGTTGCTGTTTACCAGCATCCCAGGGGCCTTTGCAGGCCCGCCCCCCCATCCCCTTCCCCCTGCTCCTCCTTCCTCACAAGGAGGTGGGGAATTCAGCTGGGCTGCCTTGGCCAAGTGCCTAGTTGGCCTCATTCGCAAGTTGCCACAGAGCTGAGGGTGCAAAGCCTCTGCTCCCAAGCCCTGTGTCCTGCCTGCACCCGCCAGTATCTGTGCTGGTAGGGGCATGGGGCCATGTGAAGGCCCCAGCTGGGCCTGCTTGGATCTGGGATGGCTGGGCTACAGAACAGGGGTCTGTGCTCTCCCCCACACCCCCTCCCACCTGGCACTGCCTGGCTCAGCTAACAGCCCCACATGACTCTCAGCCTCAGCTCCTGACTGCCTATGTCAGCCAAGCTGGGCAACACTGGGGAGTCATACAGGGAAGTGGTGCCCCCTTCCCAGTAGCCCAACCCCAGCTGCCCCAGGGAAGGGGGGAGGGGCTGTGCTGCCCCCAGTGCCCCTGTGCTGCCCATCTCAGCTCACATCCCCACTCAGTTCTCAGCCCAGGCTTCTGGCTGCCCACATCAGCCAAACTGCATAGCAGCAGGATGTGTGGGGGTGGAGGAGTGGAGCCTCCGCCCCACAGGCCTGGCTTCAGACCCTCCAGACCTGAACAAGTATACCTGGAGAGGCCTCTGCTCCCCTACCATCCCCCTCACTGTGCAGCTCTGTGGACATGAGCAGTCAGGAGCCGGAGCTAAGAGCCCTGTGTGGCTGTCAGCTGAGCCAGGCAGCATGGGGGAGTTGGGGGAAGGAAAGGTGGGGTCAGCACAGGCCCCCACCCCCTGACCTGGCCTGCCCCCCAAACCCTAGCAAGCACAGCTCGGGGGGCACTTCAGACAGAAAGAGGGCCTAAAAATGGTATTTTTAAAATTATTATAATCTCTGGTAAAGGGCTCAATACTAAAAGTTTGCCTGGGACCACCAAGAGTCTAGGTATGGTGCTGGCCCTGCCCTGCTCCTCCTCCCCCCCATCCAAGAGCAAATCAGATTTTGTTTGCTCCCAATCCAATCTACTCATCTTAAAGAAACCATGTAGGTTGGATTGATTCTCTGTCAGGCTTTTAAAATATTTGTACCTAGCCATTGCCATTAATGCTCACAAAAGAGTGCAACAGAGCAGGAGAATACTGAGATTATATGGTGTGTAAATATGCCTCTTTTTTCCTGAACCTCATCTTATGTCTTTGATAAAGCACAAGCTCAAATTCTGACTTTTCAGGACTTCTCCAAAAGTATTATACAGAGCCAAATCTTGGGTGGCAGGATGCTGTCTCAGTATATACTGCATGACCATATACATAGCATTGTGTCATGCTGACTCCTTATAGCCTGAAAAAAGAATAAAAGCATCTCAACAATTTCCAAACTCATCAGAATCCTTTCGCTCTGGGGCCTTTTCAGCTATCAACATTTCAACCTTTGAGTTAACAGCTGTTTAACAGGAGCTAAGGAAAGCAGAGATATGTAGCCTGCGTTCAAAATGCAACAAATATTGGGACCCACCTTCCAAGCAGACACATTTCATTAATATGCCACTGGGTCCATGGGGCTGTCTTCAATTCCAATATGTATTACTTTCTGTATCCTGTTGCCTTCCAGTTTGCTCAGCTCTGAGGTAAGGAGGAGGGATGCCTGAATGCAATCGGTCAGGCACAGTGCTCTCAGTGAAAAATTTCTTAGACATTTTCAGAAATAGAAACTTAACATGTCCTGCTACTGCTGTACCATTTTTCAGATATCTCTGTGCCTGTCCTGCTAAAAGCATGGATTTATGAATAATTTATTGGTAGCAAAAAGAGGGTAAGGCACTGCTTCATGTCAGCTGGTTTATGGTTAATGTATAAGCTCTAAGCCATGATAACTTACTACACTTCCAATGAAGGCTAACTTTACTACAGTTCAGCTTCTACTTATTGAAAATTGACATGCAGCGAGGCTAGGGAAGGACATTACACATAAACCAGTTTAAGTGATCAGAAACTGGTTTAAGCCTGTAACAGAATAGATGTTCAGTGCACATCTATGAAAATGGCTGAAACTGGTTTGAAATAAACCTGGTGGCATGTAGTATCAGACTTAACTGATTTGGCTCAAACCAGTTTATGCAATGTCTGTCCCAGACCCGTTGCTGGTTTAAGATAAACCAGACAACCCCAGCATCCTGGCATGCTCTCTGGACTGGGTGGGGCTCTCTGCTCCACAGCAGGGCTGACCCTCCCCTCTGCTCCCTGGCTGCAGCTCCAGAGACTGCAGGCTACTTTTCCACTCCCCTCACCACTCCCTGCTAAGCAGAAATTCCCCCCTCCCCTCTACTTTTCTGAGGAGGTGTCTGTGTATTAGCCAGCAGACCATATGCTGGCTATAGTCCCTGCTGAATCAACAGGCACAATCAATAGGCAGAATCAACAAGTAGCTGGTAATGTCCCTCTGTTTTCTTGATTGGATAATGAACACTGAGTTAGGGGGTGATAAACACTGTCATCAATTCCCTGCTGGGCTAATCAAAGTGTCCTGCTGGGGTCTGGCCATACCCCGCTCAGCTCAGCATTGTAAAAGGGAAAGGAAGGCTACTCTAGCACCCCCCAGCTTCTAGCCTGAGTCACTGCAGGCATGTGCCTGTATTTCTGGGATGTCTGTCTGGTTACAAAACTGATTTAGCCTAGCCAGATTAAATTAACCTGCAAAGATTGAATTAATTCAGGCTCAGGCTTTTTGAATGTCTGTCCCTAGCCAAAGAGTGTACATGAACACTTATCATGGAGCTGTTGGGACCCAGAGCTCTTCAGGCCTGGGTTTTACCTTTGTGCTCACCTCAAGCTGCATTCTTAGCTTGAATTGAGGTTGAGACCTGCACCCAGTGAAAGGAGCAGAAGGAAAAATACTGTCCTTGACTTAAAATAAATCAGGAAGTCAGCTAACTAAATTGAATAAATATAACCTGGGCAAAAAAGGAACAGTCAGAGCAAAACCTACCCCCACCTAAGAGTGAAAAGATTACCTCAGAAGAGAAAATTCCAGTTAAAGGTAACCATATTTGACAAAGAGAAGCAAGATTATTAATATGCATTAGGAGGAAGGTGTAAATTAATTGTATGTATTTAGAAATGCAAGCTATATGGTATATAAAGACAGGTAAGAGAGTATACCCTTCAGAACACTCCTGAAGAGATCCTGTCACCGGTCCAAGATCCTGTCTCTACGTCATATGTGGAAACCAGGAGCCCCAAACAAGACTCCATAGCCTGATTAACAGGGGTCCTGGTTTTCTCTTGTTTAAAAATAGCCCCAATTTTCAGTTAAAAAAAGTAACTCCAAATCCACTTTTTTCCATGATTTAAATGAAACACCACTAATATATATAGATATATATCTATATCTATATAAAAATGTAGATTTGAGGTTACTTTTTTTGTACCAAAAATTGGGGATTTTTTTAAATCAGAGAAAACCAAGATTCCTGCTAATCAACCAGTGAAGTTGCATCCGTAACATTACTGGGTGGTGAGCACTGAGCATCTGCTTTGACTAGCTACAAACTTCAAATTTTTAACTGTGAATGCTGCTTCAATGTTAATTAGAATTGAATCTGTTAGGGTTCAATAAACTTGCCTTTAGTTTAGGACAACCATGATTTAATCTCCTTGCCTGGTATAAGACCCATTATAACATCATAGGGTTGCAACAGAGCAAACAATATAAGGTAAAAGCCCACAGAGAAGGTCCCTTTGGCCATATCCTCTGTTGTCTAACCATATACTGTGCATGCATGCAAAAGGAGACCTAAATAATATCCGAATCTTCTCCCCATTGCTTCTATCTATGTCTTTGGGCCAAACAAGATAAATACAGCAATATGACAGGATGAAGTTCAATTCTGACAAATGGAAGATGCTAAACCTAGGGAAGAATAATCATAAATACAAGCACAAAATGGGGGACATATGGATGAATGGCAGCACTACAGAGAAGGATCTAGGAATCTTGGTAGATCACAGACATATATCTGAAGGGCTATAATAAAGAAGAGGTAAAATACCTTATCTCTCTTGCTGCAGAGAATAGGACGCAAAACAATAGCTTGAAGTTCCAGCAAAGTTGGTTTAGACTGATACCAGGGAAAGCTTCACTGTTAGAACAGGGAGGTAGTACAATAGATTGCAAAGGGAAGATGTGGACTCTCCATCACTGAAGGTGTTCAAGAAGAGGTTTGATGGCCAAGAAAACGTTGGTTAGGGATAATCTAGGCATAGCTATGCTTGTGTAGGCATGGGTAATTCACTTGCTTCTAGGCTTTGCTGGTTGTTGCATGGGGCTAGGAGGGAACTTTTTTCCTCCTCCTGCTGCTACATATATCAAGGGGTTTGGTTTTAATCCTTCCCCAGATGCATTGACTATAGGATGCACCCAAGGCTGGGAGATTTGGGGCGTTATGTCTTGTAGTTATGTCAGCATTGACTGTTGTTCTGCTAATAGGTTAAACAATGGATTTGTATAGGATGGTTTGGGTAAGGATGATCTCGCCTCAGGCAAGGGGTTTGACTAGATGACCTAGGGGGGTTCTTTGCAGACCCACTACTCTATAATTCTATGATAAAATGTGTAGGTTATAAAAGTACAGAAGTACAGTGCACCTTAACATCAGGCTGATTCATCATTAAGAGAGGAGAGTGCCACCTAGTGGCTTATTAACATTATTTTTTGCATTATTTTGGATTTTTCTGAAAGTGTCTTGTGTACTCTTGTGCTGCTTGGATCTGAATAATTCATAGTCTGAAAGTATATAGCTACCAATCTAAATTGTCTTGTAAATATGGCAATAGCATGTCCCTCTGGAGCCCTAAAAGAATATTTTAGTATCATTCTTAATTTGTATTGCATTACAAAAAGTTTCACCAAGTAACATTTCAAAGACCTAAAAGCCGTTCTTTTTTTTTTTTCCTGAGTGCATCAAGCACTAAGGAATTAACATGATGAAGTTATTAAGGATGCTATCACTTTTGGCTTTTTTAAGCAAATACATGCTTTTTTTCCTCAAACAATCTACAGAAATTAAGTCTAGTCTAACTGATTTGCTAGACTGGTCTTTGTTACTGCAGTGAATAGATCACATTTTGATTTTTCTTAAATTATGTTGTAGTAAAATTCCCTCAGGTCTATACCAGATTTAAAATTTTGTCTGATATCTTTAATTTAATAGTATATGAGATCCTTTTAATACAAAAACATGCCTACACTATACACAATATAATTTTATTAATCCTTTTTTGTCCATTTATGATGCTTTGTCTATCATTCTGTATTCATTTTTTCACTCATCTTTCCCTTACATTTTTAAAGCACATTTCTCAACTTCCCTTTTTGCATTTATAATATTATTTATCTGTTTCAGCAATGTTTATGTTCCTTCTAGTACTACCAATGATGCATTATCAAGTGACTAGTAGTTTTGATCAGTAATGCAGTGTGTGTGACAGTGGACTTAATGTATGGTTTTTATCCCACCTTCTTCAGGAAATGATAAGAGATATTTGGCATATAAAGTAACTGAGTTGGGAATTTAGCTTGACATAGCAAACTTTTCTATGTAAATATGGAGGGGAAAAACCACAGGAATATAGGCCTCATCCATGGTGTTGCAAAATCTGGTAAATGCATTAGTTATGGAAGGTGATTAGTTCAGCATCCATCTGTATGAAATGTCCTGTCAAAAACATTCTTGGCTTCTGTTGAAATATAATTTCCTCATCAACTGTTGCTAACATCCTACATCAGACCTGTGGTCATATCTCTGTAATCAGTGGTATATTAGGCACTTTGTTCTAATCTAAATGCTTATTTTCACACAAATTATGAGTATTTTTGTAGCAACAGCAAGCTATTATCCTGTGCAAATGTACTTGTATTTTGATATAATAGCATGATTAAATCCTTTCTGACTTATTCTAACAACGAACCCTACAGGGTACATGTTTTTCTTTTGATGAATGCATATAGGTTCCATTATACCAAGAAGGGTAAAAAAGTTCATTTCAAAGGATTCACATCCTTTTGGGGAAAAAAAAGTTCCCATCACTATCCCCAGTCCACACCTCCTGCACATTTATCTTTATTCATTTTTCATGTAATTACTGGTGATAGACAAAGGTTATGCATACAATACACACAGGCCTCAATTTACATGGTATTTTTTTCACGGTTTCAGTTATGCATGGTCAATTAATTGTGACTCTTTATTTTTTTACACTTTATGGATTTACTTTTACATGGTACAGGATGGTCACCAAGATGTGCAGATGCATCTAGAATTAACTGGTCACTTGCCACCCCCACTCCACCACACTGCTCTCAATGTAGCTGGTAAGTATGCTGTGTTGTGGTGTTGAGGAGGGAAGGGATGTGAGGAGGCAGATCAATGCCCCCCATGGTGAGGCAGAGACTGGGGCAGGAGCTGGGGCAGGTGCTGCCCAGCCGGGGCAACATAGGTGTGGGACAGAGCTGCGGTTTGTCCGGGGAGAATGGGTGGCTTCTGCCACTGCATGCACCCCAGGAGGGCACAGGGGGGCATGTGCCTCCTGGTTCTGTATGGAGCAGGGTGGGCTGCAGCTGTGGACTGAAGCCAGGGCTGCATGGGCCTCTTCTCAGGAGAGGTGGAGCCTGTTTGGGCTCAGAGCAGGGGTGGCAGTCCTGGAAGGGGGCTATGAGGGGGCTACAGCAAAATCTGCAGTGGCTGCAGCATCCCCTTAAGCCCCTCTTAGCACTGTCACCATTCACCCCAAGCCCAGCTCCCACCAAGAAAAGCCTGGAGCAGCACCGGCTCCAGCCAGCAGCTGCAGCCTGCCCACCCCACCCTGCACAGGTCTGGGGACACATACCCACCCCATGCTCTTCTGGGGTGTACACAGCAGCGGGACACACTCCCTCGTGCCCCCTGGATGAGCTGCAGCTCTGTCTTGTGCCTGCCCCACCCTGGCTGAGCAGCATCTGCCCCGTCCCACTCCTCCCTCACCATGGAGGCCTTGGTCTGCCCCACCATGCCCCTTCCCTCCCCCCTCCCCTTCTACCACAGCAGACTTACTAGTTGCATACAGCTCTCCAAGCTGCTGGGCTCTGTTCCTCACTGCCTGCATGCTGCAGTGTGGCTGTGCACACACACAGAGGCATTTATCAGCCAAATTATTGGCTGCATCTGGAACCTAAGCCCTTATTTCCCCTAGACTCTTGGTAACTTTTGATGCTATTTCTGTTTGCACAGTGTTTTTTCAAGAATGTACCTACCGTGTAAATCAAGGCCTGACTGTACTAAAGCACAAAACAAAAAAAGACAGACAGATACACAGGCAGATAGTATTCTGTGGAAGCCAGACTAAAAAATTCACTAAAAGAGAACCATTGAAGAGGATTCTAAACAATCCTGGTTTCTTACTTTGTTGAAAATAGAGAAGATGGGGAAAAGAGACTGGATAAGTATATTGCCCTACGATGATATGAAATCACATAACACTAATTATTTCTCTTAAAGAGTTTTAATTTCTTTCATTAGCTTTTCTGTATATAGAGGGATGGACCTCCATCTTCAGCCTACTGTCATTACAATCAAATCTACTTTAGTTTTCTTAATTCTCCAGTTTCTGAAATACCAAATTAATTGATTAATGAGTTGTTTTAAAACCTTAGTGAAGTATCTTGTATACTTCCCTCTAATAACAACATAAATAATGGAATGTATATATTATAAGCATTCAATATGCTTCCAGAATTTACTAATTGTTTTTAACTTTTTTCTTTCTTTTCTCTCTGGCCTTAATTCAAAGAATAGTGAAATGAAATGAGCCGCCCTTGCATTTTCTTATTTTAACAGTTCATGCTGTTATAATTCATGGTGTGTTTTTCTATCTGGCTATATTGCTGTGGGATGGTAGTTTCTTAACCATATAGGATTGAATGAATGATTGTAAGCAATGAGGCAGCAGAATTTGATGATTCATTTGCAAATGTGGAAAGATTTTAAGTTTGTCCCATTAAAGACAATTGCAACTGGTTAGTTCCCAGACTACTGGATTGGGCAGCAGAGTTTGGAGAGAAGGTGAGCAGGCAACAGTGGCAAAAGAACAGGTTAGGGACTATTTAGAGAAGCTGGATATATACAAGTCCAAGGGGCCTGATAGGATGCACCCAAGGATGCTGAGGAAGTTGGCTGATGTGATTGCAGAACCACTGGCCATCATCTTTGGAAACTCATGGTGATCAGGAGAGGTCCCGCATGACTGGAAAGGGGCAAACATAGTGCCCATATCTAAGAAAGGGAAGAAGGAGGATCCAGGGAACTACAGACCAGTCAACCTCACCCCAGTCCCCTTACAAAGTCATGGAGAAGATCCTCAAGGGAATCCATTTCTAAGCACTTGGAGAAGAAAGAAGTGATTAGCAGGGATCTTGATTTTCTCTGATTAAAAAAAAACCCTCCAATTTTGGGGTTAAAAAAAGTAACCCAAAATCCACATTTTTCTGTGATTAAAATGAAATTCCACTAATACGTAGATATATATAGTGGTGTTCTGGAAAAATATAGATTTTGGATTACTTTTTTAACTCTCAAATTGAGGATTTTTTTAAATCGGAGAAAGCCAGGATTCCTGGTGATAAGGAACACTCAGCATGGATTCACCAGAGGCAAGTCATGCCACACCAACCTGACTGCCTTCTATGACAAGGTGACTAGCTCTGTGGATGTGGGGAGAATGGTAGATGTGGCATATCTTGATTTTAGCAAGGCGTTTGATACGGTCTCCCACAACATTCTTATAGGCCAGCTAAGGAAGTATGGGCCAGATGAATGGACTGTAAGGTAGACAGAAAACTGGGTTGGAGCATTGGGCTCAGAGAGTAGTAATCAATGGCTCGATGTGTAGTTGGCAGCCACTATCAAGTGGAATGCCCCAAGGGTTGGGGGTTGCTCAATGTCTTAATCAATGATCTGGAAGATTGCTTGAAGTGCACCGTCAGCAAGTTTGCAGATGACACCAAGCTGGGGGGAGTAGTAGATATGCTGGAGGGTAGGGCTAGGATTCAGAGTGACTTAGACAAATTGGAGGACTGGATCAAAAGAAATCTCATGAGGTTCAACAAGGACAAGTACAGAGTCCTGCACTTAGGATGGAACAATCCCATGCACCAGTACAGGCTGGGGGATGACTGGATGGGCAGCAGCTCTGCAGAAAAGGAGCTGGGGGTTACAGTGGACAATAAGCTGAATATGATCCAACAGTGTGTTCTTGTTGCCAAGAAGGCTAATAGTATCCTGGGTTGCACTGGTAGGTGTGTTGCCAGTAGGTCAAGGGAAGTGATTATTTCCCTCTATTCCACACTGGTGAGGCCACATCTGAAGTACTGTGTTCAGTTTTGGGCCCCCCGCTACAAAAAGGATGTGGACTAGATAACCTTCTGCGGTTTCTTCAAGCCCTACTTTTCTATGATTCTATGATCCAAACTGCAGTATGTAAAGTCAAGAATATGATGATAAATACTTATAGTGTGGGAGTATACTTGCAAATGTAGGGTTTTTTTTCATTTAGAAGATACAAATTACTTTGACTGGAGATCCTGATGAGCTTAAACTGAAGCACACAGTTGCTTTATTCTGCTCCCCCCCCCGCATTAAAATGATAATTTAAATGTAAAAGATCATGGGTGTACAATGCTTATGCACTTTATCGTCAATAGTCGTATTGGTGATGTGCACATCTGTGCTAATCCAAGCAACGTAATAATTTGTAAAAGAATCAAGCCCCCTTAAGACAAGGTAGAAAATGAAATGGGGGGGATGTCTACTATCCCTTCTGGTAACAGGGGCCAAGACCCCTATTACTTACTAAAACAGTGGACTAGGATTATATTTTGCTGGGACCAGCTGCATAACAGTAGCCAGGCAAGAGAAAGCCCAGATAAAGGTTTTAGAGCTGCCTACAGTAACTTGGGAGCTAATTGGACAATATGCAAACAAACAGGGCAGCGCTCCAGGCATATAGAAAGGGCTACAGTTCAGCTGTGCCAGCTACGGTTGACCAAAACTGGCTGCTATTTCAATGTATGGAACATTGCTGGGGCTAGTCAAGCATCTGTGACTGGAAGGGGTGGGGCTGAGGGAAGTATGGCCTCTTCTGGAGGACCATGGTAGAGGAAGAAGCTCTTGGCACAGAGCTAAGAAGCAGTTGGAACTGTGGCTAAGGAGGGTCAGAGCTGGGAGAAGTTAGCTGAACAGGGTAGAAGCTAGAGAGAGCCTGGAGCTTATCTGCAACTGGTGATGGTTAGGTTTTTGGTTACTGTGGGCTGTCAGACCACAGGCTTTGGGTTGTGGCTAAAGGGGAGGTGGAGACCCTGGATGGAGTCCCTGGGATGCCAGTTAATGCTGCCTTAGTATCAGGGCATGAGGCCAAGAATGAGCCCAGCAAGGCTCTGGGACCCCATGAGATCCTGTGGACAGCGTAGGCCAAAGCCAAAGGCATCAGAGGCAGTGAGTAAGCAACCCTGCAAGGGGCCAGGGACCCAAATGGGCTTTAATAGAACAGAGCCAGGGGGTCCAATGTAAGAGACATAAGGCCATGGGTCTTTTTTCCCCATTGAGGTTTTTCTGAAAAATCAAAGTTATTTGTCATATCTGAGTTCACTGCTCTTCAAAAAAATGTCATTAGATCAAAATAAACATAGATTTTTGTGGCAGAAAGTCAAATTAGTGAAGGCCTGCCTACCTGGCTTCCTGCTTGCTTGCTTGCTTCCAAATTAACCACATAAATTGTTTTAAATAAATGTTATGGGAGTGTGCACTCTAAGGCCGTGTCTAGATGAGTGCAGCTGTGTGGTGCCATAGACCTGTCTGTGGCATGACACACCACACATTCAGGCATTTCCCACAATGCTACCTTGCATCATGGGGGAGGGGGGGACAAGGGGAGGGAGGCAGGAAGGGAGATCCAGTGGTCAAAATAAACATGCAGAAAAAAAGTGGGGTAGTTCACGTGGAGGCAGCACATGCCACCCAAAACTGGAGCCTGACCGGCCAAAGCCATTCTCTGGCTGCCAGCCAGGCTCCAAGCTACAGCTTCCCTGGTCTCCAGGGCCCCAGGTAAGGCTCCTGGGGCCAGCACAGTTGCTGGCCTTAGCCTCCCCTTCCCCACCTGGGGTAACTGCTGTGCACCAGAGGGCAAAATGGCATGGGCATTCCCCAGGGACAACTAGAAGCAGCAGAAGGTGTCCCCTTGCTAGTTGTCCCTGGACAACCAAACACTCCCACTCACCTGGATGCAGCCTAAGAGTGAAAACAAGCATTTGTCACACCTGATTTAGGTGTATGCAGCTTACTTGAAGCTGCCTATGCCTAGACCGGGAGCAGATGCATGCAGTGCATGCAATGCCTAGACCGGGAGCAGATGTACATGCTTTTTCCCCTTCTAGTTGTAGGGGGAAACTGAACTAAGTAATTTGGATTGGGGGGAGGGTGGGGGACTGGTGGGTCTGCAGGTATTTCGTAATGTCTGAATGGAGGAGGGGAGGTTGGTAGGTCTGTGGCAGGTGGAGGGGGATTGCCCAGTCAGAGAATTAAAAATAGCCCAGTCAGGGTTAGCAGAGAGTGGGGCTTGCTGCAAATGCATGCAGGCATTTGTGAGATTCAGTTAACCTTTTCCTAAATCAAGTAACCCAAGCTTGATTTAAGTTAGTACACTTACACAGGTGAAATAACTTAAATCAGGCACAGCATTTTTACCTGATTTAACCCCTCTGAGTGCCTACACAGATGGGCATTTAGATTAATCCTAACCATGGTTAGGTCCATCTAAAGGTAATGGCTGTTCATACCCTAAGATTACTGCCACTTTAAAAAGAATATGCTTGCCAAATATGCATTTTCACACATAGGCACACATATGCTAACAAAAGACATTCAAGAAGACTTACCTTGACTTTTTGCATTTGAGAATGCCAAAATTCATACATGGGAGAGCAAGGAAGAGAGACATCAGAAATCACATCATTTATATTTGCAATCAAAGGGCAAAACCCTAAAATTATCGAGAATTTATCTCAATGTTCAAAAGTAATCATTAAGGAAGTTTAATTTTATGAATGGATGTACATGCACATTTTTATTGGTAACATTCTCTGCTGGCATGAGAAATATGGCATAATTGATTTTTCATATGTACAGGGAAAAAAATAACTTTAGTTTACTTCACTGAAAACAGAAGAGTAAATTGGAGGAACAGTATGAAAACTATTTTGGAAAAACAACCAAAAGTCTCAAATGCTCCTTAACAAGACAACACCTAACTTGTTAAATAGATACTATTATGAGGCTGCCAAGAACAGAGACCGTAAGAATTTCATTCTTTCTATTAGGCTAGGTTGGCTTGCCTTCAGTCATAAATTAGTGAGTTCTCTTTTATAATGAAAGTGAATCCTGCAAAATAGCTCACCTGTCCTGTCTGTTAAGATGTTTTAAAGTCTGGACTGTCTCGTCCACAAGTGTCTACCAGAACATGTTAGAAAATGCTAACTAATATTATTTTAAGAGTCATTGAATTTAAGGCCAAAGCAGACTGTTGGATCATGTAGTCTGACCTCCTGTATATCATCTATCCTTAAATATCACGTAATTATCATGGCATTGAGTCCAATCACCTGTGCATTTCTCAAGCATATTTTATAGAAAGTCATCCAGTTTTAGCCATTTTGAAAGCCATCATCACTGCCTTTAAGTATGCTCTTTCGCTTCTCCTCCCCCTTCCCCAGCCCTCCACCCAGTAGTTCGTAGAATCATAGACTCATAGAAGTAGGGTTGGAAGGGACCTTGCAGATCTTCAGGTCTGAACCCCCGCCTGGGCAGGAGAAAAGACTGGACTCAAATG
>NW_017729032.1:162193966-162196897 GCF_001723915.1 Gavialis gangeticus | reverse complement strand
AAGCTGGCCCGAAAATTCCCGGTCCAGCTCCTCCCCTTGCTTGGGGGGTCTGTAGTAGGTCTCTATCCCGCCTGTAAAGCCTATAGCCCCTAACTGTTTAAAGGAAAGGTGCTTTATTTCTAATTTTAATTTATCTAGTTTCAGCTTCCAACAATTTGTTCCTGTTATACTTTTCTCCACTTGATTAAAGAGTCCTTTGGCACTTGGTATTTTATCCTCCTGGAGATACTTAACACCATAATCAAGTCACCTTTGAATCTTGTTTTTTTGATAAGCTAAACAAATGGATCTCTCTAAGGGTCCTCTTACATGTTGCTTTTCCTATGTGTTAAGGGCTCTTAAGATAGAAGTATCTAAACATTAAGGCAGGAAAAGACAAACTAAGTGAGGTCTGAGTGTCTCAGAGATAATCCTCTTTGGGCAAGGATTAGTTTTTAGTATTTAGTTCTTACTTAACTGAATCTCATAGCAGCTTTTTCTGTATATTTCCTAGGTCTGACGGCAGACCGATCAGCTTATAGCTATCAGGGTAAGAGTCTGCCACTTGGTATTTCAGAACACCAGCACAATATCACACATCCAAGCTTCTGGAATATTCCTGGTATTCCCAGGATTTATTAAAAAATAATCTCAGTCTATTAACTTCAGTACAACAGAGATCTCCTCAGCCAACTTTTAAGGGAATCTTATAAGTACAGGAAGTCAAAAAGTCTGAGGCTGAAATGATTCAGTCTTTGCAGTTTAGTCTAAGCTGCAAAGATTAAACTGAGAAGCAACTGGACAGACATTCACTTTTTATTCAGGAAATGCAGCCACATACCTGCAGTGGCTCAGGCCAGAAGCCCGGAAGTGCTACAGCATGGCTTTCTGGCCCCAGCCCCCAGCCAGGGATTGTCTGGCCCTGCCTCCCTCCCCCACACAACCCTTCTTTGCTAGAGTAGACAGCACAGAGCAGCCCAGCCCAGCCCAGAGCTCTAAAGCATGCTGGCATTTAGGGGGACTGTGATTTAACTTAAACCAAGAAGGGATCTGGGGCAGAAGTTTCATAAACCAGTTTGACCCAAGTCAGTTAAGTGTGATACTATGTTCAACCAGGTTTAGCTTAAACCAGTTTCAGCCATTTTGAAACTGGTTTATGTGCACTGAACTTCTGTTCTGTTACAGGTTTAAACCAGTTTCTGATCACTTAAACTAGTTTATATGTAACTTCTGTCCCTAGCCTTTAGTAACACAACTTTAATTTTTAGTGAAGATAAACTCTGGATCTTTACTGCAGTTACCTTGGCTGCTGGACCTGAATCCCTCATGTGCACTCATCCACACAATAGAACCTCTTACCAAAATTCACTAATGCTCTCAGTTTAACTAGTTGGGTCATGTAGGGCTAATCCTACCACTTTGCAATGGGAACCTAGATTAGCCCAACTCAAGTGTTAATAGTTCTCATATGCCTTCGCACAATTACCCATGTATCTAGGACAAACAAGTTCTTCCACAATACACTGGGATATTGAATGAACATCTGAGGTTCATTGAATCACAGAACAGTCATGTTCACTGGGGAACAAAGAATAATGGGATAGTCCTTCATAAACCCTAGTGACACATGTCTATAGTTGTATAGCTTGGCTACTAACAAGCTACAATATGCCATCCAGGATGCTCCAGATTAGATGCTGATGATCCAAGTTATTTTTGAAGTGCAGATACATCCTGAATGGAAACAGAAAATGACAAATTCCTGGATGTCTCTTGGGTCACCACATTCTCTTGTTGTCCACTGCTGTCTGTCAGTGGGTGCATCTACATGTGCAATTAATGTAGACCAATAAACTGTGGAGAAAATTGCTCTGCAGTTCATTTGTGCACACCACATGGAGCCTGGTTGGAGCAGTCTAGGCTAGCTGGGGCCCAGGGGGTCAGCCTGACAGCCCAGAGCTGCTCTGACTGGGCTCTATGTGCTATGTGGGACTGATTGGGGCACAGGGTGCCTTAGTGTAGGGCTAGCCAGCAGGCAATCCCCATTCTGAGGCACCCTGTGACTTAGCCAGCCATGGAGCAGCACACGAAAGTAGAGGAGCAGCCAGCCTAGTCAAATTAGTCTGCTGTACAGTAAAACATCTCATGTAGACATGCCCAGTTAAGGGCAAAGTGGAATTGCTAACCTGAAAACATTTAAACACATTTTAAAAAAGAAAATATTTTTTTCCTGTAATGCTTTTAACAAACTGAATGAGTATTCTCTGAAAATACAAATATTCAGCCCCATAAAGAGATGTATTTATGTGCCTCTGTGCACTTTTTCTTTCTACCTATTATCATTTGTTGTCTAAACAGATAATTAGCAGATAGTGGCTCATTGGATCCTAATGAGCTTTAGCTTTATTAATAATTCAACACACAAATTAGTATTTGAGAGAAAAGAAGAATTCTGTCTTTCCCAAAATGTCAACATTTTTTTGACTTCTTGTACACCTTTTATAATCAGGAAGGAGGGAGTAAGACCCAAAAAGAGCCTATACCTCATCAGTTAAAGCATTAACATGAGATACAGAATCCCTAATTTTAAGCTTTGTTCTTCCTGCTTCAGAGTTTGAATCTTAGTCTGAAAAAAACCATGTGAGTACTTACTGGGTTATTGGCTAGTCTGAAAAAGATGCCTTTGCCCAGAAATGTCAAAAACAGTACATTTTCACAGAAAAATTGATTCCATGTAAAAATTCTGACTAGTTCTAACAGCAATTGAACCAACTCATAACCTTTGAACTAAATTTTCTGCTCCCAAGTTTGGCTCTGCCTTGGGTATCACCTGCCCTCTACTTTACTAGTGAGGCACTCCAGCCATTAGTATATCCTACTTGGACTTAACAAAAGCCTCTGGGGCTAGGGCCAGAAGTTACACATAAATCAGTATAAGTGGTCAGAAACTGG
>NW_017729032.1:162180541-162188966 GCF_001723915.1 Gavialis gangeticus | reverse complement strand
TTTGTTCTTCCTGCTTCAGAGTTTGAATCTTAGTCTGAAAAAAACCATGTGAGTACTTACTGGGTTATTGGCTAGTCTGAAAAAGATGCCTTTGCCCAGAAATGTCAAAAACAGTACATTTTCACAGAAAAATTGATTCCATGTAAAAATTCTGACTAGTTCTAACAGCAATTGAACCAACTCATAACCTTTGAACTAAATTTTCTGCTCCCAAGTTTGGCTCTGCCTTGGGTATCACCTGCCCTCTACTTTACTAGTGAGGCACTCCAGCCATTAGTATATCCTACTTGGACTTAACAAAAGCCTCTGGGGCTAGGGCCAGAAGTTACACATAAATCAGTATAAGTGGTCAGAAACTGGTTCAGATCTGTAACACGACAGAAGTTCAGTGCACATAAACCACTTTCAAATTGGCTGAAATGGATTAAAGATAAACCTACATGGATGTAGTATCAGAATTAACTGATTTAGGTTAAATTAGTTTATTGAACTTCTGTCCCAGGTCCTCTCCAGATTCAAGTTAACTCACAGTCCCCCAGAATTTCAGGTTGCTTTGCATCTCCCCCACAACCCCCCACCCAGTAGCAGGGTGAATGGGCTAGCCTTGACTGAAGATGTCTGCTCCAGCCAAGCAGGGAGGCATGCTCTAGTGTCCCTTCCCTTCCCCCTCCCTGGCTTCTGGCCTGAGCCACTGCAGAATAGGGCTGCATTTCTGTAATCAAAAGTCAATGTCTGTTCACTTGCTTATCAGTTCAATCTATACAGCTTAGGCTAACCTGTGAATCTTGAATTGATTAAGCCTCAGGCTTTTTGGCTGTCTGTACTTGGCCTTCATGGCATAGATCAACAATAATTGCTCTTCAGTATGGAGCAGGGTCTGGAATATGAAATTCCCTCAGCTTATCTGAAGAACCCTACATTTCCATGCTGTCGTAGAAAGGGCTACCTTATTACTGAGAATTTTTAGAAAATTGAGAACATTAAAAAAAACTGGTGTTGGTGATCCAGTAAGTGGCACAAGTCTTTTTGGATGTTTTTCCATCTTTGCATGATTACTTACAGGGATATTTGCAATATAAAACAGAGCAACAGGATTATTGGAGAACTGTATTTCAGGATTATGCTGCACTACAAAATGCCCTATTTTAGGGCAGGAAAAGGAATATTGCATCCACCCAAACTGCATAAGGAATGTAAAAAGGCAGAAAATGCAAAAATTCAAATTAGGATATGTCCAGGAGATAATGGTTCACATCCCAGTGCCTGATGAATTTTGGGTGGGAAACACAGGAGCGCAAAATTAGAAGAAATCTGTAGAGAAGGAAATTTGTCCTAAAGCAGCAGATGCACACAAAGTCTTCAGCATCTCTTAAGCTCTTAATGTAAACTTTAAATGATGCACAGTTTTGTTTCATATTCTTGCCTCAGATTTAATTTATTTCAATTACCCACTGTCATTTGTAACAGCAGGCATATTTTCTTAATATAGCAGGGGAGATGTGTTCAGTCTACAAGCATACTCCATCATGCATTGTGCATCTATAGTATATCTTGAAAAGAAATGGGGGTGAAGGGTGACATTTTAAATTGGGTGACTTTGAAATTGTGTGCTTTACTAGTATAGTTTTCTGTATCCCTTGGTCTGCAATTTTGCCTTGCTTAAATTACACTGTACAAACTTCGTGATGACAGGAAAATTAGTTCAGTCTTAAAAAGCGGCCATTAAAATGTACTAACCTATGCACTTCTTTTTAATTAGATCCACTGATGGTAACAAAATAATTATATTTGACAGAGAGAGTTATTTTTACCGTGTCACATTTTTTTGTGTTTGGATACCATCTTTCATTAAATGATGTAATCCTGTTTACAGAACTAGCTATTGTTATTCCAGCATTACAAATGGGGAAACTCAGACACATAGGGCTAAATCAGTAATCCAAGACTGCACTCAACTCCCTGATTGAAACAGGTAAAGACACGTATTTTCTTTCTCAGCCCTGTGATCTTCTTAAAGGTTATTCCAGGCTGAATAGTTCAGATCCAGATTTTATACATTCCAATGTTATTGTTTTAATTCCTGTCCTACCTATAAGCCAAATTCCATCATCTTTACTTACTTTGAGTAGTCTATTTGATGGGAAGGAAGAAATGAACTCTGTGTCTAAAAGCAATAAAACCAAAGTTTATTTTCCTTGTATAGCCGCGTATTTCTAATCACTGCCCAAAACTGTGCATTTCTGCCCTCTACTGGTCAAAATACCCTATCTGAAAACAACTTCAAATGACTGCATTCAGCAATGGCTTGAAAACTACCAACACATTTTTAGCTACAGAATTCATAAACCATCTGAAGACTAGAGTGAACGCATATCAGTGGAGCCAGATTTAGAGCCCACTCCACCCTGCTACCAACCTGAATGACAAGGACAGAAGAATCCCCTGGCATCCCTGATGGCACCCAGATTGAACACTTTAGACACAGCATTAATGACCTCCAGCCCCTCCTGGAAAATGATTATTATTTCAAGGAGTCTTGGAGTACAAGCCTGTTCTGACCTACAGGCAGTCCTCCAACCTAAAATGATGTCTCCCAAGCAACAGACTGCCTAACTCCAATTCTCCCCAAGCCACCAGACCTTGCTACAGACCTAGAAACCAACACAGACCACACCATCACCGGCCCAAACATCTGGTTACTCATTTGCTTGTTCACCAGTGTTACATCACCTAATTAGAGTTCTCCTTTGCTGTCTACATTGTCTGGACATAAAAGAAAGAATGGCTATCAGTCCAGTGTTATTTCTGGAAACATACAAAAACCTGTGGCAGAATACTGGACTTTCCATCACTGATCTCAGAGTAGCTGTACTTAAGCAAAAACAGGGAAAAATGTTAAAAAACAACTTGAGCCTGAAATTATTTGACAAGAAATCATCACACGGACTGGATTGTGTTAACCCTGGTCTCAAAAGAAGCTATGGATCTCCATCCCATTACCTGGACTAGCTCTGAACTTCAGTGTCCCTCAAGTTGTTAACTGCTTTGTCCATCTCAATTTCTCTAATTATCCCACTTTTTCCCTCGCTTAGTAGCATCACCTCTCCCCATTCCTTTGCCTTCTTTATAAAAACTTTTTGTTTATGCTAGTCCATTCATAGCATCTGATGAAGCAGGTTGTTGCCTAAAAAAGCTCATGCTTCTCTGAACCAGTTGGTCTCTAAGGTGACACCTTGCCTTAACTTTGACTTGTGTTTCAGGTGTCACCTTCCTCCATTTTCCTCTCTGTGTTGGAACAATTTAGAATAGAATGGAGGTGAGGAAAGAGAGGAAGAATGCTGTTGTTCTTGTTGCTAAGGATCAGGAACTTGGAGCTCCCCTGAACAGACCTCGACTAAAAACGACACTGAACAGAGCAGCAGGAAAGTAGAGCAGCCAATGGACCTGGGAAGATCAGCATGATGGTTTTGTTGCAAATCAGTCAGCTTACACACAGAATGGGGGGACTCATTCTGTGTGTGTTTATAACATTTCAAAATTGGTCAGTGTCTGAAATGTGTGGTGTGGAACTGTTAAGCTTGTAATTCGTTTCTTTTTGTTTCTTGACAGTCAGGGAAAAATCCAAAAATATTTTCTGTCCAGAAGTTAGAAAGTTTTTTTTTTTTCTTTAGAAATAATTACAAGGAAAATTCAGTCTCCCTCTATAGAGTAGCTATGTTAGATCTGAAGACTCATTCATCAAAATCTGAAAGAAGCAAGTTTTTTCTGTTTCAGGTGCACATTTCAACACATGTGTAACTATGGAGTCACCACTCAGGTTTCCACAGTAATAAGTGAAAGGTGAGATACTTCCTGTATAAATGTTGGAGATATTTCTTACTTGAGTTCTTTTGTACATATTAGAAAGAGCAACAAAGTAGATTTCAGGGTTTGTCCTAAAGCACTGATCAATCCCCAGGATAAGACAACATTGAATTAAATTATTTGCATTTCAGGAACTTGAATTACCCAAAATTAACATTGGGGTACCCAAATTGGAGAGGGCAGAAATCATACATACTGATATCTGATATCTGTACTGACACGAAGGAATTTAATCCTACCCTTTATGAACTGGCCTTGATAGGTCTCTGAATAGAGCAAAAGAAAAGAAATAAAAGAAGTTACAGTACTTGACACTTTTATAATGCCACAGTTTCCATAGGCTATCCACCATCCCATTCAATAAGCATAATGAAGAAGTAAGCAAGCATTCTGAAAGAATCCTAGATCTACTATTCTACTTATCCCAACAAAAGCAACTTAAGTTAAAGTGATTTTCCCCCCATTATTATTTTTAAAAGGACAGCGCGTACATGAGGAGAGAGCCTAAGGCTGCATTTACCGCTAAGTAAACTACCCTGGCAAAGTACTGCTGGTGTGGATGCAACATGAATTGGCAAAACTGACTTCTGTCAGTTTGTTCTATCCATCCACACCCAAGTGAAACAAGTGATGCTTGGAAAAGCACAGTTTGCCTGCTATAAGTACATCTGTATCAGAACTGTTTTTCATCACAAGTATGTCAGCCAGGTGTTGCCTCTAGGATTCCTTTTACCAGAGACCCCAAGGACTGACACAGCCCCTCATCCAATTTGGTATCAAGTGAACTTTAATAGTAACCCCTGGGCCTTACTGCAAGTTTCCTCCTTATAATATGACCTGGCAAGCAGTTCCTTTAGATCTTACAGCAGCAACCTTCAGTGGTACCAGCCTCAGCTCCTCTGCTGGGTGTGTGGGATGTTAGTTTCTGGAGTCCTCATTATTTGAACAAGAATTCCAAAGTTGCTTCCGTCTCTCCGGGCTGGCAACACAAAACACACATGGTCCTTTGTTTGTCCACCACTTTTGTAACTTTTCTCACCCCAAATTGTCCAGTCCCCTGGCTCTATGCCAAGCACTCCATATATGGTGCACCAGTCCACTGACATTGTGCCAGCCACTTTCCTTATAGGGAAACTGTTGTGCCTTGCTCGCCTGCTGCCTAATCACAGCACTTGCATCTCCCAGAGCCACAGAAGGTGCTCTGTTCAAATTTGTTGGTTAGTTCTGGGAAGGCCTGGACTATGGCTAAAAAGCCTCAGCATAACTCAGTTTGTCCACTACACCAGGGATCACATCATTTCACACCCATGACGGACATAACTATACCAGGAAGAGTCTGTACTATAGACCTGATGCGAGTATGTGATCAACACAATAGCACTTATATTGCCTAAAGCTTGTTCTCAGCAGACTGTCATGGTTGTGTTTTCTCTGTTTCTGTCTATACAAGGAATCCAGCGTGTCTACTATTTTTGCTTTTGACACAGACTTACCTATTAAAGGGATAAAAAAATATTCACTTGTTCTACATTACCACTTCAGCCATTGCTGTCACCCCTGGTGCTTACTGGTACTTGACCAATTTTTAAATACTGGTAAATACTATAACTATGGAGCAAGTGGCAGGTGATTTTTGATACCCAAGGGTCATACTCTTCAGGGTTACAAGTTGAGAATGCTATTTTTTTAATTGGGAAAAAGGGCAAGTAAACAAAGGCCTTTGTCCTGATTATAATGTTTCATAGGACTTCCCATTTCAGGTCTGTGTTCCCATTTCAATTTAGCCATTGTGAGCATTAACTAATAGCAGTACTATAAAGTTGTGCTTTTGTACTTGCAAACTATGATGTATCTTATCAGTGACTATTTTCAGTGAAACACTGAAGATGCCTTTCATTTGACTTATTGGCAATCTTAGCATGATGTAAAGTTTCTACATTCCAGGAAAAAAAAGGCAGTAGTACCCAAATAATCTTGTAGAGTCTGTACATATCACTTCAGTCTGTTGTTACTATTTTCTAAGGTTTTCCAAGCTAAATTGTGAGCATGCTTTTTTAAATTATGTTCTCCTAATTCTGTAGGTTCCTTATATCACATACATCTTGTGTTTTTTGCTACGTGCTCTGGTTGACTCCCCACAACATTTTTTAGGACGTGTCCAACATTTTTGTGGACCCAGTCATGAATCCGCCTTATCCTCAGGGATCCTAGTTTTCTCTGATAAAAAAAAAATCCCAATTTTTGGGTTAAAAAAAGTAACACAAAATCCACATTTTTCCATGATTAAAATGAAATGCCACTTACATACACATATGTAAAAGGCTTAGTCTATTTGTCTGTGTGTTTTAATGTCTCTATCCATAATACTCTTGGGGGGCATGGCTCCCAGGAGGACATGGCTCTAGACAGTGCTGTTCCCGGGGCAAACTACCTGTCAAGAATGACTACAGGGACAGAGTGCCACCATGACAGTAGGGATGGAGGGGATGGGGCTGGGGGTGGCACAGGGCTGGACAAGGAGCAGGGGTAGAGAATGGCAGTGGGGACAGAGCACTGCCGTGATGGCAGGTACAGAGGGGATGGAGCGGGGGGTAAGTCCAGCACCACTGGCCTCACCCCCACCCCTTAGCCATGCTCCTTGGAGGTGGCAGTGGTGTGGAGTGGTGGCAGAGGGGGATGGTGGGGATAGAGTAGGATGACAGAGATGGAGCGGATGGAGTAGAGGAGGTGAGGTGTGGTGGCATGGGTTGGTGGCAGCATGGCACTGGCCTTGCCCTCCCCTCCCTGCCTCCTCTGTCCCTGCTGTCATCCTTGGCATTTAATTCACTAGTGTGTGTATGTATAGAGATATAGATCTATATAGATCTAGAACTATATATATATTTTGGGTAACTTTTATTAGTATGAAAATTGGAGGGTGGGGGTTAAATCAGAGAAAGCCAGGATCCTTGCTTATATCTCTCCCAGTCCCTGCCCCTTTCCCATCAGGTTGCCCAGGGTTGCCTGTAGGTGCTCTCTAATTAGGCTCAATACCAGGGCTGCATTGCAACCCTGCTGAACCTGTGCCCTGCCTCCCCTGCAGGGCTCTCCCTGGCCTCATTCTCCCTTAAGGTGACAGAGAGTCCCAGAGTCTCTGCTACACACCCATATACTTGTCAGATAGGCTCTTCCTCACTTTTTGTGAATGTACTCAGTCTTGGCATCTGAAAATGTTTGTAAAAATGTGCTGTAAATTTTCAATCCTCCCCATGTAGCTAGAGCAGCACCCCACTGAGTCCAAACCTACTGCTATTGACAAAAACAACCTCAGTCTTGGAAATCTCATAAAATGCCAGTTCTGGGGATAAAGTCAATACATTCCACAGATTCTCAAATGCCTGTGAATGTACTTTATTCCAGACCCATAAGAACTTAAGTAGTTTTAAAGGGCATGCATTTTTAGTAGAGATTAGTTATAATGTTTGCTTTGATTCTGTAACAATTTTAAGCACAGAAAATCCTGTTGTTTGAATTTTTCCAAATCTGTTTTCATTCCCAGTTGATCTAAGGTAGCTGGATTTGTCATTTTTTACTCTTCTCTGTAATTTTTAATCCAGCAGGTAATTTTTAATATCTGCAGTGCTCTTACTGGTCACACATTTTGCTTTCCTTCTATTTTCCAGAGCAAAAAACATGTGGGATAGATATTTTACTCAGCAAACTTCTACTACCTCAACTGCTAAATCAGGACCTTAAAAGGGAACTGTGAATAGGGCTTTTGAAAACTACCTCCTTCACAAGTGGACTAGTCCGAGTAGAGGTCGTTTTGCTCCCAGTGCATGTTTGTTATTCTCACAAGAAAGAAAATTATGAACAAGAGAGCCTTGTAAAAGCCTTGCAGCCTAGCTAGTGCCACAGCTGGAGCAGCCCACTATCAGAAGCTGTAGAGCACAGTGGTGCTCAGCTCATTCTGCCTTGCAAGCTGTCAGTGAGTGACATGAGGTCAGTCTGCAGGCCAGATCTTGTGCCCAAGTTCTGTCCATGGTTCCAATCTAGCTCACAGAACTGTGTCATCGAACCCAAGGACTCCACATGGGTCTGGAAATTTGGGGTCAGGATATATAGCAGCAGCATTAATTGCTGTGGTTCTGGGAGCACTGAACAATTTCACAATTGTTTAATTTCTGGTCCAAGGCCTTTCCTACAGGCCATAAGATTTGGCTCCTTATCTGACCTGTGAGCTATATCTTGGCCAACCCTGGTGCAGAAGGTCAGGATTGCCAGCCCTGAAAGCTTAAAAATTAGGTGTCAGACTTGGAAAAATACCCATGAGATCCCAGCCAGCTATACCACCAAATCATAATTATTTGTAAAGCTATATTGTCATTATAATATGTATTTTGATTTTGGACTCCCTTCTGTGCTTACTTGCAGCAAGTTAGGGGTACTCACAATGTTGCCAGTTTCCCACATACTATAGACTTATGTGATTTGAGTCCATAATACATGAATTCTCACTAGCTGCCCAATAGGATGGAGCTTTCAGCTTTCACCTCAAACCTCAAAAGTCTAAATTAGTGGT
>NW_017729032.1:162175159-162175541 GCF_001723915.1 Gavialis gangeticus | reverse complement strand
GTTGCCAGTTTCCCACATACTATAGACTTATGTGATTTGAGTCCATAATACATGAATTCTCACTAGCTGCCCAATAGGATGGAGCTTTCAGCTTTCACCTCAAACCTCAAAAGTCTAAATTAGTGGTTCTCAACCTTTTTAGACTCAAGGGACTCCTTGATATGCTGAAGACACCCCTTCAGCCTGGCCAGCAGCTGGAGTGTGGCTGAGGCTGGCCAGGCTCTGGTTTTGGGTAGCGCATGCCGCTGCCATGTCTGCCACCCCATGTTTTTTCCGTGTGGGTTGTTTTGATAAGGCAGGGGATTAAACTCATTTTATTAGTGAAATACTGACTCTACAAGGAGCCAAAATTCTAGGAATAGTCTTGTATTTCTTATTTTTT
>NW_017729032.1:162172313-162174743 GCF_001723915.1 Gavialis gangeticus | reverse complement strand
CCCCCCCCCCCCCCCCCCATTTGGTCTGAAGGGATTAATATAAAATTGTACTATGCATTATGTAATGAACTGGAGATGTATACATTATATCTTGTACTTTTTTGTTATGTTTTAAATTTATAAGTGATATACCATGCTTTGCATTGCACTGTGTCTTTTAAGCTTGTTCTGTATTATTAGATTATAGTTTGCAAATACCGTAGTCTCTGTAAGCCTATTCACACCTTAGCTGATCACCCAGTGAATGGAAATATGAATGAAGGTATGAATGGGAATTGATAGCACTGCTGTAGACAACAGGGATTTCCTGTAACTGCAAGGTAATGAGATCAAAGGTGTTCCTAAAACATTGTACCAATGAGGCGCGGACAGAGTATGGGCTGTAACAGACTGTTGATCATGAACTGACAGAACTGAGAACAGGATTGCTACCTATGTGCCAGAGGGTGTGAAGTGACCTACCCAGCCAGATTGGGCAGCCAAGAATTCTGCCATACAGGTATAAAGGGCAGAGAAAAGTGGGTCCTGGTGGTGCCCCTTTTACCCAGCATCTGACCTACTGAGCCAGAAGGACGAAGCCGGTGACACCCTTCTGGAAGATAACACTGCCTCGGAGAAGCAATGACTGGCCATCGACTTCAGACCCACAGTGCCTCGGATAGGTAATAATCAGTGCTCTACTGTTGCTGAAGCAGCTATGTGTGTGTGAGTGCGTGTGTGTGTGTGTTACCTTGGGGGTGATCACTGGGCTGATATTAGATCTTTACTTTCCATTTAATAAATTGGAATGATTGAGGCTGCACATTGGCTCTTTGCTGTAACAAAATCATAAAAGCTGCAACATTATTGCAGCACTGGGGATCCAGAGAAGAGGATCCTTCTAATAAGCTGAACTTTGCCAAGAAGTCTATGAGTTCCACTTTGACTTTAAGAGGGAATTAGAAACAGCATATATTATCCTGGAGAGCCTAAACTCTCTACTGGACTGTCCCCATGGGAGGCCACACTTAGACTTTGAATTATAAGTGGACAAGGCACTAACCTACCACATTTTCACCCTGAATCCTTTCTGCAAGCCCTAGCCATGTTGGAATGATTATTGAGAATCACCAAGGCTAGAACTCAGAGGATCCAGCAGTGAGAAAAGTTTCACCACTGGTCTTTGAGTTGTGGTACCTACTGAGCATTTTAAATGTCTCAGAAGGTGTGGTATACTATAGCACTGAACATTTGTAGTATTTGCCATACACTCAGGGAAGCAATCTGAAGGTACCATATTATAGAGACATATCACTGTAGAAGTACACTATAAAATGAGATCCCAGCTAGCTGAGTGCCTCTATAGAATGTCACTGGCCCATCCTTCTTCCTTCATACTTATTTAAATGAGCAGTGAACATGGTATATACATCCTCTCCTACTCCTATTATTGCACACAGTGAAATGCTCTACAAGCCAAAGGCAAGTTTCAAAGAGCTTGAAGGGCATATCTTTATACATGTAAATTGTATATAAGTTATACTTGTAATGCTTGTACCTACACTGTAAGAGCTGTCTATCTTCCAATGCCACTTACTTCCCCTGCATTTTATTTCCCTTCCATACTCATCCCAGCAATGGGCTGCACAGTTGTTAGGTGTCTAAGGTTTCTTCTGTCACTCACCTCATCAAGGGAGAACCGTCTATTCAAATTTAGTTTACTGAGCATGAACACAGTCAATTCTGAGCCAGGTTTTACAAGCATGTTATTCCCAACCACTGTCAAAATCCCATTCATATTCTCAAGCTATGGAGAGATGTGTTTGCATGATTCTTGTGTAATCACTTACTGGGTTAAGTGTTGCTGGATGCTCCCATTTATGCCCAGGAGGGTATTTGAATAAGGCAGGTGCAGCAGATATAAATCACTGTTCTGAAATAAAACAAACATTTAGGTATTAAATTGGCCACTAGAGGGAGCCTGGGCACCATATTGCATTCATCAACTGCAGTAATAAAAATTGGTCCTAAAAACTCTTTGTATACCTACATTTAAAAGGAATTTACAAAGTCAGATGCACGTAATCTTCCCTACAGTTTTCTTTTGTGTTAAAAATGATTCAGAATTCCTTGGTTTACACTGAGTGCCATGTAACTATAGACTTGGGGGGGGGGTTGTTTTCCTTTTTATTTTTCTCCCATCTGAGCTTTTACATAAGTGGATCAGTATAAGAGCATGGCATTTTGTTAAAGGTCACTAAGAGCTAAAATTTATCTGTGTTCCAGAAGGGTTTTTTGGTAGGTACATTTCACAATTTGCTACTTTTTTGGGGCTGTTTCTCTGAAAGGCTGAGACTCACTTCCTACCTTACCCTAATTGGGCGCCCTCACAAATGTGTATGTGTAGGGGCCTGCATTTCTCATGGGACAAATAGCAGTATAACATTTTTG
>NW_017729032.1:162164810-162167313 GCF_001723915.1 Gavialis gangeticus | reverse complement strand
GTCTAATTGGTTCAGGGGCATGTATTTCATAGGTGTGTATGTTGCTACCTATGCAAGCTCATGGTCTTTCAACCAGTTAGTCTCTACTATGCTACCTTGTTCCCGACTTCAGAATAACATTTTTGTGCTGCTGCTATTTGTCCCTGGGCAGTGTCCCAGGTGGAGTAGGGGAGGCTGGGGCCACCAACTGTGCTGGCCCCAGAAGCCTTACCTGGGGTCCTGCGGGGGGGCTCTTAGGGCAGCACCAGCACTGAACCAGCCACTCAGAGCCTGGACACCAGCCACAACATGGCTTTGACAACCTTGCTCTGGTTTCCTGTCGTGCATGCTACTGCTGCATGTGCCATACCACTTTTTTCAGAGGTATTTTTTTTTTTTACACTGGGATCTCCCAGTGTCAAAAAACCCAGGATGCTGCTAATTAGCAGCACAGCAAACTGGTGCATGTCTGTCATATGCAGTTTGCAGTGCCCCAAATGGGTCTGAGGAACCTCAAACTGCACATGTGCACTCATGGGGATGCACCAATTATGTTTATTATGGTTAGCACTGGCTAATTTCTATTAGCTGACTGAAGGCAGAATAAATGTGTTTTGTAGTTTGTTTGGTTTTTTTGCTTTTTCACACCAGTGCAATTAGTTTTACAGTTCTACATTACAAGCAATTGTTCATACATGGAAAAGTAGGAGACGCTTAAAAATTTCCTTACATGTATATATACATGAATATTTAAAAAGGGCATACAGATCTACTTTTTACTTCTTTTATAAGGTTGTTTCATATTTTGGGGATTTTATTATCCTTTCATAGGTTATTGATGAACCTTTAGAAGTCCCTCCCTCTCAGAAGTGAGGATATGCTGAAGAAACCATTCCCACATAGAACTATAAACATGCATTTGGTTTTCAACCAGATTCTAAATTTAGTAAAAGAGTTGGGAAGTAAGATGATAGTTACAATCTAGTTCTCCATGGCCGATGCCAAACAGTTTAAACAACATACACAAAAGCATGAAACAAAGGACCAGATGGAGCAAAAAGAAAATGATAGGAAAGCTTCATCTCGACTACAATTAAGATTGAAAAAAAATAAGTACTGACTTTTCTAAGTACTGTGGAAGTTGCATGCTTACTTGGATTGCCTTGAAATTTGCAGTGTCTCATTTTTGTCACAAGAGAACCCCAAGATACTACCAGCATTTTTTGCTCCCGTTTAGGGGTTGATTTGTATCTCTTATGGCCCCCAACTGATCTCATTCATTTGACATACGTCCCCACTAGTATCTGGCCTTTTGAGGAAGCTGTATTGAAAATGCTGTCAAGGGGAGATTTTACCTACCTAGCATGTACAAAAGGTGCACCTACCAAGGATGTGGTTTTCTAGTCAGCCTGTTTTCACAAGTCCTGGATTGCTCAAAAAGACATGCTGTGGCCACTGACCCAGAGCTTCCCCCTAGGCACAAGATGTTTAGTGTTTCCTGATAGAAATCTAGGAATAAGCTGAAGGCATGCTGCTACAGGCAGCCCTTGTCACTGTTGTTCCCTTTCAGCACTGGAGGAAATGTTTTCTTCTGAGTTATTTTATTTGTTGCTGTACTCAGAGAGCAAATTACAGAACTGATTCCTTGCAAAGAGAGGGGGGGATAGATTTACAGGGCCACAAGCAGGGAAAAGGAAGGAATGAATATTGGGGAGCAGTAGGTGAGAAGAAATGGGACACTAGGGAAAGAGGTGAGAGTAAGTGGTAGGTAAAGGGTAGGGGGGAGCTATCAGGCCCCTATTCTCTATTTATGTATATGTGTGGGCCAGTGTCTTGGCGAGACTAGAAGATCCTGTAAGTAGCACAAGTATAAACCTCTGAGTAAATACCAATGAAATGAACTGTGTTGTCAGCTTGGACTCCATTTCCCAGCAGGATCTTAGGAAAGAGGCAGGAAGCCCTGGGGGAAGCTGGGGTTTGGTATGCAAACCAGCTGATGGAAAAAGAGAGTGAGTGAGTGAGGGAGGGAGGCTGCTGTTGGTGAGCTGAGGTTCCAGGGCTGCAGCAGGCAGTAGCAGACAAGACGTGCAGGAGAGAACCCAAGCATGCAGCAGAGCCGATCCGACAGGTCACGGCAGAAGGGACCCAATTGTATAGTCTGGGACGAATGGTAAACAGATGTCCAGGAAATCAGAGTCTGGTTTGAGAGCTCTCAGGCTGGAGAGAGAATTCCAGGCTCCCTTGGTGTGAATATTCCATTGTTAGTGTTTCTTGCTTGTCCTTCAGTTATTTGCATCTGACGGGTTTCTACCACTGCATTGCTTTTAATCCCATTATGCTTATTCCCAGTGTAAGAACCCTAATGCTTCATCTGCTATGTCTATTCCAGGTGTATGAACCTTAATGCCTATCTGCCTGTTATGTTACCACCAATATATGTACTCTGATGTATTTAGTTATGTGTTTATAATCTCCTAAACCCATTGGCCTATGACCCTAACCCCTCAGTACTGCCCCCACCCCC
>NW_017729032.1:162143982-162164391 GCF_001723915.1 Gavialis gangeticus | reverse complement strand
AAAGGTTGAGAACTGCAGTTGCACACTTAAATGGATGATTGTATACCTGCCCAACCCCACCCCTTATATAAATTCCAGAAATTCCAGAAATTCATCTTTGGCTCCCATGTGGTTTTGGGGTATGCTGCACCAGTAAGGTATACCATAAGAACAAACGGGTGAAGGATTAGCTGGATTGGTGGTAGACTATGTAGTCCTGATGAAGGGTATGGGGAGGCCTGGAACAAACAAGGGAGGGATCCCTGATCAATGCAACTATAGTGGACTGCCCAGTTATTTGTGCTGCTTAGTTTATCTCACCATGGAAAAGTAAGACCTGCCTATAATGTCTACATAGTAGCAGAGATCAACAAAGAATGGTTCTTAATGCCAATGGCTTCTGAAGGGCCAGTAGTTTAACTGGATGAGGAGGGGAAGGTTAGCTACAAATAACAAGGGAGTTATGCTTTCTGAAGGATGGTGGAGAGATATTCACCAGTCTTCTCCCATACACTTAAAATTATTGTAATTAGTATAGGGGAAAAAGACCTGGGAAGATTTTGGATCATAGACCAGGTCCCTAATTTCTCCTCCAGCCCTGACAGCAACTGTCTTTTGGAAATATTTAAAATCATAATTAACATCACAATTCCATGGCAAGAAAGAATACAGAAGGAAGGAGGACCATACAGGAATTACAATGCATCTTCTAACTAGCCACTGAATTATAAACAGAAGAGATATCCTGACAAAACTTCATTAATGCAAAATTTAATTTCCTTGGATGTAGTTCATACCCTTCCAGAATATTTAGTTCAACAAGACTCAAAAATGTGAAAACAAGGAAGTAGGTTGTTAAGCCAACATCACCTTATATAACCCATCTTTGAGGAATAAGCAGAAAGTATACAAGAACTAGGACATGTAAGCACAGCAGCATAGAGCTCATTGACTTCATAGATTTCATAAACATTAGGGCTGGAAGGGACCTCGGAAGATCATTGAGTTCAGCCCCCTGCTCCAGGGGCAGGAAGTCAGCTGGAGTCATAGGATCCCAGCAAGAAAAATATCCAGGTTTCTCTTAAAGGCATTCAAAGTAGATGCTTGAACCACCTCTGGCAGCAGGCCATTCCAGATCTTGGGGGCTTGGACAGTAAAGAAGTTCTTCCTTATGTCCAGCCAGAAACGGTCTTACAGGATTTTATAACAATTCAACCTTGTCATCCCTTGGGGTGCTCTGGTGAACAAATGTTCCCCCAGGCCGTGGTGAACACCCTTTATAAACTTATAGGTGGCCATCAGGTTGCCCCTGAGCCTGCGCTTTTCCAAGCTGAAGAGTCTCATGGCTCTCAGCCTCTCATTGTAAGGTCTGTTTTCCTGACCTCTTATCATTGGCGTGGCTCTCCTCTGAACTCTCTCAAGTTTCTCCACATCCTTTTTGAATTGTGGAGCCCAAAATTGGACGCAGTACTCCAGCTGCGGCCTCACCAAGGCCAAGTACAATGGGAAAACAATGTCCTGGGATTTGCTTGAGAAGCATCTATGGATGCAAGCCAGCATTTTGCTTGCTTTACTGGCTGCACCATCACATTGCAGGCTCATGTTCATCTTGTGGTCAGTCCTTATCCCCAAGTCCCTCTTGTCCATAGTGCTAGTCAGCGCAGCACTGCCAAGCCTATAAGCATGCTGCAGGTTTTTCCTCCCAAGGTGGAGAACCCTTTATTTTTCAGTGTTAAACACCATCAGGTTCTCGTCCGCCCATTTACTGAGCCTGTCACAGTCAGCCTGGATTATCCCCCTGTCCTCTGGTGTGGATGCTTTACCCCAAAGTTTGGTATCATCACAGAACTTGGCCAGTCCACTTCTGACTCCAATATCCATATCATTAATGAAGAGGTTGAACAAAATAGGTCCAAGGACAGAGCCTTGAGGGACCGCACTGGTCACAGGGCACTACGACGACTGGTTTCCATCAACCACCACCCTCTGGGTCAGACCACAGAGCCAATTCCCCAGCCAGCAGATCATGGTGGACCTGAGGCTGCAGTTAGCCAGTTTTGCCAAATGTGATCATGGGATACCAGATCAAAGGCTTTTTTAAAGTTGAGATATATGACATCAATCTCTTCCCCCTTGTCCAGGTGATAGGTCACCTGGTCATAAAAGGAAATGAGATTGGTGAAGCATGACCAACCTGCAACAAACCCATGATGGCTATCCCTCAGGGTGTTGCCATTGGCCAGTCCATTAAGAATGGCCTCCTTGATGATTTATTTCAAGACCTTCCCCAGGATAGAGGTCAGGCTGATGGGCCTGTAGTTTGCTGGATCCACTTTCTTCCCTTTCTTGAAGATAGGCACCACATTGGCCTTCTTCCAATCATCGGGCAGTTCACCAGAGCACCAGAAGCTTTCAAAGATCCATGCCAGGAGCTGAGCTATGATGCTAGCCAGCTCCTTGAGTACTCTGAGGTGTCAGGGCTGGTTGACTTGAAGGTGTCCAGCCTCTCAAGCTGTTCCTTCACAAGGTCATCATTGATGGAAGGCAAGGAACCACCCTCACTTAGGCGTCCCTGTCCCGTGATGGAAAGGGGCGTCCCATGGGACTTGTGAAAGACTGACACAAGGTACCCATTTAGCAAGTTGGCTTTTTCCTGGGTGTCGGTCATCAGTTCCCCCTTTTGGTTTAGCAGGGGTCCAATGTTGCCCTTGCTTTTCCTCCCACTCCTCACATATCTGAAAAAGGACTTTTTATTGTCCTTGATACTTGTAGCTGTGCGGGAGCTAAGGAACCCAGAGACCCCGGGGAAAGCAGCGGCAGGATAGCCGCTGCGTCGGGCCTGCCCTTGCCCAGCGAGACGGGGCACTCACGAAGTGATTGCAGCTGGGGTCGGAGAGAGGCTGAGTTAAAAGGGCCAGCGGCCCGCGAGACTGTGGCGGCAGCGGAACCGGAAGTGCCCGGACAAGCGACAGACACCGGCGAGACGGGAAGCTGATGGAGGCGATCCGCCCAGCACCAAACCCGCACGTTCTGGGGTGCGGGTAAGACCCCGGCAGGGGACCGGGCCGGAGCATCGGGCAGCCGGAAACCCAGCCCGGCAGTTCCCCTCAGGAGCCAGGGGAAGCAGTGGGGTAGTGCGGCTGGTGCGAGGAGGGAGCGGCTCACCAGTCCGGTGAGCAGGAGACAACCCTACAAGGGTGAGGATTCCCCCCCTTCTCCCACGTCCCCAGTGGGAAGAGGGGCACTCCGCAGGAGAACAGGGGTCGTAGGGACCCAGCGGACGGAACTCCTGGCCGAAGGAAGTGTGGCTCAGACCATTGCAGAAACTGGGGCGAGCTAAAAACCCATGGGAAGAAGGGCATTGATCTGAGGACTATTCAGGCCAGTCGGGACCCTATAACCGGAGGCCAGGGTGAGGGGGTAGGGGTGGAGGAGCCCTCTGCATCCCCGGGGACCTACATTCACAGGGTGCCACTTTTGGACGTGCACATGCCATACGAACAACTGAACCAGAGCAACATCAAAGACGTGGCAGGCAAGGTCAGCGGGTGCACTGCGGGAAGTGAGCACGCGCTCTAGCGAAAGGGGTCCTTTCGGACCAGACCAACCTGAAGGATGAAGGGTCTACTCTTCACAGTAGCCAGTTGGAGTTCCATGGCAGCCTTGTCTTTCCTGGTTTGCTCCCCACAGGTCTGGACCAGTGCAGAGTATTCCTACTTGGAGGTGGATCCCATCTTCCATCCCTTGTAGATCTATCTTTTTAGACGCAGGAGGACTGGTAGTTCCCTGCAGAGCCAAGAATAGCCTTAGCTTGTGCATCTAGGATTGCTCCCTTAAGGAGCAACCACTCTTCCTGGACTCCCCTCCCTTTGGGGTCATGGTCCCTTAGAACCTCACTGACAGGTCTCCTGAGCTTGTCAAAGTCAGTCCTCCTGAAGTCGAGGACCTCTGTACCGCTGGCTGACTTGACAGCTTTTCAGCAGATGGTGAAGGTGATCAGCTCATGGTCGTTGTCACCCAGCTTCCCTTCAATCGTTAGGTCACTGATTAGGTCATCCCCAATTGCCAGTACCTGGTCATTCAGTGCTTTGCCTCTTGTTGGCCCGTAGGCTTCTTGAGTCAGATGGAGCTCATTCATGCATGTGAAGAAGCTTTGCGACCCTTCAGATTTGGCTGAGTACTCTTCCCACGAGGTGTCAAGGTAGTTGAAGTCCCCCATGACAACCATGGACCGGGAGCATGCAGCCTCAGTCAATTCTCTGGCAAACTTCTGGTCAATCTCTTGATTCTGGGAGGGAGGTCTGTAGTAGACTCCCACCATTGTATCTCCTGTGCCATGTTCTCCACGGATTTTAACCCAGAGGGTCTCTAGTGATCCACCCTGGGTGCTGATGGCTTGTAGGACTGCATAGCTCTCCTTGACGTAGAGAGCTACACCTCCACACTATTTGTCCACTCGATCTCTCCTGTACAGGGTATAGCATTCTATACCCATGGTCCAGTCATGGGTGGAGTCCCACCAGGTCTCTGTTATCCCTTTGACATCATAATTATTTGTGTTTCTTAAGGCAACACTTGTCTTTAGGTGAGCTGTAATGAGCAGGCACTACCTGCCCTTGCCCTGAACACTCAAACACAGAGTCTACTCCACAGAAGAATTACCACATTTGCTAAAGTTTATGACCCTTACACCCTCTTATGAACAACCTCACCCTTACACACAAGCTGCCATTTAATACTAAATTTTCATTTGTCCATGATTAAACATACTGATTTCTGTCATATGGATAGGTCTTGCTTGACCAATCTTATTTCCTTTTATAACCAGGTAACCTATTACCTGGAGAAGGGGTAAAATTGATGTCATAGTTTCATAGTTAGTAGGGTCGAAAGGGACCTGAGCAGATCAAGTCCGACCCCCTGCCATGGCAGGAAACCTAAAGTCGTATACCTTGACTTTAAAAAAGCCTTTGATCTGGTATCCCATGATCACCTCTTAGCAAAACTAGTCATCTGTGGTCTTGGCCTCACCACAATCTGCTAGCTGGGGGATTGGCTCAGTGGTCAGACCCAGAGTGTGGTGGTTGATGGAAGTCAATCATTGTGGTGCGCTATGACCATTGGGGTCTCTCAAGGCTATGTCCTGGAACCTATATTATTCAACATCTTCTTTAATGATGTGGGCATTGGCATCAAAAGCAGACTGGCCAAGTTGGCCGATGACACCAAACTTTGGGGTTAAGCATCCACACCTGAGGATGCTTTACCCCAAAGCGCCTCAGGAGGGTGATGCAGGCTGACCTTGACAGGCTCAGGAAATGGGCGGATGAGAACCTGTTGCTGTTTAACACTGAGAAATGCAAGGTTCTCCACGTTGGGAAAAAAAACCTGCAGCATTCTTATAGGCTCAGCAGTTTTACGCTGACTAGCACTACGGATGAGAGGGAATCGGGGGTCAGGATTTACCACAAGATGAACACGAGCCTGCAAGGTAATGCTGCAGGTAGTAAAGTGAGCAAAACGCTGGCTTTCATCCATAGATGCTTCTCAAGCAAATCCCAGGACACCATTCTCCCATTGTACTCAGCCTTGGTGAGTCCGCAGCTGGAGTACTGCATCCACTTTTGGGCTCCACAATTCAAAAAGGATGCAAAGAAGCTTGAGAGAGTCCAGAGAAGAGCCACGCACAAGATCAGAGGTCAGGAAAACAGTCCTTATGACAAGAGGCTAAGAGCACGTGTGTGTGTAGGGGGGGAGTTCTCAGCTCCTCAGAGGGTAAAATCTCATCACATCGCACTCACAGCTTTCACAACTGCTCAATTCTTACAACATTCAATACAGCTGCAATACTTGCTGGGGTGGTTTGGCCCCAGTACTCTTTCCTGCCATGGCAGGGGGTCTGACTAGATGATCTACTCAGGTCCCTTCTGACCCTAGAAACTATGAAACTATGAAACTTGTCTATGGAGTGTATGGTAATTATTAGTAACTTAAATCATTTATTTTTTCCTTTACAGAGGTTTGAGTTTTGCTGTATCTGTGCTCTAGAAGGAAAGAACACAGTGTTTTGTTATTATTATTAACTGGCCAGAAAGAAAATGTAAAGCTTGTTTTTAAAGGTTTTCTACCTTCCTATCCTTTTCTTGTGTTCAGGCTTAGTCAATCAATCTGAAGGCAAAAGGACTTGAGAGTATTTTTTAAAATAAAAATCAAAATACAGGTCTATGCCTACAGGCATGATTTAGTATGTGTAACATGATGGATAATGGCAGTGGTTGGTAGACTTGTAGGTGTATAGAATTAAATTATTTTAGAACACATTAATAGGAGACTTGAGTATAAGAAGTAAAAAAAATGCACACAAATGTACTTGTCACTTGCATTAACCTTTTTAGTTTATTTCATAAAAAATAATGGAAATCATAGAAATTAAGGACTGGAAGGGACCTCACAAGATCATCAAGTCCAACCCTGTCCCCCCCTCCCCCCACCCCCCCCGGCAGGAACACGTCTAAGATCAAATGATCCCAGCAAAGTGTCTGTCCAGTCTCCTCTTGAAGACTTTGAAGGTTGGCAGCATGTTAGCCCTTTTCCAGTCTTCTGGGACCTCTCCTGAGCACCACCAATCTTAAAACACCTTTGCCAACTCTCCCCCGCATCCATCCAGTATCTGACCAGATGGGTGACCACCATTTGTATGCAGGAGCACTAACGCAAAGTGCTCATTAAAGAGTTCAGCTTTCTCCTGACTGGCTGTTACCAGCTGCCCCATCCCATTCTGCAAAGGCCACACATTTCCCTTGGTCTTCCTCCTGCTCCCTATATACCTGAAGAAGGATTTGTTATTGCTCTTGATTTCAGTTGTCAAGCTGATTTTGGTTGCTCTTCTTGCCTTCCCTGCAAATACGGGCTACACTTGTGTATTTCTCCTTGGTGGAATACACAAGTATAGTACAAGTTTTAGTACATCATCCTAAACTACTTCCTGATAAATAAACTTGCTGGTCTTAGGGGCATGCTACAGTTAGAATAGCCAGCTTGAAATACAATAAATATATATTTTTAAATATATATTTTTAAAACAAAGTGAAAGATGACTAAGGATTTGTGTATATCTGCATATATGCATGTGTGTGTGTGTGTGTGTGTGTACACACACACACACACACACACACACACACAAATATATATGTATTGAAGCCCTTAATCATTAATATAGATGCTCAAAATGCTGAAGTCATTATCAGAGATGTTTTCCCCCACTTCCTGAAAAAAAATTGAACTGTGGCTTTGTAAATGTTACTTCTCACTTTTTTTCCCCTGGTTTCCAGGTTGAAATGATGAATGATTTTGAGGAACTGTTTGTTAATGGATTATTATAGTTTCCTTGGAATGTGCTGAGAGCTGACAGAGAACTCTTAATCTATTTTCTGGAATCCAGTGAACAGGCAGAAATTATATTAACTACGCTTTTAATGAAAGACCTACTGTTCAATGATCTGAACCATATGTGAGTCTGAATGCTAAAGTCTGTGCAAACATCAATGGGAGGTGCAGTTTAGGGAATGCTGGCATAACAAACCTATCTAACAGCAAGGGTACGTAGTAAGCTTTCATTAACTTAGTTGCTTGTGTTGTACTGGCAAGGCTAAGCTTTCCTCTGATCCTTTTTGGTTCTGAGCATTGCGCATGAGCAGATAGTGTATACTGCCTCTGGAAACTGATGATAGCCTCTGTACCGTGGCAGGACTCCTTTCACAGAGAAACTTGGAATCAGCTCTGAAATTGAGATCACATCCAATGCATGGATTGCCTACTATTCTAAACTACCAGAGTGCAACGGGAAACTACCAGGTACTGTATTTCTTACTTCTTATGCGTGGACATGTACAGGGAATTTTTAATAGGCTTGCGGAAAGGCCTTGTACTGCCCTGGACACAAATAATTGGAAAAAGCTTCTGAAAAGATGCTTGCTATTATAGTGACAGCTGCTATCTGCAAGTATTTCAAGAACATGCCTGTGTTTTGTAAAGTGGGATCAATCAGCTGTGGTTGCTTTGAAACTATGAGAACTGGTTTGTGTTGTATGCACCCAGTCTGCCATTAGGAATGTTTTAAGAGCAGCTATTCTAACAAATTGAAGTAAAGAGTCATTATCATATAAGAGATTTCCAGGAGTTATGTTCAGCTGGGTGCTACGGGTATGTTGTTTGCATGGAAAGGAAAATGCATTTAACAAGGCACAGATTTTGCCTAGGGAGAGATGCAAGATTTAAGCTGGATATTTAGGAATATTTTAATGGCAAAGTGGAGAGAATTTAAACAACGCTATTGGTATAAAAGTAATCTAGTTAATGAGATGTTAAAAGTTTATACACAATAACAATCTTGATTAATAAAACTGCTGATTTTTTTCTTTAAGAACTGCAGTTAAAAAAGAGAGTTTCATAGTAGTTAGGGGTTACAAGGGACCTAAATAGATCATCTAGTCTGACCCCCAAATTTTAAATTTTACTTTTTCGTTTAATCATGACTAATCATAATAAAAAACCTGTTGTATATGAGAAATTAAGGCCTTGGGGGTTTTGTTCAGTGGGGTGAGGTGTCCTAACCTGTAAATACTTGCAGTCATTTTAACTGACTAGGTTTGATAGACAGGGATTACCAGAGCCTATACTCTTCCCACACGCTATTTCCACCTACACTAGAGAAGGAATTTGAAGAGAGTGAACCTATATAAAAGTAGTGTATTTGTTAATATACTGTTTTAGGCATCTCCAGGAAAGACTTCTGGTGTTCATTCTTGTATTTCAAATAAAGGTAACGTTGCTGGTTAGCTTGGGAATGACTAGCAGACAAATGCATTATAATTTTAACTGATTTTCAACAATGCTGAGACCCTGCAACTCCCACTAACTTCTGTGGATAGTGGGATTACCTAGAATCTCTGAAAAATTCCACCACAGGAGAGATCTGAAAAAAATCAGGATTCTTTTATAGTTTCATAGTTTCTAGGGTGGGAAGGGACCTGAGCAGATCATCGAGTCCGACCCCCCACCATGGCAGGAAAGAGTACTGGGGTCAAATGACCTCAGCAAGGTGATCGTCTAGCCTCCTCTTAAAGACCCCCAGGGTAGGAGCAAGCACCACTTCACTTGGAAGTTGGTTCCAGATCCTAGCCACCCTGACTGTGAAGGAGCGCCTCCTGATATCTAGCCTAATTTTCCGCTTCCTCATACGGTGTGTAGCTAAATTTGGGTCCGCACAGACACTGACTGGGGGCAGTAAAGGTCCAATAAACATTTGCTTTTTTGACACCATTTGGAAAGTTACTGTCAGTTTCTTGTGCGTATAGGCTGTGGGGTACCAGAATCAGATCCATTCTAAATCCCTAATTGTAAAAAATGCAATTTTTCTGCAAAGGTTTGTAATCCTGGTGAATTAGACTTTCTTTGTTATTGAGAAATTATTACCAGTATCTACACAGAATTGAGTATTATAAGCATTTCCAGCTCATGTAGGTATTAAACTAAACTGTAGAACATGGCAGTTAGATTATTAAACAAACAAAACCCACAGTACTGGGATATTTGGGCTATATTCAAAGCTGTATTAGTGATCATTGAATAAGCTTTGATAAGCCCATTCAAAAGCTGTGAACCAAGGTCATTTTGGTCTCTCTTTTCATCCTTTGTAACAACAGCTTCTTGTTTTAAATGCATGCCAACTGGAAAGCAGTAGGAGTGATAACTCTGACTTAGCAGGCATATAAAAATATGTAAAAGAACAAAGGTAAAATCCACAGATAAGAACGGTCCAGAAACAATGTCAGGAAAATCTGACATTTTTTCCAACAGGAAATAAGAGGTATGTTACAACAACACAATGCACAGCAAAATACAAAATCAGAAAGATGCACGGACTACTCATTCAAAGTACAAGGAGAGTCAAATTGTCAGTGTTTCTGTAAAAATGACATCAGCAAAAGGGTCTGTGAACATGAATGAGAGAGTACTTTTAGTGTCTCTAAAGACATCCTGAACTGTTAAAAAAACATAGCATTTTGGAGATGACAGTGAACAGCAATTGTTTCTGTTGTTACAGGGAGTAAGTCTTATCAAGGATGAAACTGTAAGTAGATCTGTAGGATTCCTTAGTTAAGAAAACTGCCCATAACTAAATATAAATATCTGTTGGACACGGTTGAAAGGCAGCGGAAAAGGAAGAAGGAGTTTCTGTCTAAAAGTTAGTGCAGAGACAAAGAAAGCTTGTCACATTTTAATTTTCATCATATTCATGGAATATCATGCATGTTATTGATTCCAGGTGCCATTCCAGTTGATTCCAGCTGTAGTTTCTGGTTACTGTGGACTTGCATGACAGTTGCATCATACCTGATTCAATGACTTAAAAATAAATAAATCAAAGAACCAGGTCCAGAAAAAATAATTATTAGATACACATGAATAATCAATCCTTTCATTTGCTAACCAAATCAAAATATTTAGGGGGAAGGGTCATTTTGGTTTGACCCAAAATATGTTTTTCACTTTGTCCAGTGAAATGAAAAATGTGAATAATCATTCTGTTTTAGTAGGATGCATTTCCTTGCACAATTGAAAAGTAGCTAATTTTTAAAGGGAAATATTAGTTCAAAATGATTTGCTTACAAATGTTGAAATGAAGAATGTGACTTTTTTGCCTGAGAGATTGTAGTATAAAATTTGTTGGTCAGCCTGAGTAGGCATTTTTCAGGAGGGAAAAAAAAAGTTACACCTTAAAAATGTTGCCCAGCCCTATGTTTCTCTCTTTGAGCTCAAGCAGATAGCTAGCTTTGGGTGGTCATGTGAGTAATGCCCTTTAGGAAAACAAATGAATGGCAAAGTCTAGTACAATCCTGCTTAATGTATAAAGAGGATACATACAGTCCCCAATAGGAATCAAACAACAGTATACAGCATTTTTGCCCATCGTTTCATGTTCCTATTTAGACAGTTCTCTGTCCAAAGTGGTCTCCTAGCTTTTCCTCAGGGGCATATTATCAGCTCTTGGTCTGGTTATGTCCTTGGTTTTCTGCAGCCTTGTCTACAGATACTGTCTCATGCACAGAGAGAGAAACACAATTGCAACCAAACTAATTCTTTCACCTAAGCCCCAGTACAACAACATAATGTTACTCTCTCTACCTTCTCCATCTGCTTGTTTACTTTTTATTATCTAAAAGTAAATACTCCTGAGGGGTGGACACATCCCACCTTCACTGTTTAGAATAGGAAAACTACTGTGAAAGCTAATAGAAGAACAGGAACTGTCAGTGATACCAGAGTATGGTGACCTGCTCTTAGACCTTGATTCCTTTTTGATTTTTTTTATTGTGATTGCTCTTCTTCATTTTGAATCTGATCTGAAGCCCACAGAAATCAGTTAAATTGATTCCATTCATTGGACTTTGGATCAAAACATTAATCTTTTTATATAATTCAATTTTTATTATAACGCTTGAAAATTATATTTTAAACTAAGGCTACTGTTTCTGGTTGTTTTACAGAATCCTTACCACAACAAAGAGGCTAGTCGATCACAATCATGCAGCAACAAACATTTTACTGGTAAGATAAATTATTTTCTGGGATTCATTACTGTTTATCTTCACTTGTGAGTTGTTAGTTTAATAGTGGTATGCTAAAATCTACAATGTTATAATGAATATAACAGAATATTGGAAGAGTATAAAATAATAACAAGCTCTGATGGAATCAGTGGTGGATTAAGTTATATTGGGACGCTGGGCAAACAGAAAATTGGAGGCCCCTCATACCCCATTATAAACATGAATGTATCAAAATGCATTAATAAATAGACCCATTAAATGTTTACATGATGCATTAATAAATAAAGCACAACACATAATGTCAGAATTAACTGCTCAGTTTTGCCACACACAAAACTGAGTAAAACAACTGCCTTGGGAAAATGACTCAGGTGTATGAGATCACCATAAATGTATAATAACACAAAAGGAAAGATGTTTAGGTTTAGTGCTCATGTAGACTCTTCTTTAACTCTTTTTTCAAATATATATTCTACATTGTACCTACACTACGGTAAACTACTACAAGAAAAATACAGGCCACACCTATAGCCTTGACTACAAGTCTAAGATTACCATTAGTAATTCTTGCAAATAAAATAAAGCAGTAGGACTACACAATGCATCTCAATGTTTTGTTTTGTTTTTTACCTTTCCTGAAACATTAAACATGTGCTAAACTCCATGTGCTGTACTATACAGCTGTCTCTTTTAAAGCACCCATATTTTAATGTTACCATCACATAATTATGTAACCAAAATGATATATTGTATACATGAATACACACATCTGTCCCTCTCTATATACCTGTATCTCTCTCTGTATAGGTATTTGCATAGATGTATACATGTATGCATACACATCCACACACACACACACACACACACACACAAAATCTTTCTATATATAATGTATCTCTCTAGACAGACAGACATACAGACAAACAGAAAAATCTATATCTTATCACCCTCTGTAAGAGCTCACACTTATCCACAGGAGCTGCCATCACTTGGGAGAGATGGAGACCTCTCTCTATCAGCAGCCTTATTTGGGGTCCAAAACTGCAGGCAGTATCTCAGAGACAGGGGAATTTCCCTTCTTGGCAGCAGGACTAAAGCACCATTCACTGCCCCACCTCCCCAACACACACTCTTACACACACACACACACCACACACACACACACACACACACACTCTGCATCCTCTACGAGCAACACGGCAGCCCATCCCAAGCCACCTGCCTGCCCTGTGACCTGACCTTTGGGAGGGAGGGAAGGAGGGAGGGCAGCATTGGACTCCTTGCAGGCATAGGGATGGGAGAAAGACAGGCCAGCTGGGCAGTGAGCAGGAGGGTCAGTGGGGATCCTCACTGCTGCCTCACCCCGACTATCCCCACAGAGCAGTTGGACAAGTTCCCAGCTGCTGCTTCCCACTGGCGCTCATGCACTTAATGCACGATGGAGCTTTGGTGTTTTGCTGGACTTTCCCCCACAGGCTGGGGAGCATGGCAGTCTCTGGCCCTGGCCCCTACCCCTGCTCCCAGGGTGCCCCTGATTGTCAACTTATCTTCTGGTTGTTTCCAAACTTCCCAGAAGATTTCTAACATGCAATGTTTAGAGTTAAAGCGGAATTCTTTTAAAAGTTTTATTGCAGGGGTCAATAACGTTTTCCAGTGGCGAGCCAGAATGACCCAGCTTGGGTCTGAGGTAGGTCTGCACTAGGACCAGGCCACCTTCACTACTTCTCCTTGTGGCATAGGAAGAGCTCCCTCTTCCCCAAAGCCTCCACCATGTAGTTTTGGCATGGTGCAGACAGAGCCCCCATGCCACCAAATACTGTCTTTGCTACAGTTCTAAGGGCTGGATACAATGGCTCCATGGGCCGTAGGTTGCCAATCCCTATTTTCTTTCATAAAATATAATTTGCTTTACCAGTGTTGACACTTACCAGCTCATATCAAAGAACACATTTATGCTAAATCAGATTGGTGTTTTGTTTTGTTTGTCATGTATTTACTTCTATAAGGACTTAAATTGTCAGCTATTGTTACTATGGTCCAAATGCAAAAGTCAACAGGTAGTTTCTATAACAAATTGGGAGACATAAAAGCATAATGTTATAGCTCAAGATTGTGCTTTTTTCCACAAAGAATCACTAATTAAGACCAGGAATAACTGCATAGCCCACTGACCTACTATTACAAGTTAAGTTCTGCTAAACTTCTGTTTCTTCCTAAGATGGGTTCCTGCTCTCTCGTTGCTAGAAGGTATTAGGTGCACAGAAATGAAGGGAAAATGGAACAAAACTATCTGCAGTATAACTGATAGATTCAACCACGTCAGCTGTCTTTACCTAAACTTGTATGTTGAGGATAGTGGAAGTATTTGTCACTTCTAACTGTTCAAATAATTTTAAAAAATAAGTTGTTTTATTATTAAAGCAGGTATTAAAACAGTTTGAATTTCACTGAAGGCTCCCACATGGCCACAGGCAATCCTTATATATGTTTACTTACAACACAATGATTTTGTTTTGTGCTGCTAGCTCTTCATGACATTTTTAGCTCTCAATTTTTCATTGGGTTTGAGACACTTCGATTTCACTTCATGTGTTCCCTGTGGATGATACTAAAATATTTAAATGTCTGTCCATCTATACTGAACTGTTATTCTTTGTATTTCAGGATCACTGTAGCCATCAAGCTGGTTTTGTGCCTGTTCCTATGGCTCCCTGGATCACAAGCTTCAGTTAGCTTTAAGCCCAACATAGTGCTGATACTGGCTGATGATCTTGGTATTGGAGATATAGGCTGCTATGGTAATGATACCATAAGGTAACAAATTTGAGTAAACTAGCATATTAATTCACCTTTTAATTTAAGATTGGCATGTTCTGCCCTAAATGAAGCCACTGAGAGGGGTGCTGTGTTCAGCTTGTGGCAGGTTTATGCCCCAGGCCATGAATCCCCCTGCTGGTCATGTGACTCTTGCCCAGCTCAATCTCTATTACAACCATCCCTTAATTGCTCGCCTGCCGTGCCTTGTTGTTACCAGAGGTTGAATAACAGAGGTTGCCCATGTGCCTTGGAGTGAGCCATAGTCCACTTTTGATATCACTGGGTCTCTCCTGAACCTCCAACCACTTTGATCCAACCCTTAAGCTCAATAGACACTCTCAGCTGATCTGTGCCACTGTAGGACCCCTGCAGCTTTGAAGGCTCCATGCATATCTATGCCCCTCCAGAACACCTGTAGCCTTAAGTGTTCAATGCATGGCTTTATTTCCTCCCCTACATCATGCCCAAGCCTCACAGCTGTTCTTTCTCTTTGATTTTAACTCTTTATACACTTGGCCCCCTTGGACCCTCAGACCCCCTGGTTCCTTATGCAGTCCCTCCTCTGGGATCTTGGACCCCTGGTCCCATACAAAGCCTCTCCTCTGGGCTCTCTAGTCTGGCTTAACCAGCTCTGAGCTGCAGATCCTCTGACCCACCCCAGCCCTTCCCTGAGTTCTTGAACCTTCTGGTTTGGGTCTCAGCCTTTTACTAGGATGCAGGACTCCACTAATGTACAGATATGTAATGGTGTTTCATTTTAATCATGGAAAAATGTGGGTTTGGATTACTTTTTTTTAAATCTGAAAATTGGGTGGTTGAGGGGGGGAGGAATGATTGTTTTTATCAAAGAAAACCAGGATCTCTGGTCATAAGAAAGTGCTGACAGTCAACCTAAAAGTCAGTTAAGGCTCCCTGAGAGTGACTTGGGTTTTACATATGCAGAACCAATTGGCTGTCTCAAAAACTATTGCACATTTTGAACACTTTTACTATTATTGGTTGTACATTGTACAAGAATTGAAATTATTGTACAAACATGATAATTACTGTATACCTGGCAACACTGTTATGCAGGCTCTGGGCTTATATAACTCAGGTCTCAGTCCTCTTCCAACCAGGTGAGTCCCTCATTAGCTCCCCTCTACTACCTGCAAGCAGCCTTTCATTCTCCCTTTCTCCAGGTTAAATATACATGGTTCCTTCAGTCTTTCCTCATGTGGTTTCCATTCTACCCTTTTTATCTCCATCACTTACCTCTGAATTCTTTCTAGTTTCTCTCTATCCTTCTTCAAATACAGTGATCCAAACTGATTTTTTTTAGGACCCCTAATATTGACCGTCTAGCAAAGGAAGGAATAAAACTGACTCAGCACATTGCTGCGGCTCCACTTTGCACTCCAAGCAGAGCAGCCTTCTTGACTGGCAGATACCCCATCAGATCAGGTCTGGATCTATTTAATAGTATAGTGTTCTCTTAACAAAGGAATGTAGTTAAACATTTTCCTTATGTTGTTACAAGAATCCCTTCTTCCCATTTTCTACATGACAACAATTGTATATTAATAATAGGAAAAAAAGGCTATGAAGTACAAACAGATGAGAACAGCAACCATATTAAGTCCATTTAGTCACTCCCAGTACCCCTCCACATAGACCATACTACTTTGGGGCTTCCTAGATATTTATGAGGTATAGCTGACCAATAAGGAGAAGAGCAGGGTAGGAAAGCAGTAGTAATTCTTATCAACATGTTTCCCCCACCCCCAACTTATGTTTTGTTCCACTAAAGAATATGGAATAATGCTGCTCTGTTATATTATTTAAGTAGTGATGTCCTTAATTTTAAGTAGTTACAATACCATCATGAAGTACAGACAGTTGATAGCACAATACACACATGGCAAAAGATTTCTTAAATGTGTTTTACTGAGAGGTACTAAAAAATATCTGGGGTAGTATTACTTACCTGTCAACAGAGGGTAAGTGAATGTTCAGAAATGTTTGGACTTATTTATTCCCTCCACTTAGGAGACAGAATGGCAAGAATGCTTTCTGTAGCTGTATCTTAGAATTCACCCATTACACAAAATAATCAGTTGACATTTACATTATCTGCTTAGGTTCCATCACTTGAGAAAAAGCCATCCTAACAAACTCAGTCCCTGGAATAAAACGAAATGGAAACTAAATATTTATACAAGCTTCTATCCATAATTCTCTAGTCAGTCTATTGTAAATTATAACAATACAGAACACCCCAAGGGTTTGAAACTGATGTGTTGGCCTAGTTCTATCCTGAGAATTCCCACTGAGATCACTTGGAGATGTGCACACAGACTTGTGCATTTGTCTTGGCACAGTGCCCACATACCATGGATGCTACTGTACAATATAAATAACCTTTATAATATTGTCTCTTTTCAGACTTACAGAAAATTGATATTTGAGTTGCATTCCCTGTGTATTTACATATTTGCTCTCTCACCTCAAAACATTCACTTTGGTTGACAGTCTTCAGTAAAATAGTTTGGCATTTTACTTTGGTAAAAAAAAAAACAACTTCCAACTTCACTGCAATAATTATCCTGGTTTTCTCTGATTAACACTCCTCATCCCCCTCCTCCCCTCCCCCCCTCCATTTTCAGATTTAAAAAGCAAGCCAAAAATTGGGGATTTTTTTTGTCAGAGAAAACCAGAATCCCTGATGATTATTCATAGTTACATTATAGAAGAAAATTTAATGTGAATAAAATTCCATGGAACTAGTGCTTATGTACAGGGGCCAAGGCCTAAGCACATAAATATTTTTTTTCCATTGGCCAGCTTTGGTATAACCTGGGAAGGTGTTTTCAACCTGAATGCTTGCTAAGATATATTTCTGTAACTATTCAGTTGGTCTGCTAAAAGATACCAGATTGGATTGACCCAAAGGACCTTGTCTGCCAGTGCCATATCCTTAGACGAACACCCCTAGCATCTGACCAGAAGGACACAGGGCCCTGGGCACATCTAAGCCCCCAGGCTGGGGCTGGCAGACAGAGTTCTCTGGCAGCTGCTAGAGAAGAAGTTCCTGCAGGAAAGGAAAGAAAAGCTCTATGACAGTTTGGCTGCCTGAGATGCTACTGTGCTGCTCACTACATTATTTTATTACCTGTTGTCATTTAAAGTGGTGGTCTAACCTGAGGCTGTAGGGGAGCAGGAGATCTCATTGGACCACACTACCATGTTGTGTAGAGGCCCCAGTGCCAGTGAGGATGCGCCTTATCACACATGCAGTGTCACCCCTGTCACGAGTTTTGCTTGTCAGCGGCCTCAAGTGGTTTCCCAGACACCGCTGCACCTATCTCCTTGAACCCTGGCAGGTTTCATGGCCTCAGCAGGAGCTACCCTGCCTGTTTCATATGAATCAGGCAAGAAATGACAAAGTTATAGAAAGTTTCATGCTTCCCCAAATGGAACAGTGGTTTCAAAATGAAACAAAACTCAAAATGAAACACTGTCCCATCAAAACAGTGGAACGGAAGTCAAAAGTAAATGGTGCTGTTCTGCACAGCCCTAATGATTTGTCCCCATAGGTCCATTTAACAAACCAGAAACCAAAGGAAAAATCATTAAAAAAAAAACTTCCCTCACTCCTGGGACTATTTCCGTACAGTCTCTCTCTCTCTCTCTCAGGCAGGGACAGTCTGGGCTCCTTATCAAGCATGGGTCTACTACTTCTCTCCCTCTGCTGGCTATCTTTTATCCAGCCCAGCCGCTCCCTCCTTCCAGTCATGTAGCCTGCTCAGCCACACCTGGCCCTTGCAGAGCCAAAAGATCCTTGTCTTAAAGGGGCCAGGCCTTTTTTCTTCATTCTTTGCAACATGAACTCATCTCCCTGTTACACCAGCAAATTAATCACTTATTAAAAAAATGTTAACACAGTGGAAGAACATAACAGGTGGGTTAGCAAGTCTGACAAGTTTCAACAGTGAAGATAAGGAAGTTCAAGTGTTATAATATAAATATGGCCCTAACTATAAGGTTAGAGTTGAATACATGCATTCTTGTTACTTTTTTAGTACTGTTTTAAATGCATATATTTTAGGTATGGATTCCACTAGCGAATTTCGTGTTATTCAGTGGAATGCCGGTTCAGGAGGCCTCCCTCCAAATGAAACCACATTTGCCAAGATATTGCAGAAGCAAGGCTATATCACTGGACTCATAGGTATGTAGAGGCTCAATAGCATCTGCATAAAAATAATTTCACCTGAACACCTATTTTTGAGTTTCATTTACTTGGAGATTGATCTGTAGCTGTAATGTTTCCTTTCATGGGTATATCATGTAAGTAACACTTCTAAGCCAAAGAAAGTATTCTATGCAGAGAGAGATTCAGTCAGCTGGGGAAAATAAATAACATGCTTGGCCTTTAGTTAGAACTGTATCAAAACAAGCTACAAGTAGGGATTAAAAATCTAACTGCCTATATCATTACATGGATCGTACCAGCCTCCTATAATACCAGGATTCTCAAAATAGATTATACACAAAGAAACATTTTGCATGTGCATGTTCAGCTTTTAGACACTGCATGTCAGGTCCTTTGTTAGCACCATGATGTAGCAGACATTAAAATCAATGGAGCTGGGCTATTGCATACCATCAGGGGTTTGGCTCTTCAAATATAGTGCCCTTTGTGCACCTGTTCTCTGCCTGACTCCTTGGTGTCCCCCATTAGCCCAGGGGCTTGTCATGCCTTGCCCCATCCTCTACCACAAATTGGGACAAAGGAAGCTTACGGTGTCAGACAGGACCCTGGAATAAAAAAAAGAGCATGCTTGTCTTTTCTCAAGGCAATTGCTTTATTAAGAAGTTAAACATAAGTTTAACTAGCATTCAGATCAGGCAATAGAAATGCAAAAATATACTCACGCCTGCGTGGATGGGTGTAAGCAGGACCCCAAAAACTCTAAGCTTTTGTTCAATTTTTCCAACAGCTCAGGTCCATGATTCTCCTCTTCCCGCAGGTTTACAGTCACACACACACACACACGCGCACACACACACACACACTTATTAGCAACATACATCCATTTACAACTTAATTATGTATAATTTAATAAAAGGTGTTGATGATGAAGACTCCCTCCCCAGCTAAATGCAGAATTTATGATAAATACTTAAGAACTGTTTAACTAAGATGGTCTCAGATGTTATCAATTAAATTTCGACTCTTGACATTCAGTGCTGTTCTATATGGTGATAGGTTTTAAATGCCTTGTTTGTGTGACTATAGTCAAAGCACTTAAGTCGGTGCTTCCTTGTTTACATTGGGAAGACTCTGGCCTTGTAAGCCTGTCTCTCTACAAGGTTAAAAGTTCATTTGAACATTTCTATAATGGAAGATGTATACTAGATGGAGGCACTTTCCCCCAGACCTCACTTTAGGATATTCAGAAGTTAGAACGTATCATATTATACACATGCACAATTTTTTGATACATTCACATAGTACATCTTATACTACAGGATGAAGGAAGATGTTAATTTTATTTATAGGTATCTAATAATACCACAACATAGTCACACAATGTTGTTACGGAAACAATTTTCGTCCTTTCGGTCATGATTAGGGTTACCATATGCCCGAGTTTTCCCAAACATGTCCTTTTTTTTGATCCCTTGTCCTCCATCTGAGTGGGTTTTTAAAATGCAAGCAAATGTCTGGGATTTTGCTCTTCCTCCACTTTTCCCTGGCACTTGCAGTTTGGCTGCTTGGGGCTGGTAGTAGTGGGGGAAGGTGACTGGCTTTTGGCGGATCATGTGCTCTGTGCATAGGCCCTGGCAGCTGCTTGCAGGTAAGAGACAGAGACAGAGAGAGCACGCATGTGAGCTACATGGGTAGCAGGGCTGGAGGGGCAAAGGTTGGCAGGTTGGGTATGAGAGGCACTGGCAGGACTGGGGGCAGAAGGGGGCTGTGGATTGGGAGTGAGGGGCACAGGCAGGGCTGGGGGGA
>NW_017729032.1:162139491-162143847 GCF_001723915.1 Gavialis gangeticus | reverse complement strand
TTAACCTGCAACGAGATAACCTTGAGGGCCTTGGTGAGCCCTTGGCAGTAGGTTAATAAGGAATCATGGAGATGAGTCAGGTGTTGAGGGGGAGGGGTACAGTGGGTCAGGAGTGAGAGGCAGTAGCAGGGCTTGGGGGGTCTTAGGAGTGAGAGGCAAAGGCAGGGCATGGACATATCGCTGCCCCCCCCGTTATGTACCCCTTCCCCCTCTCTTCCCCCCACAGCTGTCCTCTTTTTTGATACGGGAAGTACGGTAATACTAATCATGATGCAGTTCTTAAATTCTCCTAAAATATTCCATTAAGAGAACTTTTAGAAGGACTCACCAGTCTGAAATAGGTACCTAAATTTGGGCATCCCACTGATGACCTATATAGCATGCACACATGCAAATTAAAAAGATTCATTACTACGCATTATTTTAATGTATGTGCATCTACAAATTGATTTCTCTTTGTTCAAATTAGACAATAAGATGAAAGGATAATATTAAAAATGTGACCTATCAAGGCTTCAGAAAACAAGAAAGCCAAGAATAATGTTCTAATGGCTTTAAAATAATCATCAACATTACATTTGAATCTTTCTATTTCACTTTGGCCTTAGCATTTAGTCACTGAAAAAAGATACTTTTTTTGTATTTTACCATAAAGCTTATCCCTCACAGAAACCATGGCTTGTCAAAGAGTACTACATTTCAGCTTCCTACATTTGAATCCTAACACAGACATCAAAAATATCACATAAGTAAGAAAGACTGTCTGTCTTGGTTGACAAGAGTCTCAGAGGTGATGAAGTGCCCTGGTAATAAAGAGCAACATTAGAGACTATGACAGTACCTATCTGCCCCCAAACACTTAGGCTGGCACTAAATTAACTCACTGTTCCTTTTAGGATGTGTATCAGATCTGAATAACTCAGAATTGCCTCAGTGCTGAACATTTTGCTCTCTTTTATAAAAATTCAATCCAGTTTAGTGGTAACGTATATGCAGCTATTAATTATCAGTGATATGATATGAGAACAATTTTATTATGAAAATGTGTGATGAGTTATCTTTTATTTATAGATAATGTTATTTCATACATGACAAAATGATTTTTCTTGTTTATACCCTTTCCATTTTCTCATAGCTTGCAGAATGCAAGGAATGAAGGAAATTGTTTTGTTCTATGTGGCTTGAAATTTTGTGAGGAATAGGCATGCATGGAAGGATCCAGGATTTCCTAAAGTGGGATGTGAGAGATGAGGCAAGGCATGGCTAGAGCCCCTGTGCTGGTGGGGGGCACCAGGGTGTTGGGCAGGGACCAGGTGCACAAAAAACCTGCCTGCCATCCCTGGCTGATTCAGGGGCAGAGGGAGCCCTGAAGCTGCTCCTGCCTGTCTCCTTCTAGATGCTTGGAAATGGCTTTACAGGGTGCCAGGATTGGCTGGGGACAGCAGCAGTGGTAAACAGGATCCTTTTTCCAGCACTTGCTCCCTGCTGTTTCCCACCAACTCCCTCCTACCCATTCTTCACTGGCCAAGAGCAGGCAGTGGAAGAAGGAATTGGTGTGCCACTGCCACTGTCCCTAGCCAAGCTCTGCACTCTGTGCAACTGCTCCCTTCAACTCATGGCTGAAGCAGGGCAGGAAGAGGTATAGCAGCAGTGTTCTGTGCCTGGCCAGCTATGTGATGTCCAAAGCAGCACTGGATAAAAGTGTTGATCACAGCAGCTCAATCAGTCATGACTACTATTTCATTGCCCCACAAAGGTGGTGTTCAGAACTACTGCTCCAGTTGTGTCCCTCTGCCCTCTCAATTACACTATTGGAGGTAGGTGCAGTTCTGGGGCTTCCTCCATATCTGCATCAGCTGGAGACAGTGGCATCAGTGTACACATTCCTTCTTCCCCTCCTGTTCCCAGCCAGCAGATGCAGAAGAAACCTGCTCACTGCCACTGCTGTTCTCTGCTGCACCTGGCACCCTGTGCAACTACATAGTGGAAGTAGAGCAGGGCAGTAGGACCTTCTCAGAGTAGAAAAAAAGTAATGTGATTGGATAAATGGTATATAGATGGAAAAGCACATTTTTTTAAATATTGCAACCTTTTACATGTTTAAAATTTTGTATTTTCAGGAAAGTGGCATCAAGGTATTAACTGTGAATCCCGCAACGATCATTGCCATCACCCTTTAAACCATGGGTTTGATTATTTTTATGGTATGCCTTTTAGTCTAATGAATGACTGTCACATAACAAAACCTCCAGAGAAGGACAGAGCCTTGAGATCCAAACTTTGGCTTCTTACTCAGATACTTAGCCTTGCTGTACTCACACTTGTTGTAGGAAAACTTGCTGGCTTGGTCTCAGTCAGCTGGAAAATAATGATCTGCTTTGCTTGGTTTGATCTCTTGTTCTTCATGTCCTGGTTCTCAATGTATGGATTCACAAGATTCTGGGACTGTATTATGATGAGAAACCATGAAATTACGGAACAGCCAATGGTGTTAGAAAGAACCGCATCTACTTTATTGAAAGAGGCCGTCTTCTTTATTGAAAGGTAAAATACATTCCATTTTGCACATATTTGCTTTGCAGTTTATTAATCAATTACTACATTCTAAACAAATTATTTACCAGCATAAAGCCCTCTATACGCTGTTAATAAAAAATGTAATTAGTCTAAAAGGGCTATCCAGAGGCCTCCTTTATAATTTGCTGTTTTCAGGAGTAAAATATTCATGTTTTAGACTAAAACATGTCTAGACTATCTATATGGATACATTTGATTCTGAGAAGCAGGATAAATTTTGAATGATTTTTACTCATTTGAGCTACTGATCCACCCTGGTGCCTCAACATTTTCCTCCTCTTCCTCCTCACCCCACCATCCCAGTCACTGCAACAAAGAAATAAAGTCTTGAGGTCCAGATTCTCCGTTAATGTACAATGACTTAGCCCCTTTGAGTTCAGTAAAACTATTCTGATTTACACTAGCTAAGAATGCTCTCTCCACTACCTAACATCTCCACTCAAGACTGGACAATAAAAAGGGGAGTATGTTAAAAATTCAAAATCAAGTTCAATTTTCTGGGACAAAACAAATTTGCTGGATTCTGTTACTTTACAGAATGTAAATGATTTGGGGATGAGTTGCTGGAATGTTAATGCAACTAATAGTGCAAATTCTATTAACAAAAGAGTGTGCCTTAATATGTATGACTAAAAGCTTTCTTTATAAACAAATAATAGATGTATTCTGTGTGTTTGTTGGGCTGGTTGTTTTTATTAATTTATTGTTTTGTTTTTTCTTTAAAGAAACAAGCACAGACCATTCCTCCTCTTTGTTTCCCTTTTACATGTCCACACCCCACTTATCACCACAGAGAGGTTTCTTGGGAAGAGTAGACATGGTTTATATGGAGATAATGTAGAGGAGATGGACTGGATGGTAGGTAAGTTGACTTAGCATAGATGTCTTGCTTTAAGTTAGCCAGATGATTTAGTTATGATTTAGTTATGATTTAGTTATGATGATTTAGTCAAGGATCATCCTGCCTTGAGCAGGAGGCTAGATTAGATGACCTCATGAATTCCCTTCCAGCCCTAATTTTCTACAATCCCCATAACCATTTATGATGTAAATCCAAATGTGGAACAACAAATCAGGTCCTCTTAGAGTTGAAAACTTTATAGAAAAAGCAAGGAAATGAAAACCGTCCAAAGGCAGGATACAAAGACGATAAAGGGCTTGGAACATAAATCATATGAGGAGTGGCTGCAGGAGCTAGGCATGTACAGCTTGCAGAAATGGTATTTACAAGGGGACATGATAGCAATTTTCAGATAATTGAAGGACTGCCATAAAAAAGAGGGAAAACACCTTTTCTGTCTTGCTGCAGAGAGGAGGACATGGACCAATGGCTTGAAGTTGCAGCAAAGTAAGTTTAGACTGGATATTAGGAAACACTTCTTCACAGTTAGAACAATGAGGCAGTAGAATAGAGTGCCTAGGGAAGCTGTAAATTCTCCGTCACTGGAGGTATTGAAGAAAAGATGAGACAGCCATTGGTCAGGGATGATTTAGGTGTAACTATACCTATGTTATTCTATGGGTATTTCCTATGAACTTTGCTGGTTACCCCCAGCCCTGTTTTCTGCTACATGTGTCAGGATGTTTTGAGGCCTCACTCAGAGATGCTGGGTGTTGGCTGCAGCCAAGGCTGGAGATTTTGATTGGGGTGTGTCAGTGCCCTGGCTGAGATGAAAGCCAGAGGTTCCTGGCTAGAGGATCTTGCCCCGCTGCTCAGGGTCAGACTCAGCACCATATTTGGGGTCAGGAGGGAATTTTACCCCATGGTAGTTTGGTATG
>NW_017729032.1:162097068-162134491 GCF_001723915.1 Gavialis gangeticus | reverse complement strand
TTGCTTTTCTCTGTAGCAAAGGGTGTGGCCCTCTACCTATCTCTTGCGTGTATATTGACAACCTTTTATAGAAAGAGGACATTGGTTGCCATGTCTCCCCTGCTTTACCCATGGCAGGTTATGGTGGTTGGTCTGTGTTGTGTCAGGGTTGACAGTAGTCTTATTGGCTAAGTAGACAGTCAAAAAGCCTAGGCTGAAGTGATTCAATCTTTGAAAGGTTTTTTTAACTTCATAGATTGAACCAATAAGCAAGTGAACTGAAGTTCACTTTTCAAACAAAAAAGGCAGCCCAGTCCCTGCAGTGGCCCATGCTAATAGCCAGGAGGTGCTGGAGCATGCCTCCCAGGGAGGGTAAGCTGAAACTGTGTCCCCCCACACCCCCAGGTGGGATTGGGACTGGAATCTCCTAGATATGCCCCCTTCTCAGCCTCCCAGCTGGCTGAGACAGCAGGGAAGAAAAGCCTGCACCTGGGCTTGGCTCTGTCCCCAGAGCTGGAAGCCAGGAGTCACACCCACTCCTCAGACTCCAGGCTCAATGCGGGGAAAGCCCACAGAAGGTCCTGGCTCCATCCCCTCCCCAAGCTGGGAGTAGGGCTGGAGTCCCCTAGTCATGCCCCCGTCTCAGCCTCTGGTCAAGCTGAGGGGAGAAGGGCAGAAGGAGGGGCTTGTCTCTATCCCCACCCCCTGCTCCCACAGCTGGAAGCCATGGCTCCTTCTCAGCCTCTGGCCTGGCTGAGGACAAGGGGTAGAAAAAAGCCCTCATTGGTGCTTCAGGGGTGGCTGAGGGAAGAAGAGAGTGGGAAAAGGAGGGAGAGGAGAAACCTGCACCCAGGCCCCTTTCTCAGCTTCTGGGCTGGCTGGGAGGAAGGAGAAGCCAGTACTGAGCCTTGGCTCTGCCTCCCAGAGCCAGAAGCAGGGCTGGAGTCCCTTTGCCATGCTCCCTTTTCAGCCTCTGGACCAGCTGAGAGTTGGGTTGTGGCTTGCAGCGCTGGGTAGCAGAGCCAAGACTTGCTGTGGGCTTCTGCTCCCACCTTGCCCTCAGCCAGCCCAAAGGCTAAGAAGTGGAAATGGCTCCTGGCAAGCCAAGCCCCAGCGCAGGCTTCTCCTCTCTTCTCCCTCCTTCCTCCCCTCCCCTCTCCCCTCAGCCAGCCCAGAGTCTGAGAAGGGGCATGGATCCTGACCCAAGAGGCAAATCCAAGCTCTGTATCTGGTGTTGACAGTAATATTACTGGCTAAGTAGACAGTCAAAAAGCCTGAGGCTGAAGTGATTCAGTCTTTGCAAGGGGTTATCCACACTTCTCAACCAGACCAGAGACTGACAGGGGGGTGTGACTCCCAGCTCCTGTGCTGGAGGACGACACATTCTCCCTCCCTTCCGCAGGCTGGCAGCACCCAGCTGAGAGTCTGGTTCCCTCCTTCCTCCTGGCGGCACACCAATCCAACCAGCAGCACCTGGCTGGGGGTATGGTGCTGTGCCATCCAAAGTGATAGTGCTCTGGCTAGGAGCGGGGGGGAGGGCGGGGCAGGGAAGACCCTGCTTGTTGGAGCAGACAGCACAGCCCAGGGCTGCAAACCATCGTGGGATTCTGAGGGACTGAGTTAACTTGAACCAGGAGGGAATCTGGGACAGAAGTTCCACAAACCAGTTTGACCTAAATCAGTTAAGTCTGATACTACATCCAACCAGGTTTATATTAAAACAGTATCAGCTATTTTGAAAGTGGTTTAAGTGCACTTAACTTCTGTTCTGCTACAAGTTTAAACTGGTTTCTGATTACTTAAACTAGTTTATGCATAACTTCTGTCCCTAGCCATGTAGAGTTTAGATTATGGACTGTATAGGATGGTTTAGATAAGGATGATGACCTCTAGAGGGACTAGATGACCTCTAGAGGTCCCTTCCAGCCCTAATTCTCTATGATTCTATATAAGTAGAGACAGACAGATTTTGTATGACTTGATATTCCAAAATAATCCTACCACCAATGTGCAGTTTGTTATTAGCTTCTCTTTCCTTAAAAAAGGAAAGGTGACCAATCACAATCAGAATAACAGATGACAAATAATTAAAATGTACAGTTCACAAGCCATTTTTGGCTGATGCTTATTCATGAGAACTATTAGTCAAATATAAACAAAAAAATGAGAAATGAGGCTCAGTTTGTGAATAATTTTTAAATGAAATTTAGTAAAAAATATTTGTAACAAATTATGTGGTCAGATTTAGTTTCCTATGCTGGGAACTCTACTGTTGTAAAAATGAAATCATAAAAATTACAATAGTGTCTGGATCATTTTTGTTTCTTACTTTGACATTCTTTTACTTGAATTGTAACTCTTTGTAGTAGGTGTCCTGTTTTGTTCTCTTTTTGTGCAATTATTAGTATTATGGGGTACTCATCTGTGACTTGGAGTCCTGGGCATAACTAGAAGAGTGCTAATATTAATGAGCTTATTGGACAGTACTCCTTTTCTTTGCATTGACAGACACTCGGGCCCGTGGCACATGTTACATTTATGATGTGATTAAGGTGTCAACCATAGCACAGTGCTACACATGTAAGCAATACATGGTGCCATGAAATGGCGAACCATCCACAAAGATATTCAGCAAAATATATGGAACACTTTTGTGGCTTGTTTGTATGCCATAAATTGAACATGCAGCACTCCCAGTCCTGGATCTGTCTCAGCTGATTGTGAGGTCCAGTTCCAGACAGCCCCAAATCTGGAACTGGCTCAGGGCTGGGGATGGCCCTGGGTCTAGGAGAGAGCTGCCACCTGCCTTATTCTCAGGATCAAGTAATGTTATGCTCTATCCCAAACATTGCATGTCTGGCCTAGCAGGAAGCTCAGTGTTGGGGCTGAGACATAAAGGGTGCTGACAGATTTAAAAACAAACAAACAAAACAACAAAACAAAACAACAAAAAAGGATGATTTTTTTAAATTTGGCATGTTCCTGCACTGACCCCCATCCATTCTCTGAAGAGGCTGGGCATTACTTCAACCCAGTTCTGCAGTGTCTGTAAAGACTGGGTGCTTTAGTGGGGTTGTTTAGGAGTTTTTATCTAATAGATGATTGAATCAGCTTTAGCTAAAAGGAACAAAAAGTCCCACTGAAGCACCCAATCTTTACAGATGCTGCAGCCAGGCTGAAGTAACATGCTGCTTTTTCTGGTAAAGTGTGTTTTTTTGGTTTTGTTTTTAACATCTGCAAGCAGCCAAAATTCCTCTGATTCTACTTGTGACATTGTTTTAACAACTGCCAAGTGTCTTAATAAACTCATAAACATATGACTTGATCACCCAAAAATTATGAATACAAGAATATGTGAATACCCCTTTGAGCTCAGTTGAACTACGTATGAAGTTAAATATGTGCATGTTTGCAGATAAGAGATAATATTTGTTTCACTGATATAGATACACTCTTTTTATTTTCAGGCAGGATTTTGGAGGCTATTAGCACAGAAGATTTGAAAAATAGTACACTCATTTATTTTGCCTCTGACCATGGTGGATTTTTGGAAGCTCAAGAAGGAAAAGCCCAGATGGGTGGTTGGAATGGAATATACAAAGGTAAGAACTGTTGTGAAAAATGAGCTCCTGAAAAATACAAATTGATACAATCAAGAGTCAGCATTGAAAAACTGAGGCATACCTAAAGCTTGACTGGCCAAAAAACAAGGCTTTTGCCATTACAAAAGGAATTGATAAAGGCATTCCTATTTTTCTTACAGTAATAACATATTCAAAGAAGGATAGGGACTATACTAATATATAGTATTATTTAATGAGGAAGGTGTCAAACCTGATTGTCTATAGAAAGCTGGCTGATCACATGTTAAGCTGCTTTCAAACATTTATACTCCCATTAAACACGTTTACAGTGTTTAATTTTAGATATAAATAATTTCCTTAGTTTCAACAAGAATATTATATGATTGTAAATGGAAAGTGGCCTAAGGAACTGTAAATAGTGTGGGAGAATGGCAATCATGCAGCAATTTCTATATTAAAATGTAATCCACACTATTTTCTAGTATTTTCTTTTTCCTGTAAGGCAAAGGAGAGTCAATAGATGGACTAAGGTGCTGAAGAAGTCAGCTGAAGAGAAACAGCTTAAATGATTATAACATATCTAAATTTGTTTCTGAGGTGAAAAAACAAAGATAAAACTGAAAAAGTCAGAAAGGCTTAACTGACTAAACCAGAAATGCTTGGCAGGATAAATAGACTCCATTCCATGCATACCGTGGCTGCATCCAGACAAGCATGGCCATGCAGTACGTAGCACTGCAGACACATCTGTAGCACCAGATACTTAACGTTCAGTTGTTCTCCATGCTGCAAAGGAGAAGCATGGAGGGTTTTTCTGACCCCTAGATATTCAGAGGTCAAAACAACCCCTCAGAAAAAAAAACCAGAGTGTCACACATGGCAGCAGCATGTGCCACCCAAAGCCAGAGCCTGGCCATCCACATACATGCTCCACTGCTGGCCAGGATCCATGCAGCAGGATCACCACTGCATGGATGCCCAAGATGCCCCCCATGACCCCAGGTAAGGCTGCTGGGGTCAGCCAGTGCTTGCCCCAGCCTCCCCTACCCCACTTAGGGTAAATTTTTACACACCAGAGCATGCATGAGACAGTCATTCCCTGGGGACAACTAGTGATGGCACAAAGTGCACCATGTTTAGTTGTCCCTGGGGAATCAAACATCCATGCATGTGTGGACAAAGCCCACATTTATAAATTTCCTTCTTATTTTTTAATACTAGGTGGAAAAGCTATGGGAGGCTGGGAAGGAGGAATCCGTGTGCCAGGGATATTTAGGTGGCCAGGAATGTTACCTACAGACATAGTCATCGATGAACCTACAAGCCTTATGGACATTTTCCCTACGGTGGCTCATCTGGCGGGTGGGACAGTGCCACAGGACAGGTACTGACCCTATAAAACTACTGTGGCCAAACTGCAGCTCACGAGCAGCATGCGGCTCACTGGCATGGCCCTTGAGGCTTTCCAGAAAGTGGCCAAAGCCCTGCACACTTCTCCCTGAGGCAGCTTCAGGGGACAGCACAGCCCAGCACCTCCCGCTGCTCAGGTGCCGAACTGCTGATGCGGGGCCTGCAGCCATGGCACTAAACCTGGGGTGTGCTTCTCATGGGGAAAGCTGGAGTGGCTTGGCAGTGCAGGGGGGGTGGGGGTGGTCACTTCCACTCCAGGTCGCTCAGCACACCCCCCACCCCCCACTCCTTCCCCGCTTTCTGGCTCTTGAACTTCAGTGGAGGATCGGATGTGGCTCCCAAGATGAGTAACTCTGGCCACCACTGCTCTAAAACATATTCATTCCTTTTAATTTCCAAATGCAACATGGTATCCGGTTTGAAAAATACCCTAACATGCATTTTTTCATAAGATTTCCAGTCTGTTTTTCAAATTCACATTTCATATGACACTCACAAATTGTTCACATGTCAGAGTAAAGGTGATTTAAGTGCTTTCAGTTGCAATAAGATGTCTGAATAGAGATCTGTTGTCATACAACTCAAACCTGTCTGGTGATACCTATTTTTTATATTGCACAAGGATAATTGATGGTCGGGACCTCATGCCATTACTGCAGGGAAGAGTTCAGCACTCAGAGCATGAGTTCATGTTTCACTACTGTGGTGTGCATTTACATGCAGTGCGGTGGCACCAGAAAGACAGTGAGTATGAAGGGTCTTCCAATATCCATTGGTCCTATCTTTAGAAATGTATTTGTCCAGCTCAGCTATTCTTATTTAACATTAAATAGATTGAGACTTTGTAACAAGCTCCATGGGCTAGAAAGTAGAGGTGTGCAAAATGGGCCATATTTGATTCGGATTCGGCCTGAATCAGGGACACTGATTCGATTAGTTCCACCATCACAGCATTCATGAACCACATCTGGTATGTAGAAAAAACATTTAAAGCTATGTCTATGGCCAAATCACTGATTCTCTGAATCAGCATTGAATTGGGACATTGATCAATGTCTCAATTCAATGCTGTGATGGTCGAACGGACAGAGCATCCCACAAGGGCGTGCCCCCTGCCCCCGTGCTCGGCCGTGGACCCGGAAGTGGACTGGAAGTACTTCCAGTCAACTTTTGTGTCTGCCACTGAGTGTGCTAGGGAGCACTCTTGCACCCTTTCTGGCTCGGCAATTGACCATGAGTAGACCCTGGGTCCCCCCACCAGACCCAGGAGGCACTAGTCACTGAGCTGGAGGGACGTGGAGAGGGCCCTGTGTACTCCCCGGTGGACCTGGAAATAGATTGGAAGTGCTTCTGGTCTACTTCCTGGTCTGCTGCCAAGTGCGCTGGAGACTCCCTGCACTCCTGTGGGATAGTTTCATAGTTTCATAGTTTCTAGGGTCGGAAGGGACCTGAGCAGATCATCTAGTCCGACCCCCTGCCATGGCAGGAAGAGCACTGGAGTCAAACGACCCCAGTAAGGTGGTCATCCAACCTCCTCTTAAAAACCCCCAGGGTGGGAGCCTGCACCACCTCACTTGGAAGCTGGTTCCAGACTCTAGCCACCCTGACCGTGAAGTAGCGCCTCCTGATGTCCAACTTAAACCTTCCCTCCGCCAGCTTGTGACCATTGTTCCTGGTCACTCCTTGCGGCGCTCGGGGGAACAGGGACTCCCCCAGCACCTGCTGATCCCCCCTAACCAGTTTATAACAGGCCACAAGATCCCCCCTCAGCCTTCTCTTTTGAAGGCTGAACAGGTTCAGGTCCCGCAACCTTTCCTCATAGGACCTACCCTGCTGTCCCTTGATCATACGAGTGGCCCTCCTCTGGACCCTCTCGATGCTGTCCACATCCCTCTTAAAGTGCGGCGCCCAGAACTGGACGCAGTACTCCAGCTGCGGCCTGACCAGTGCCGCATAGAGGGGGAGGATCACCTCCTTGGACCTGCTCGAGATGCATCTGTGGATGCACGACAAGGTGCAGTTGGCCTTCCTAACCGCCTCCCCACATTGCCGACTCATGTTCATCTTGGAGTCAATAATGACTCCCAGATCCTTTTCCACCTCCGTGCTGACAAGAGGGGAGTTCCCCAGCCTGTATGTATGGTGCCGATTGTTCCTCCCCAGGTGCATCACCTTACACTTGTCCGTGTTAAACCCCATCCTGTTCTCCTCCGCCCATCCTTGTAACCTATCTAGGTCTAACTGTAGCCTGGTGCTCCCCTCAATTGTGCCCACATCCCCCCACATGATGTTTCATCCACCCCATTATCTCAGCATTCATGAGCCACCTGGTACCTTGAGGTATGTAGAAAAAACATTTAAAGCTGTGTCTATGTCTGAATCATCAGATCTTTCTGAATCTCTCCAAATCAATTCCAATTTGATTCGGAGAGATTAAAGGGTCTCCTGATTTGATTTGGATTTGGAGATTCGGCCACCAAATTGAACCAAATCTCCACCAAATTGAATCAGCAACCAAAGCTTCGCACAGCCGTAGAAAGTATAGCATTGTACTATCCAGGTAAAACACTGGTAATCAGAGGGTCATAATAATTTTTAGCTGGCCTGAAATCATAATATGCTATGTGCCCCCGGAGGATCAGGTTGCTGGCCAGTTTACAGGCAAGTCTCCTATTTGATCCTTTCACTGAGTGGGGTTCAATTGCTTTAGTTCTATGTAAGCTAAATCCCATATCCAATGCAGTTGCTGTCTTATGACAGCTAAACAGCAATGTCAATCTGCTCTGTTAATTAAAAGGAAAGTATTTTACAGAGCTGCAGGATACTTTTTCCACTTTTTATTAAAAAGAAAGAGATACCAATGTTAGAAAAAGTCATAATTGGTTAAAATTATGTCTGAATGGTATGTTACATTTTGATTGTTCATGTTCATTTTAACCAGCTGAAGTGCAATGTCTACTAGACAAACTCCTGAAAAAACTAGTTTAGTATAATTCAGAATTCATCTGTATCACTTTGTATTTTGTTTCTTTTCTGCCAGGTGGTGCAATATGGAAGGCTCATTATGTGACCCCAAAATTCAGTCCAGAAGGTGCTGGAGCTTGTTATAGAATTGGAATTTGCCCATGTTTTGGAGAAGGTGTAACCCATCATGACCCTCCTCTGCTGTTTGACCTCTCACAAGACCCTTCTGAGGCCAATCTTCTCTCACCTGGCACTGAGCCCCTATTTGACACAATAATAAGCAGAATAGAAAGAGCAGTGGAAGGGCATCGCAGGACACTGACTCCAGTTCCACAACAGCTGTCTTTGTACAACATTATGTGGAAACCTTGGCTTCAGCCCTGTTGTGGGACATTTCCATTTTGTTGGTGTGATAAAGAAGATGACAGTGCACACTCTACTGTATAAAGAAAATAAATAAAAAGTGAATTTTGTGGAAAAGAATTTGGAAACCATTTTTTACTTGATCCTTTCTTTAATTTAAGATCATGCAATTTTCCAAATTAATAAAATGGGCTTGATGAAGGCCATTTTGAGAGGTAAAATATCAGTCTGAAGGGAACCAATTAGTGTATGTTCCATTTGATAAGTCATATTTTATAAAATAGTGCGTAAGTCATGGATGCATCTTTTCATAGCTGAATTTGTAATCCAGATATGCTACAGTGTGCCAGAATTAAGGTTGCCCAAGTAATATAAGTTTGATTTACTTGATGTGTAAGGTTTTGTAAATACATGTTCATAATGGGTGCCTTCCTGAATTTCTGCACACTAAGTTGCTACATTCCATCTAGAAAGAAGCTTCTTCAATTTTTTGGTGAAACACAGACTATCTCTAAGTGGTAAAATACTTTTCCAAATGCAAAACAGTTCCCACAGATGCCCCATGGAAAGAAGTCAGTCCTTCTTCTTCAATCCCAGTAATATCTTCCTCCCCTCAAGTCCTCATAAAGACTTCTGTAGGTTAGTGGTTCTCAACCTTTTGTATACCAAGACCTGTTTATAAACAATGATGACCAATCCCAACCCAGTGTCCTTCACTCCTGAGCCTCTAGACCCCTCCCCCAGGCCTCCAGTGTGGGGCAGGTGAGGGTAGTGTGTGGAGCATGGGGGGGCCCAAGCAGCCCCTTGCAGGCTGGAACTCTGCCAGCCTGCAAGGGAAAAACCAGTTTCCCACATTTTTCTCCTTTACAGAAGAATCTATGTTTAAAGCCTGCTGATCCATTTTTAAAGTTTGTTCACAACCCTTTCATATATTCTTGCACACAACTTTTGGGTTGTGACCCATGGGTTGAGAAATGCTGCTATCTGTGACTCCTACCTGGCAGCTAGTTCTTCCATGAGCAGCATTGGTGGCAAGTGGATCATCCTGTGGCATTTGGCTATGGACTGGGTGAAGAGTGGCCTTCCTGGTGATGATCAGTCGGAGAAGGGTTCCTTTTGTTATCCATGTCCCAAGCATGATCATAAAATAAAAAAATATACTATGTAAAAACACCGAATCCAAGAAAATCCTTATTCAAAACAGTTCTTTGATCCTGTAGAGGAGAAAGTGAAAAAGACTCCATGACAAAGTCTACTAGAGACTTTGCTGTTGTTGATTTTACATGGAAGGCACCCCCAGATATTGAGGTATTGGATAGCAGCATCAGACTTTTAGATAGGCAAGTTCATGGATGAATGTATGGAAGGATGCAACTAATTTATTTAATCAGCTTCCCGTTACTAAGATCTTGTTTGGACCCTTTCTGCATTGCCTGTTTTCTGCACCTTGCAGTGATATGTTATGCTGCTACCTTGGCCCTCTAATACTATCTGGACTCCCAGTAATGTGTCTAAGCAAAGAATGCTTATCAAAGCATGGATCAAATAGCAGCAATCATATGGTTTCAGTGCTAGTGAATCATGATTCTCTATCCTGCCCCCACTATACACACACACAGAGTACCTGATTATTATAGTTCCTGCCCAGTGTGGACATTTTCTGGGCTGTACCTCTGTTCAGGGTAAAATTTGACATTATAATTTCAGGGTGATGTTTACCTTTAGGCACCTGTTGCAGCAGTTCAGTGTTGGACCTCTGCCATGTACTAAACAACCACATCCATGAAACATCCATGAAACAGGAGGTTAGTAATCAAGTTCCACTGCTGCTAATACAAGCTGACAGGCTCAATTCTGTCCAGTCACAGTGCTTGCACTGCCTTAACATTGGTTGTGTCAATATGCGTCACAGGCAAGGGTCTGTGAAGCCCTACCAGGTGGTGATTGTTGGCTTAGAAATGGTATTTGAAGATCTGTTTTTTTGGGGGAATTGGCTTATAGGTATAGATATATGCATTATAAGAGTCCAAGATGGGCAGCAGGGGTTAAATGGATTTCTAAAGAGCCTGGGAGACACACACACAGCTTCTCATGGCTCTGGAAGCAGACAGGCTATCTAGCACAACAAGGCCAATGGATGGACACAGCCTAAGAACTGAGAAGGGTATCCCATAACACAAGATCACAGCCTTCAAGGCAGACAGGTTGTCTACTGCAACAAGGACACAGCCTGAGAACTGAGGAAGTGTGTACCATACTGTCCCATAACACGAGATAAGTGACACTGGCTACAAGGCCCCAGAGCAGCAGGGGGGCCAAGTCCCAGTTTTGCGGGGAACAGACCAAATTAGGAGAAGGTCCAGAAGGCTACGTGGATGTATGACCACAGAGAGACAGCCAACCAGAGATAGCCATGGATGAAGTCATCAGGAGTCATCAAGGGGAAAGGAGAATTCAAAAGCAGAGACTTGAGAGTAACCCATCCCTCCCATCCCTCCTTCTCTTCTCTGAGAAGGGTCCCCATCCCTATCCCCATCCCCATTCCCCAGGAAGGGTCTCCAAATCCACCATAGGCAAAGGACACACACCAGCAGCCCATCTCACACACCCTACTGGAAGGGAGCTATAGGCCTCGGCATCCCACCTCCAGATTGCTAAGACCTAAGAAAGAGAGCCTCAGAGTGGAGCCTGCATCATGACCAGATGTACCTTGACTCTGATGACAGCCCTAGGATTGGAAGATATAGAATTGCTTTATTGTTTGTATTGTTGCTTTTCTGTTATCACTCTGTATCAGTAAATTTGCCTGTTATCAACTGGGAGGTGTTGTGGTCAGTCTGAGGGTTGTGCTTGCCCAGAACAAAGGTCTAGGGATTGGGCCCAAATCCAATGCCAACAGTGATAGGAGGAAAAGTTTTTGGCCAGATTTTCAAGGTGCTCAGGAGCTTGTTTAATGGTGCACCTTACAAAGGGGAGAAGGAAGCTGTGGGGCTGAACACAGAAACAATTTCATTCCTTGTCTTTTCTCTCTCTCTCTCCCTCTCTCTCTCTCTGTCTCTCTCACACACATACACACACACACAAACATATGCACTGAGAAAGAAGAGAACACCATCTGCTGTCAGAATTATTTTCCACCGTTTTTCCTTCATGAGTAATTTTCCCTCATTCCCTTACAGCAGTTTACACTTGTAAGAAATATTTTTATTTGCCCTCATTCCCTCTCCAACCTTGAGAGCACTCTTCCTTGCTGTAAGCCCTTGCTCAGGCTTCCTGCTTCCGGCTGGGAGCTTCAGTGATCTGCCTCTGAGATGGGGGTCGCCCAGCAGTGTTATACCACTTGTACCAAGGAGAAGGGGAAGTATTGGGAAACCTTCTCTTCAGATGGAAGGTGTGTTGTTTCAGATTCCCTGGAACGTGGCCAGAACTGTATATTCTTTCTGTTTTCTGCACAGGCTCCCATGCAGGCTTCAGCCCCCGCCCCCCTTCTGCTTTGATGCAGAAAGCTGTTTCAAAGTACTAGGCTCTAGTACAAAAAGAAACTCTGTTTTTCTTTTCGGGGCTGGCTGGCTGGCTTTCAAATCAAATTGCATCTCTGCTTGACCTCCCATCTGCCCTTCTTGCCAGCTCTCTGTTTAGTCACAACGGATATTTGTGAAACGACTGACTCACTCTATTATAAATAGTGGAAAACAACATGTGGGCAGAGTCTGAAAAGACAATAGCAGTTTCTTATCCTATAGTTCCTTTCCTCCTCCAGTATTTTCCAACTCAGCTCTCTCGTCTGGTTTTGGATTTGGTGCTGGGCACAAATTCCATTCACTTGAAGTATTGAGAGGTTTAATGTGGATTCTCTCTAATATGACTGGGAACATAATGTACCCTCTACATATATTACATGTGGTCTTTATGCCTTCTCTAGGAACTGTACACTTACATGGCAATGTTTCCCCCCAAGTATCTCATTTAATAGAATTGTTTCTACCACTATTTTTTCCTCCCTTCTGGTATCCTGCAGTCCTGTTTGTAGAGAATCTTGAATCAGAGAAATTAAGGCTAAAGACACATTTTGATCCCCTAGTATTACTTTATGCAGGGTTCAAATTACAGGGGAGCTTAGGGAGGCTGAGCCCCACATAAGAGACAAGAACCCCTCTGTAAGATTTGAAAATCATAACCTGGGGAGGTCTTTAATTTTATTAGGGCATCATGATGGGCAGCCCAGGTTTTTTTTGCAACCGCGAAGAGTCAAAGTGTAATTCAAACCCTGACCTCATGTACTTCAAAAGCTGATAAATTTTACTTTCAAGCAATTTAGCTGAGCCCAACATGCCTTCCTGGGTTCTTCAGTAAAACAGATTAGTGTTTAGATTTGTAGTATTCAAGTAACAGGCAATCCACTACTTCCCTGTGGAGTTGCACTAGTGGTTAGCTGCCCTCAATGGTAAAATGTGTGTTTTATTCCTAATTTGAAATTGTCTGCCTTCAGCTTCCAGCCTTTGGTGGTGGTTGGTAATTTTTTTCTTCAGAATAATTTCTTAGTACCTAGTATTTTTTTTCTGAAAGTATTGATACAATGTAACCAAATTGCTTTTCAATCTATTTTTTTATGGAGCTGTCAGAGTATATGGCATTTTCTCCAATTCTTGAATCATTTTTGTGGCTGTTTTCTGAAGTCTCCAATTTTTACCTTCTTGTTTGAGTAGTTAAAAAAGATAAAATCAACCAAAATGAAAATGAACCATGGAAGGAAGGAAGAATACAGAGAGGAAAAAGTTGAGTTTTGTGAGAATTACAACTATTCTAGTATCAGTCTTACCATTTTACGGAAGTAAAATTACTCTCCTACTCCTCTTTTTTATCCATTGGTTCTTTCTGGCAGTGAATTGAAGTGGCAGCCCATGATGACTTGCTTGTCCATTATGATCACTAAATTCTTTTCAAAATCCCTGCTTCCCATTATACAATTCCCTAATCTGTATGTCTACGTGCTTTCTTCCTCAGTGTATGACTTTATTATAAATTGGTCTGTATCAGAACTCATATTGTTTGACTAGGCTCAGTTTATACTGTAATTACACTGTCATTCAGCATGTTTTGTGCTTTTCCAATAGAAATTTCAGTATGTTAAAACATATATTCTCTCCTTTAGTCTCTTCTCTTTTTTTTTTTTTTTGTCTTCCCCAAATGGTCCTCCCTTTGTACAAATCCCTATGTTGATCTTCCTAATTTGCAATTAGTAAAGTTGTCCAGCCTATCAATTTCTCAGGAATCAACTAGGAGAGAAACATCTTTTAAAAAAAATATTTTGACACTACACTGAATGGTCATATCCTGTATGGAGCACTTAACCTTCACTCCCCAGGGTAAAACTAGTGTAGGAATGAAAATCTGCAGGATTTTTTCCAAGATATAACCATTGCCATAAACTAAACAACAGTTAAAAAGGCTTTCTTAATTGCACCAGGTGGTGATGTCGTGTAATTGGAGACAGACATTCTTATTAAAGTCTGCATGAAAAACAGCACTTTTTTAAATTAGATGCTTTTCTAATAGAGTTTAAGAGTTTAAATAAAAGCAAGGTTCATTTTTCTGAAGGATTTACTTTGGTTATGTATCGAATTGCCTCATTAATGATGATGCAGGGTGAATCAGCAAGAAAATATTATTGCAGGATGTGTTCCGTTTACTCATTTCCCCTCCACCATCAGTCGTTCAGTTTTACCTGTGTTGAGTAATCAGACCTTGTCCCATACGTTATCCCATACCTGAGGAAGGATTTGGACATGGTTGCTTTACAGTGTTCAGCAATGGTGCATAACATCTTAGGATATCTTTTTTGAACCTGCAGGTGACATATACAATCAATAGTTGCTTTGGTTACTTAAACTGGAATTTGTCCTTGACACTGGAATTGCCAGTCAATGGAGTTATCAAACCCTACTATGAACACCAAAAAAAAATTTTAAAAGACCTTCAGAACCTGGTAACATGACAAAATTAGAGTGCTTGTGGATGTTAATAAAAAGAGTGTCATGCAGTTAAGCTGTCTTTATTTTCTTTTTGTTTTATATTGTGGGAAGTTGGCAGAGTTTGCTTCTTCTAGTTAGCATACCTTTTACAGTCCTTTTGGTGCTGTTATTTTCCAGTATTCCTCAGTACCATCACTGACTGAGCAGAGCTCTAACTGTATCACAATCTTGCACAACACTGGAGGTTTTAACACAAATATAACACTGTGTAGTAACTCGGAAAAGGCAGTGTGGAGTTCTCCTTTCCTCAGAGCAAGTAATGCACCAAAGTGAAAGAGTTACTTTCAGGCCCGACCGTCTCACGTGACTGCACAAAACCCTGCCACAAATTCTTATTAGAGTCTGGCATAAGAACAGAAAGTTTACTCTAAGGAATTCAATTGATGTGGCTGCATAGTCTTTACCAATACTCAGGAGCTGACTAAGCCTTTATATTATTTTAATTGGTTCTCATTTTGTCTTTGTTTCAAATTTGTTGGTGAGGTGACCACTGTTCTTTACAATTGATGATATATATTTTGGAACAAATAACTTGACAGCATGTCTTTTAAATTAAAGGCTCTAAAGTTGTTTAAGAGATTTAGGATATTTTCTCATGCAGGGCCATGATCTGCTGCTGTTTTTAGATGAGTAACATTACCCTTTACTGCAGCAGTGACTTTGCCCTACAGCAGAGGTGTCATACAAACAGCCTGTAGGCTGGCTCTAGCCCACAGAGCCATGCAGTCTGGCTCACAGGGCTTATAGAGAGGTCTGGGATTTGGGGGTGGGGCCTTCTGCCAGCACCCAGGGCATGGAGCCCCATTGGGAATATATGGAGTGGGGGGGCTGAGGAATGGCTGGATTAGCCCCCCTCCCCCTGTGGCTCACTGATGCTGCTTACCCTGTGGCCAACATTGCATCCAAATCCCACACAAAAGGAGTCCTGCAGTCCAGAACCAGATCAGGCAAGCATGTTTGCCACCCCTGCTTTAGAGTCAGGACTTTGCTTTAATTTATATTTGCAACAATTACAAGCTGCATGTTCTAAACAAATATGCTTCATGCAATACAAATTAGTAAAACAATTTAATAGTAGTTTGTAGGTCATTAAAATGGCTGCATCTATCGCTCCAGTTAGGTAACATGTATGCATTTTAGCAGCTCAGAATGGCAGAAAAGGATGCAGTTTGAAGTCCACTTTTTACAGAATTTAGTGTTATTTACAGTTTCTTTAATTCTGTTCCAAGCTGACTAAACCTTATTTACTAAGGCTAAGTACAGACCACCAAAAAGGCCAAGGCTGAATCTATTCAAACTTCTCAGTTTAGTCTAAGCTGTGTAGAATGAACCAACAAGCAAGTGAACAAACATTCACTTTTGATTCCAGAAATACAGCCGCATACCTGTAGTGGCCCAGGCCAGAAACTGGCCAGCGGGGGCGGGGGGGAGACAGCGGGTGCTAGAGCACACCTCAGCTGACGGAGACAGCTTGAGCCAAGGCTAACCTACCCACCCTGCAAGGGGGAGGGACGGGTTGCAGGGGAGGTGCAAAGCATCCTGGGATGCTGGGAGACTGAGTTAACTTTGATTCTGGAGGGGCAGAAGTTCAATAAACTGATTTAGCCTAAATTAATTAAGTCTGATACTACATCCATCCAGATTTATCTTAAACCAGTTTCACCCATTTTAAAAGTGGTTTATGTGCACTGAACTCCTGTTTTGTTACAGATTTGAATGAGTTTCCAGTCAGTTATACTAGTTTATGTGTAATTTCTGTCCCTAGCCAAATAGTAATATTATCAAAAGTTCCTAAGTGACTTAACTCCCCTTTGCAAAAATCAAATTGCCATTAATTGTCAAAGACCTTTAGGCTCCTAAGTGCATTAGCTACTTTTGAATATGTGAATTAGAAACCTAAGTCACTTAGGATAAAAAATTTAAATATACCCATCGCTAAAATTATCTGGCTAGCATACCAGTTCTCTCTGGCATCTCAGGCCCTAGAGGTAGACCTACACAACTTAAGGCTTTGCTCTATAAAGGCTACTTCAGCCCAATGACTTTGAGGAGTGTGGCTGAGGGGTGAGGGTGTCAGTGGTTGCATCTACACAAGACATAGTTCGATAGCTTGTTATTACTGCGCAGCAGCCTCACATGGCACAAAGCGTGATGTGATGCTACTGTGCAGTAGTAATGACCTACTGCGCAGGCAGCATCACCTAAAAGCTGTTTGGCAACACTACTGAGCAATAACTCCAGTTACTGCTCAGTCACTTACAAGCACTTGTATAAACAAGTACTAAATGACTGTGCAGTCAGCGTCTCATGTAGACATGGCCAGTGGGTAGAAAAAAAAGGGGTGAAAAGCATTAGACCTTCTTGCCTTCTGTTCAGAGAACATGCATGTGCAGGTAACTGCTCCACATCTCACATTTAGTTTCCCTGATCTGTTGCCCAGTGAGGTCTTCAAAGAGTTCAGGGGTTGAGTTGCATCCTGAGTGGTGTCAAGTCTTGAATCATCTTATTTTCCCTGTACATAATACCAGAGGTCATCGATTTAAATAGCACTCCTATTGTGTTTCAGGAGCTATCTAGCCACTCTGCTGGCTTTCTGTTTATTTCTACAGACGTGTGGAATGAGTGCAGCTATGGAGTCTAAGCCAAATATACTTCTACTAATGGCAGATGACCTGGGTATTGGTGACATAGGTTGCTATGGCAACCATACTATAAGGTAAAAGTTCTCTCAGTACTAAATGTGTCTATGTAATTGAACTAAGCTTTTAATTTATTTCTTTTAAAAAAGCATAAAATAAGAAGGGCTTCTGCCTCAATAGCAGTCCAAGACCACTTCACTTCATGCATACAAATGCCTTCCTTAAAGTCTGTGGACCCATTCAGATACAATTTAGCACAGATATGTGTGGACTTACTGAAATAAACAAGATAAATAGAAACAGGGAAAGGAAGCAAAATCTGATCTAATATTATTCTTGCCACTTTCTCAGTTTTAATATATATTAATTCTCCAACTACTTGCCTTATAATCATAGAATCAATGAGTCGGAAGGGACCTAGACAGATCATCTAGTCCGACCCACTGCCATGGGCAGGAAGGAGCACTGGGGGTGGCAGGGGTCATAAGACCCCAGCCAGGTGCCTATCCAGTCTCCCCTACATTATGTTCTAGCCCTTGCATAACTCTTTAAATATATCTTACTCTTCATCTATTTATATCTATGTGCAGGCCCCACACTTTCCACACTACACTTTTCCTCTGTCTCTTATTTATTCTCTTTCTCCTTCCTTCCAGCCACATGATGCCTCTCTGACCTGGATCATGTGTGTTGGCACTGACTATGTACTGCTGAGGCATGGCGCACATATACTCTGCCCCTCCAGGGGGAAAATCTCTGAGACTTGACCTGAAGCAGAAGAGTATTTGGAGTATATCTTCAAAACCCATAGATACTTTTCACATTTCCTCCTCCTCTTGGGAAAACAGAGTCCTTTGGCAGGCAATCCTTGAGGCTTTTGCTTGATGTGATTGTGCTGGGGTCACAGGGAGGAACACTACAGTCATTCAGAACCCACCTGCTGGTGAAGACAGGAGGAGCTGGGAGGCCAGTTTTCTTTCTGTTGCTTCCACATACAGATGTCCAGGGAGAGTTAGCATGTATTACCTTGTAAATATATTATTATACACTACAATAGATGAGATGCATTCCTAGCATAGAGTTCCAGGCACCAGAGAAAAGGTTTAAGGTCAACGAATTCTGAAATACTAGGATGCAAAATAGTTGCTACAGGTCATCTTTGCAAATCTTAGACTGATAAATCAGATCTTCTTTATATTCTGCTTAAACTTGTTACTTCAGGAGTTTCATGTTTGCAGATCACACAATATTTAAAGCCAGTGGCTTGATGTAGAGTTCCCACTACAAACAATATTTTCCTTCAAGGATGAATTTCTCCAGCCTTAATTCTCCAGCCGTTAAAGTCTGTTCACCTTTTGAAAGAAACACGTTACCTGTCATAAACCTGATGAAACAGAAATGCTCTCAAGGATACCATCTGAAAGACTTATTTGTCTCACTTACCAGTATGCTTCAATTTCTTTTAAAACATTTCACGTTTGTTTGAAGTTTGTTTCAAGTTCATCCCTCAGCTTGCTACCCAGCTGCTTTAACATGTCTCTGTTTTTTTTAGGACCCCAAATATTGACCAACTTGCAAAGGAAGGAATAAAACTCACTCAGCATATTGCTGCAGCTCCTCTTTGTACCCCAAGCAGAGCAGCCTTCCTGACTGGAAGATACCCCATCAGATCTGGTTGGGCACATACGCAGTGATACAATGCTATATAAAGATTCTAATAAGAAATTAATAATCTGATTGCCAATTTTGAAAACCCTGTCTATTATTTTACTCTATTTTCAGCTGCTGATTAACACATTGTCATAATACCTTTGCTACATGAAAGTCACAAAGTCATAGGAGAAACAAGACATCAGTCTATTTTAGGTCAACAGGTTGCACAGGAACAAAGGGCTGTTATCAGATGTGGCTAAATGTGGCTTCTCACCATGATAACTTCATGCTAGAGAGAGGACAAAATGTTGTAGCTTTTCAAACCATTGCTGATGGCTAATTGATTTTTAAGATCCTGTCAATCTCTTTAAGGGAACTTGCCATGCTGCTGCTGTTTTTGCCTGGGTACATCCAGATACACTCTTATTTGCTTCTTGGCTGCAGAACTACATTTAAAGAAGTTTCCTCTGAATGCCAGAACAAAGTGTTTCAGGATAGCTCTGGCATGAGTTACAGTTTGTCGGATTCTACATTTATCTCTTCTTGCATAGCACAATGTAAACCAGAAGGGGCCAGGCTTCTGAGGCTTAACTAATTTTTATGAAGAATTAAAGAATTTTAGACAAAAAATCTGTTATATATCTATTTTAGATACCCAATATTGATTTAAAAATATATGGGGGTCATGTACCATATTTTAGATATGTAAAATATCTAAAATATATGTTCCTAGTATTATAACATCAGAATGTTCCACAATCTTTAATAAAATTGTCCTCAGCCCCAACATAAATAAATGCTGTTATCCCCATTTTACAGTTGGGAAACTAAAGCACCATGAGATAAGGTGACTTTTGTAAGTATACAGAAGCCTGCGATAGGACAGGGAATTAAATCCAGGATTTACAAAACCAGATTAACACTGTAATTTCTTGGCCATTCTCCTTGTCTGATGCTGAAAGTGGTGCCAATCTGGTTTATCTGTCACATAAAACTCCTTAACTATCTCATGTAATATACATGTTGCAATATACAATGCAAATTCCTACCCTGCTCCAATAAACTTTAATGTATTAGCTTTTATTTTTGGATCTTGATTTTGTTTATTTGCATGCTTAATTTTACCATTGTGAATAGTCCCATTGGCGTCAAAGAAAGGGAGCTTTATGAAAAAAAGGGGGGGAAGCAAGTAAAAAATAACAAGTTTATTTTATCATATCCTGCAGGCATGGCTTCGGATAATAGGTATCGAGCTCTTCAGTGGAATGCTGGCTCAGGAGGACTCCCTGTGAATGAAACCACTTTTGCCAAGCTGTTGCAAAAGCAAGGTTACACCACAGGACTTATAGGTAGGTTGAAACATTTTGTATCAGGAGGATTTCTGACATAAATGTACTGGTCACAGTACCTATACATAGTAAAAACTGTGGGCTACTGAGGCTTGTGTTTTTGTTATTTGATAATGTAAGCATATCACCAAACAGATTATAAATTTTAAAAAAGGTCCATGAGGTGGCATGATTATTATAATTGGAACATGTGAGCATTGTATTCAGCCTGGGAGCCTTTCCAAACTTTTAACAGATCTCTTTCAATGCTCCCTTTTATGTATAAATGTATATCCAACAACATTAATGGCTTTAATTATTGCATTTAACTTCACAGGGCAATGGCAAGGGCAAGGGCAACTAGAAATTAGCCCAAAGGAACCTATTAACTGCAAGTAGGTGGTATCTGACTGGCTAATATAACATTTTGTTTGGTTAGAGGGCCCAGCTGTGTTCAGAAACAGCTTGTTCTATTTCAGGGTTATTCAGTAACATTTATAAAACACTTTGAAAATGTAAAGTCATATCTAAGGCCTACGTCCCAAGAGCTCCTTTGATTTCACTAGAACAGTGATTCTCAACCAGGGTGATACAGCACCTTGGGTACCAGGAGATCCTATTGCCAAACAATATTAGCAATCTTAGGTGTGCAAACACACACACAATTCAAAAGATAAGCCCAAAGATTTCAAATAGGAATCTGTAGCATCTAGAACACTTTGACCTGTTGTGGTCAGAGCTCTTTGCAACAAAAGAATTGTTCTATTATTTTTCCATAGTCAAGAAATGAGGTGCCTTGAGTCTAAAAAGGTTGAGAACCACGGCACTAGAAGTTGGGCACCTAACTACTAGGCCTGTGCGAAGCAACTAATATTCACTTCAGATTCAGATATACCCAATTCAGGGGACAGTGATTCAATTCGGTGATTCAAATCACTGTCCCAATTCGATTCAGCCAAATCTGATTTGGAGATTCGGCAGCTGCCAAAGCCGCCAAATCTCCAAATAGAATAGGCCCCACCCGCTCTCCCAGCACAGTCAATAACTGCCCTGCCCATTCCGAGTGCTGGCTCTTTAAAAAAAAGGGGAAAAAAGCCCCACACTAACCAGCTCCTGCCAGGCGGGAGCAGGGAGGGGAGGCAATCCCCACTGCAACATACTGCCCTGTGCTGCATGGGGGCTCTGCCACAAGCCCCTAGAAGCTCTGATGGCTGGTGCAGCAGCTAGTGAGTGTGGGGATTTTTTTTTTTAAAGAACCAGGAGCTGGGGCTGGGCAGGGCAGCCATGGAGGAGTAGGGGGGCTGGGAGAGCAGGCAGGGGGTGGGGGCTTGTGGCAGAGCCCCACAAACAGTGCAGGGCAGTGGGGGGCAGTGGGGATGGGGCCTGGCAGGGGTCCCTCCATAGTCCCCTTCCCCCTCCTCCAGCCTCCCCCACCTCCTACTTACTGGCATGGAGTCCGGGTCCAGCTCCCTGCAACAGCAAGTGGGGACTGCCCAAATCTCCGAAGCTCTCTGAATCTTTTCCAAATCAATTTGGAGAGCTTTGAATTGATTTGGACCTTTTTGTTGGTCTCCCGATTTGATTCAGATTCAGAGATTTGGCCACTAAACTGGGCTGAATCTCCTCTGAATCGAATCAGCACTCAAATCTTTGCACAGCCCTACTAAATACTGCTATGGGTTTGAGCCTAAAAGTTTCATGGTAAAAAATGTAAGTCAAATTATTAGTACTGGGCCTCTCACCCACTAGTGATACTCAGTTGGAAAAGTAGGCGTTTCATTGCATACTCTTTCATATATTCTGAGGAGGAAAAAGTGTGTTGAAAAATCCCAGATTTTATGTATTTACATATATACTATATTAAAGCAAATAATAAATATGAGAATATAAGAGACAAGAAGAAATGCCAAATAGAATGACATAGAACCAATAAATTGTGTTTGTGGGCAAACCTTCCAGAATAGAGACTATTTTGTCTTTTCATTAGAATATTTTAAAAACAGTCTACGTGCACTTACGTAAAATCTTAGCAATATAAATTGCAACTTAGGCAGGCCTATTTTCTTCAGATATTCAGTGGACCAGTGTGTCAATCCAGTCCAAAAATTGCTATCCAAACAATTTATTAGTCCTCTATCCCTTTAAGCTCCTGTTGCTTTTGATCTCAGATGTACATGGGTCCATGCAAATCTCAGGTAACTGTAGAGCAAAAATAGTGACTCATTCTGCTTCCCTTTCTTCTTGCTTTTCCCTTCACACTTCTTATAAAAAATGTTCCAGTATCCATGCCTATATGCAATATTCATAGAGTCAGTCAGCAATGCTTTATTTCCAACAGAATCACACTTCCACCAATGTCTGAAATTATGTTAATGTTTTGAGAAGCACATGTTTCAGTGGAACTTGCATGGTCATTAATGAAACATTTCAATGATGATTCTTTGACTGAGTTTTTCTTTTGTCTCGCTCTCATTCATGCAGTTTGGCCTCTGCTCATTAGTAATTGTACCAAATCACCTATTAGATAAAAGTGCCAAAAAAGCCCCACTGAAGCGCTCAATCTATACACATGTTGGGCAAGCCCGTCAACTAACACAATGCCTCTTCTGGGCATGTACTGAGCTCAGCGCAGGGATTCACCAAGTTTAAGTAAAGCACTCTTTTTTTTTTAATGTCTGTAAGCAGCCTATGTCCCTACTTTAGGGAAAGGCCTACATTTATTTAGGATTGATCTTGAGCTCATTTTAAATCAACCCAAACTCTATAACATCTTTTCCTCATGTACAACATACTTTTAACCCACATCAAACTTATCTACATTGCACTTCATATTTTTAAATCAAAATTCTCTCATGCCATGTGAAGCACAGGTCCTTTAAAAATCAGTCTCTGGAATATTTATGTATTTTTGTCTCTTACAGTCAGTAGAGATGGCATGTGAGCAAAAAGAGGCCTGAAGTCAAAAATAAGGAATTGTGAGATTGTCACTAGCAGAGTTTCTGTGCTTGAGGCCAGCAGTAACTAGAAAGGTTGTGACACTGCCTGGAGGGATGGGCAAGGAAGCAAGCTTCAGCAGCACTAACCTTATACCTAATACTTTGAATAACATCCAGTCTTGGGGTGAACTACTGCTGGGGATCTAGCATAAGAATTTATGCTATGGATGGTCAACAGGCATGGGTTTGAGGCCAGTTGTTAGTTATCCACTGAAAGTTAGGGTCAAGATACCCTTGGATTACCATGAAACATTCTCTTGTTAGGCAAAGCTATGGGTCTTCTTCATATGATCTAATACTGTTCAAAATTGGAAGATTTGTGGATTGATATTAGAAAATGGATTAAATGTTTTTATAGAGAGATATCTGTCCAGATTCTTTAAAGAAATGCCATACTGTTCTGACATGTGACAATGATAATCACTTTCAGAGTGTGGACAGAAAAATAAAGTACATCAAATTCAAAAGGGGCAAAAACTTATTGTGCATCATCTATTCTGCATAACTCTGAGTCTGCAGTTGACTCCTCAGTGGATGTCTTTACACGTGCAACTAGGGAGACTTAATAAACTGCATTGCAACCTGCCAACCTGGGGCATGAGGGTGCTCTTGTGCATGGCTAGCCAGCAGGCACCATTTACAACTGCGTTGTGGCAGAGTAAATAACTCTATCGTAGAATAGTACTTGTGTCTAACAGTACTGTTCTATGGAAGAGTTTAATTAGTTTACTAATAGCACTGCATGTGTAGATACTAATGTTTTACTGAGCAGCTAATTAGTCAGCTTCACAGTAAATGTCTTGTGTAGATACACCCAGTAAGTGAAAGATAATCTGCAGTAGTGGTTTACTAGAAGTAAAAGATAATCTAACAATAGCAGTTTACACTTTAATGACAAGGGGCTAAAAGTACCATGGTATAGATTTCCCTAACCATGGGCTAAGGTGGGTGTCATGGGGATGAACAGAGGGGAAGACCCCAAAGAGCCAGGGGAGAGCCCCGGGGTCAGGACCCCTTGGAAAGAAATGAAAAGAAAAGAAAAGAAAAACTGCTTACCTGCAGCAGGATCCATGGCAGAGCTAGAGGCGGGACCCGCATGGCTCATTAGCCATGTCTTTATAAAGTTACGGCCGCCGGATGATGTCAGCCGCAGGAGCTGGCTGACGAGAATAAAAGGGGCCACCGGCAAGGAAGTGGGGAAATCAACACTGGCAACAGCACCAGCAGGAGATATCGCACCGGAGTTCCTGCAGGGGTGATGGGAGCCAGAAGCTGATTCTCCTGGCAGGGAAGAACACGGCAGAGAACGTGGCAAGCCAGAGACTGCTGGCTGCTGCGTGGAGAGCATAGAGCCGAAGGCAACTCTTCTGGACCGGGAACCTGCAGAAGAGAGTAGAGGGGCGCAGACAGACTCTGACATTAGTCACTACAGCAGAGGGGCCACAGGGACCGATGTAATTGATGGCACCAAACCAGGTGGGACCATTAAGGGTACCGGGGAAGCCGAAGAGGCACACCAGGCGGGAGACGGGAGGCAAGGGCAGCAGGAGAGGCTGCGAAGGATGGCCCTTGGTGATGTGGTGTGGTTACAGCAAGGGACAGGTGGACAGACGCCCATTGGAGGATCGCCAGTGGCCCAAAGAAGCCCAAGGTGGGACGACAAGAAAGAGGAATGGTGGTGGAGCCTACAGGAGACACCGACCCCCTACTGAGCCTGAGATAGACCTTAGGATTTGGGCGAGTGGTTAGCAGCCAGGCCAAGGGAGGGGCCTGGAAGAGGGGACTGAGGGGTCCCTCAGATTGTATCTGTAGTTTTTCTTGGTTTAGAGTTTGTGTTTCCCACTTTAGGATGGGTTGAGGGTCAGAGCAGGCAGCCTCAGTATTATTAAGTCTCTGCATGTGTTGCTAGCTGTTGGGAAAAGTGGCAGTCTTGTAGACCAGGTAGGTGACCGCAGGCTGCCCACAGTGTAGGCAGGGAAGATATCACTTGCCACGTAAAGGGAGTCAGGGGCTCAATGGTCAGGAGCCTGGCTGAGAGGACAACTGTGACCCGTCAAGGCTGGGTATAAGGGCAAGGTATAGGGGAGGTGGAGCCTCGCAGAAGATCACCCGACAACTGTCCCGTAGTCGAGAGAACCCCGATAGTCAGACACCAACCACTGAAACAAGATCCGAAGTCGTGGCAGGAGAGATTGGGGAAAGACCACACTGGAAGGAGACACCCACTTGGCGTAACAGCGGGGATGGACGGGCGAACACCACCGAACCTCCAGGCCTGAGAGTCATGTGACTGGATGTTCGAGGCCAGACAGGCACAGTGAGAACATGAAAAATTGCACAGAATAGCAAAACATTTCTACCCTTTTCTAACTTGATGTAATATCTTTCTTTGTTCACAGTCTTAGACTTCTTGTGTTACTATGACTTCCAGCTCACTGTTTTGGCTGCTATAGAAGTCTTGTCAGTTGCCAGAGTTAGATTAGGAATGGACATGTTTTAAGCAAAAATAAGCTAAATGGGATAAAGATAAATCACTGACCCAAATTTAAATACAGTATGTATCTATAACATCATCCATAACCATATGTTACCTCAACACTGATTATTTTACCATAATCTTATCTTGAGTATTCCATTTTACATTGCTTTTGTCTGAAAACGATTTTCTACTATCAACAGTGTGAACTATTGATTAGTTAAAACTCAACAACCAGAGGTACATGGTGTGACTATTTAACTTGTTCCTATGTTATTTTATTAGGATACTTAAAGCAACCTATTTTTATCTCTGTAGGTGGCCTTGTTCAAAACACAGCACAGGGAGTTTCATGATAAAAGTGATGCTATTGAAAATGTTGGTTTGAATTTGCCCTGCATTTTATTTTATTGTTGTCATTAAATAATTCTTGCTATTAACAAAAATATACTGTTTCTTAACAGAGAAATTAATAGTAAGTACATATATTCAGGACTGCATGCTGGTATGTGTTTGGCAGTAGTAAGTCTTATATTATCATCTTAATGGTTTTGGAATGAATTTGGAGATGTGGAATGTTATGTATAACATCTCTATAAATCACGTGTATATAGTCCTAGATAATAACATGAAGAAGCCATTGATTTTGTCTCTGAGTTTTAGACCTGTATATGGGGATATATTTTTTCAAGAGCAATTAAAAATTGTCACATGAAATCACTTCCTGGTTGCAATTAAGAGCAATACTGGCACATAAGATCCTTTACTAAGAACCTGATCTATTTTTATCTTTGTAGACATGACTGGTAGCATTAGCTATTGTTGACTGCTTCTTTTTTAATTTAGCTTGATTTTAGTAAACAACCATCAATCCTTCTGGAACATCATGTATGTGTGAGATGTCACCAGGACCTTTGACACCTAGGCAGGAGTATGGAGCAGTGGAGGCTGCCCAGACCTTCAATCCCCTTTTTAGACCATTGAGACAATATCCAAAGGCCAGAATGAGTCCAGATGTTGGGGCCCTCAATGGCTGTAGTTATATGCACATCCAGGAATCAGAACTTGGTCTTCCATATGGCAGATAAGGATTCTACAACTGAACTACAACAGCAGGTTATGCCTGATTAAATATTTGGAAAAAAGCAGCCAAAATGGAGTGGCCATGTCTGAGAATAACACTAAGAAAAATATATAATTTTGTTTAAAGAAGTTTGGAACTGCGAGATGAAGTTCAGAGGGGTAGACCATGCTGTGCAATAAGACTGGGATGGGAAGCCTAAGCTGAGGGAATAGTTAGGTCAGGAGAATGAGGCAGGGACCTGTGTTGAAGAAAAGACAGGACTGGGATAGGCATAGACTGGAAGGGAAGAGGCCAAAGCAGTAAGGGTTGGAGAAAAAAAGCACAATGTTTTTTGTTTAAAATAGCTGCCTTATATGTTAATAATTCATTTTTTTTGAACTTTTAGGGAAGTGGCATCAGGGTGTGAACTGTGAATCCCTCAATGATTACTGTCACCATCCTTTAAACCATGGATTTGACTACTTTTATGGCATGCCATTTACTCTTCTAAATAACTGTCAGAAAAACAAACTTCCAGAGCTAGATGCAGCTCTTCAGGCCAAGCTCTGGTTTTATACTCAGGTAATTGCCCTTGTTGTGCTCACTGTTATCATTGGAAAACTTGTTGGCTTGTTCTCCACCAGCTGGAAAATAATCACCTGCATGGCCTTAGCTGGTTTTCTTTTTTTCACACTCTGGTTCTCAAGTTATGGCTTTGTCCAATATTGGAATTGTATCCTAATGAGGAACTATGACATTACTGAACAACCAATGAAGTTGGAAAGGACAGTTTCTCTCATGCTGAAGGAAGCAGTTGCATTTATTGAAAGGTAACTGAACTTTGTTTTTCCGTTAAAAAGAAGAAATAAGTAAGAGCTTGAAATAGGTCCAGCTTTCTGCAAAAAAAAGTGACTGTTTCGAGACAACTGTTCTCAAATATTTTTGAACTGCACAACAAAGATATCTGCATACAGATTTGATTTAAACAATCCTGTAATATGAACTACTGGAGCTTTTCAAATGAGAGGTTTAACCAGGTGATGTATATGCCATGAGCTGGTTTTCAAGTTTAATTATTTGAAGAAAACAGTGAATATACCCCAAACATATCAGACAAGCTCTAAACTAAATATCTCTCTTCATAGAATCATAGGAAATTAAGGTTGGAAGGGACCTCAGGAGGTGATCTAGTCTAATCCCCCGCTCAAAGCAGGACCATCCCCAACTATGTCATCCCAGCCAAAGTCTATGGGATTGTGTGAGATGCAGGTCACTGAAGACTTGAGCTAACACTGGGTATACATGTAACCTAAATGGAAAGGTTTTTCAATGGGAGATGTGTTCCTAAGTTACTGACGGTATGTCTACACTAACTTGGGCAACACTTCTGAGGGTGCCCCTTACAAGCATTTCTGAGGGTGCCCCTCCAACTACCTACTTCTGCTCTATTCTGCCAACCCTGGAAATGATGCAGTGTTGGCCTGGAGACCATCATGTCAAGCACACCGGATACCTGACCATCATGCCAAGCATACCATATACAGAGAGTTTGGGAGTGATAGCAGGGGACACCCTGAGGGTGGCTTTATTGCCTCATTTCCAGGTTTCTCAAATTTTCCAACTGCACAATAATTAAATAAGTTTAATTCTTTCAAAAAACAAGCATAGGCCATTCCTCCTTTTCATTTCCTGTGTACTTATGTTTGCAGAGGAGTAGGGGTTAGATGGAGCCATGCATCTCAGCAGCATTTTCAAGTGCTCCGTGGAAGTGTTATAGGCATACCCCTCAATAGTACTGAAAACCCTATCCTATATAATGCACAAAAGTAAGATTTTTGTGGGGAATTTGTAATAGACTGCAGCATGGCAGCTTAGACTGTCTCTGGCAATCTAAGTGATACTATTGTGGTATGTGACTGCAGCAAACACTACATTCCAAAAATAGCCTACAGTCTGTTGCCCGTGTTCTTTGTCCTTCACTTTCTCTTTAAAGGATGCTTTTTACGTTTCCATACCTCCCACTTCCATTGCTACTAGCCCTACATCCCCTCCTTTTGCTTATAGACATATAAACTTTGTCTATCCAGCCTCTCCTGCTGTTTTGTATCAAACAGGCTTCTCTCTGGTCAAATATCACATTTCTTTTCCAGCTGTTCTTGTTTTATGTTCCAGCCAGCTGTTGCATGGCTGCTCTGTCTCTCTCTCTCTGACTATTATTCCTATTCCCACCTAGACATCATTATTCTGCATGAAAACAAGCTCTAATTAACCATATGGTATCTATCAATTAGCCCACAACATGTACTATTCTATCTCCTTTGATGGCTCATGCACCTGAATGCCCATGGGGGAAACAAAACCCCCATGAAGCACTTAGATAACTGTACAATTCTGTATGTGCCAGGGAAAATGATTTAGACAGTAGCAGCAGCACAAGGGAGTGTGAATCTGTAGGCCAGAGGCTAGGGAGGCTGGCCCTAGGTTCTGGTCCTATATGAATTTTACATGAATTGGTCATTGTTTTACAAGAGAAAAAATAAACCTGCCAGCAAGGACTGAAAACCAGGGATCCCCTTCCAGATCTGGGTCTCATTTCCCTTCCTTGAAGGGAATGAAGTTAGGAACCTGATTCATAGAAGCACTTTTGTAAATAGCACTATATATGTGTATATATATTTGGAAGATCTTTGTAAAAATTCGGAAGATCTTTGTTAAAATAAGTTTCAAATGCCTTCAACTTTTGAGACTGAGATTATGGCTCCCTATCTACCCAGGTGAAAATTGTACGCTCCTTGACAATATATAATGATGACCTTCAAACAATGAGATTTCCGTCTGCCGAGCTACTGTATATCATGTGTCCCTCTCATTTCTTTATTCAGCTTACAGTCTTCCAGGTCTTTATTTTCTCTTTGATATAAGTACTGAAAAACCTTAAATCTCAAAGAGGTAAGGCCCAGAAATTTAGATCTGAGATGATGTTACCTAGGAATTACTGTAAGCCTCTGAAGAACAAGTTCCCTTTGCAAAATATGCTATCCCTAGTGTAATTAATGCTTTCTGGCGTGGACACTAAGAGAAATGTTGCCCTGCATGGGCTAAGATGACATCTGTGGTGTTGCTGTGGTCCTAGAAAGAAAGTATGTGTTTGCATATATGAATATAAATGGTTCTAAAATTTCCAAGTGCACAAGAAATAAATAATTGTTTAATTCTTTAAGAAACAAGCATGGACCATTCCTCCTCTTCATTTCCTTTTTACACGTGCACACCCCCCTTTACACCACAGAGAAATTTCTTGGGAAAAGCAGACATGGCATATATGGAGATAATGTAGAAGAAATGGACTGGATGGTAGGTAAGTACTCTTTGTGGAAGAGACTCCCTTTAAACAAGTATCATTGGATTTTAGCCACAGAATACTAATGCTAAGTGTTTAAAATAGTAGAAAGGTATATTTCTGCTAGAAGGAAGAGGAATCATTATTTGTACATTAGCCATTTTAATTAATGGGCTTAAACTTTGTGTGAATTCATTTAATACTAGACATTACTCTCTGTCTTTCTGTTTATCCTAATTTTTAAGGCAACATTCTTGATGCTATTGATAAGGAAGGTCTGAAAAACAGCACTTTCATTTATTTTGCCTCTGACCATGGAGGACAATTGGAGGCACAAGAGGGAGAAGTCCAATTAGGGGGCTGGAATGGCATCTATAAAGGTAAGAAAGGAATGGTATGACCCTTTCAATCTGAAAAATGGAATAAAAAATTAATTTTGCTTGATTAGGGAGGATGGCATGGATTCAATATACAAGCATTATGTATTACCTGGGACTGGAAACTTCATTTCTCTGTACCTTGTCTTTCCATTGTATAAAATAGAATTATAATACTTACCCAAGAAGGGATGCCCACTTAAAGTCCATAAATCATTTCATGTTGTCCATACAGGAAGTGCCAAAGAAATGCAAAATATTTATGTTAAGCTAATTAATAACTCAATTTTTTGTTGAATGTGATGATAAAATGGAAGAATAAAAGAAATAAAACTTTCTCTTTTGAGAGTATAATCCGAAAATCACAAACTGCCCCCTAATATGGGCAAGCCTGTAGATGGTGATGCTTTACTTCAGAGCTAATTAGTCAACTCCGCAGTAAGGTGCATGTGTAGATGCACATGTAAAAGCTACAGAGCATCAGTGCCAGACATCACATTTGTGAATGTTTTCTTTTATTAAACTGGAGCTTGTTCTGATTTTGCAGTGACACTATTTTAATGTAGTAATTACACAATGTACCACCACAAGCAAAAATTTAAAATTCTAGGTCTCTGGCTTCTGAGACCACCTCCCCTGAGGGAAGGGAGAGAGACTCCTTCTGGCTCTTACATAGGCATCTAGGTTTTGATTCATGCTACTACATGGAGAGTAGCTTTCTTCACCAAGCTTTAGGATTGATAATGAGCCTTATGAGATTTAAGCCATGAACAAGATTACAACAATAAGCAGCTTAAAAGAAGTGGAAATGTAGTAACCACATTCAGAGTGTTCAGCTGTATCACAGTGAACCACTTTTCTTTGGCCCAAGACAATTAGAGAGATGCTTGGTATGTGGAGAATAGGTTTTTCTGTCAGTATCTGGCTGCTCCCTCTGTGTGTGTTGGTGGAAGGAAAGGGGGTGGGGAGAGGTATATTTGGAAAATGAATTTGATTGAAAGGGAAATGTGACAAGTTTATATAATATTCAAAAGGCAAGGATGTCTTATGGTAACATGAAAGATATTGAAATATGCCACTTACAATGGAAAAGCCATAACCTAAAGAAAGCCACACTACACAGCAACATCCTCTTAAGCCTGTACAAGGAACATAACATCATCCCAAGGGAACACATCATCTGCAACCCTCTAGCTAACACATACAGTTCCATATATGCAACACAAATATGTAGGAGAACTTCAGAAAAACTGAAAAAAATCTTCTTCACTTAACCTGCTTCTACATAGTTGGTCCAATAAGAGATATCACCCTAAGAAATTCTTGCCTCTGATGTAATTTCTAGACCATCATGGCTATCACCACCACTTTTCCACTACTGTAATATTCCAAGCATGTGTTATGGTCTTGAATTTCATAGGATAATTATTTCAAAACCACCAAAGTATGGAACTTCAATCTCATTTTTAAAAGTGAAATGGGCACTTAGGATGTAAGCTCCTAGGATGTCAAGTGTGTCCATATCTCCTTTTTCTTATAACCAAATACAACCTATCTGTATTCAACTATGAATTAAAATGAGGAATGAAGATTGTACAGCTTAACATTTAGAAATATTGAATATATTCTTTAGACTTGAGCATCCCTGCCCCTTCTATGTCTGTTGTGTAATAAAGTTATTTAGTGAAGAATGTCATCACCCTTAATCCTAAAAAAGCTACCAGACAGTGCACAGTAAGCCATGTGAAGAAAAAGGAAAAAAAATTCTTACTGATGAATAGAATATACTTTAAAGTTGTTTATTTTTCTACTCCTTCCATTGCCAAAAATATGAAATCCAGCAGATCTTAATGATACACATGTTCCTGATTTCATGGCTGGATTTTTTCTTCTGAGTTCTGTTGTGTGCTCTGAGCTCTGATGTGTGTGGAATTAAAATTTAACCATGAAATATTAAGCCTTAGAGATGAGCAATGTGTTACTGCCATCTGTCTGTAACTTCATATACAATACATTATATGGATAACTTCTAGAAAGATTCATAATTGTTACATGTTGCTTCTGCAGGTGGGAAAGGCATGGGAGGCTGGGAAGGAGGAATCCGTGTGCCAGGTATATGTAGATGGCCGGGAGTTTTACCTGCTGATACAGTTATTGATGAACCTACAAGCCTTATGGACATTTACCCCACAGTTGCTTACCTGGGTGGAGGAATAGTGCCCCAGGACAGGTATTGTAAAAATGATGCATCTTCGCTACATATAATCTTGTAATGATGACAGTGTCACTTCCTAGTTTTTTGCTATATTTCATCTCCTAGGCTAAGTACAAACAGTCAAAAAGCCTGAGGCTGAATTGGTTCAGTCTTTGCAGTCTAAAATGCCTGGATTGAACCAATAAGCAAGTGAATAGACATTCACTTGTGATTCTAGAAATGCAGCCACATGCCTGCAGTGGCCCAGGCCAGAAGCTGGGGGGCGCTAGAACACACCTCCCTGCTTGGCTGGAGTAGACAGCTTGAGCCAAAACTAGCTTGCCCAGCCTGTGAGGGGGGAATTTGTGGGGGCGATGCAAAGCATTCTTGGGTGCTGGGGGATGGTGAGTTAACTTGAATCTGGAGGGGATCTGGGACAGAAATTCAATAAACCCATTTAAGCCTAAATCAGTTAAGGCTGATACTACATCCATTCAGGCGTATCTTAAACCAGTTTTGGCCATTTTGAAAGTAGTTTATATGCACTGAACTTTTGTTGTGTTACAGATTTGAACCAGTTTCCAATCACTTGTACTGGTTTATGTGTAATTCCTGTTCTTAGCCGTAGTGTGACATACATGAGCTTTGATGCTCTGAACTTCTGCTGTGCTCAGGTGTAAGGTAAACTGTCACAGAGGGTCATAGCATGCAGCCTATGAAAGTCCTCTAAGGAAGGAAATATTAGGGACCTTAATAGTTCAATAAAACTAATTCTAAATTCAAATTGTTTACATACCATTAAAAAGGATGAACCTAATTCTCTCTCTCTCTCTCTCTCTCTTTTTTAATAGCATTTTATTTAAAAGAGATTTTAAATGTGTTTATTTCCTAACAACCATCCCAAATGGCCAGATAAATGTGTAAACAAATTCTAAATCTAGTGAGAGTTAGCACTAAGAGTTCTCAGATATACAGAACATAATAAATACTAAATTCATTGCTGCACAGCTTATCTTTTATTCTACTTCTTTTCATCACCTTAGGGTAATTGACGGCCACAACTTGATGCCTTTACTGCAAGGGAGAGTTCAACAGTCAGAGCATCAGTTCATATTTCACTACTGTGGGTCATACTTACATGCAGTGCGGTGGCACCAAAAAGACAGTAAGTATAAATACTCTTTCCAGGATGGATGCAAACTCTAGCAAATGTTTCCTGTTTGTAACTACAGCAGCATTAGTACTGTACGCAACAGCATCATCAGTTTGATAGATGTTTCCTGTAACATTTTCCACACACAGTCCAAAATCTGCTATGTCTAGGTATTGACTGATGCCCAAATGGAGAAGCCTTATAGCACAAGAGTATTTACAAGCTACGTAGAGAAAATGCATTATAGGTAATTTAATGAAAACAAAGACTGTACTATCCTGCATTCACATTTTTCATATCTACATTATCTATTGCCTTCAAAATCTGTGTCATGTATAAAGGGGCTAAAAGTTTGTAAAACTTAGATTTTTCATGGTAGGTGGTTTTGTCTGCATTTTGGGGGGCTTCTCTTAAAAATTGTCCTGCCATTTTATACCCTCTTCTAGTCACTCTATATGGCGTTTTTCCTTCCAGGCGGCACGCTATGGAAGGCTCACTATGTAACCCCAAAATTCCACCCAGAAGGTGCTGGAGCTTGTTATGGAAGAGGAATTTGTCCTTGTTTTGGAGAAGGTGTAACCCACCATGACCCTCCTCTGCTATTTGATCTCTCACAAGACCCTTCAGAGACCAATCCTCTCTCACCTAGCACCGAACCCCTATTTGATACAATAATGAGCAGAATAGAAAGAGCAGTAACAGAGCATCGCAGGACACTGACTCCAGTCCCTCAACAGCTATCTTTATACAACATTATATGGAAACCCTGGCTACAGCCCTGTTGTGGGACATTTCCTTTCTGTTGGTGTGATAAAGAAGGTGACAGTACGCATGACTCAAAGTGAGTGGCGGTTGACAAAAATCCTGTAACAGCGAATACTTTGCTACAGCCAGCTTTTAATAATATCATTTCTAAATAGCATGTTGTCTTGGGCCAAATTATACCTTAAATAGCCATCTCCTCCCTCTTTCTCCTTCCTGAGGAACTAAATGACTAAAAACCAAAGACTGGGCCTTAGCTCTTCCCATTTCTCCCTCTCCCACTAGTAAAATGTACTGTGGAAAGCACTTTCTACGTGAAAAAGAACCTGCAGAGACTGAGTTCCTAAATACGAATTTTGAAGCCTAACTTTAGGCATCCATTTTCAATAGAAAATTGGCCATAGTGCATCCAGATGTAGTGGTTTGAGGATTACAGCTGCTTCCTTTTCCCAGATCACCACAACCTAAAAGAGGCATAATTCATTCAGTCTTTATGTTTGGCTATGTTTATACAGCTGTAGATATGCATACCTAAAAGGCAGATGGACAGAGAGAGAAAGTGGTTTACCAAAAGCATTCTACAATTTTTCAACAGTTTTTGAACAAACTGCAGCTTTAATGGAACTAGAGCAAAGTAAATGATCTTAAGCTATGTAAAGCACAATATGGCTTTGTAATTTTTTTTTCAGTTGTACAATCATTACTAAAAGAAGAGGCCTATTTTATTACTGCGAAAGGGGTCCTGTTATAGTTTTGCTTTGTAATTGACCATTTTAGTCAATGGCACGAATAAAAATCTCTCCGATAAACTTACTTGGCATGTTTGTAGTCACATTGACTAAAGAAATACAATGATCATGTGGGGATTTATCACTTTAATACTGAAAAATAAAAGAACATTGATAACAATCTATTTAATTTACTGTTATAAGTTATTATATTTGTATATTAAGGGTCTCCTAGTCATGACTATTTTACTGGAATCAAACTCTTCCATGGTTGTAAATACATTGAAATTCACCAGGGACAAATTTGGCACTTTATTTACAATTCACACTGAAAAAGCCTGCATTTTTTTACTTAGTTTCGTCTCCACTCAGAACTGTGGTGTCTGCATGCTACAAATAGTGATCACAAGGTTAAGAAAAAAAACACAGGCATATAATGCATGAGAAGAACTAACAGTGAACTTTATTGTAAGATGGTAGGCAACCTCTGTAGGTCCTTTGCCTTCTTTCTAGGAAATTAAATACTTAACTGAGGGATCATCTCCCACTTACTGAGTTCCTCAGTCCTTCTCTTAGTTTGGGAGCATCTTTAAATTACTTCTTTCACTACAGAATATGTAGTACAGCTAGAATTTATTAAAGCTGGAATACCTAAACTGATGAAGAATTTGCAATTTAGAAAGTGAGAACTAGGAAATAGGAAATGATGTGTGTGGGGGGGGTGCACAGGCGTACACATATATATAAGACAGTCTAAGAGTAATCCTGCAAGCAGTTACTTACCTGAGTACTATCACTACATTGATTAACAGAAATAACATTTAGCAGAATTGTACAGAACTAGGAAGAGGATTATTTTGTTTTCTCAAAAATATCAAATGAAAAACAATGAGTGCATGTCCTTTCTCATCTTTTAGACATTCAAGTGTTCGGTTTTCTTCTTCACTGTTGTATTCATTTTATGTTCCCTCACTGATTATTTGTCAGATGAAAAAATAAACTTTGTTTTAGAAGACAGGAGTATGAAAGGAGCAAAGAAAGGAAAGATGGCATAAAGAAAGCAGTGAACTGAAATTCAATACCACCTGCTGGCATAAGATTGTCTAAATTTAGTAACTGCTACAAGGCTAGAGGCGAGAATAGGCACAAATGGCTCTAATAGATCAGATTATTAAAAACAAATACAAAACACTGCAGGCTCCAAGGGCAAAAAAAAAAATCATTTCAAGTGGAGTTCAAGTCAGCATACCACTACAAGGTTACAATGACTGATTGAATATCCTGGATGAAAGCCTGCCTCTGCAAAATCCATGTCAAATCAGAACTTTTTTCCTAGAGGCAATGAGGTAGGTAAATGATAAATAAAGCAAGACAGCGTGACATATTTTTAGAAAAAAATGTATCTTCTAAATTAGATATTCACTACTGGTACTTGAGATTTTTTCCTAAGACACACCAACACCAGTGGTTTTAACCAAGATGTTTGTTTGTTTGTTTGTTTGTTTGTTTGTTTAGTGATATCTTTTATTTTTGACCAACTGTATAGTTGAGAGAGATATTAGACAAGCTTTCAGGCACAAAGTGTCCTATTTGTACAACGCCTCTCCCAACTATGCAGTTGGTCCAATAAAAAGCATCATCACAAACTATCGCCCCTTACCTCTCCAAGATTTTCTGGAGCTTCACAGCTACAACAATACTCCATATTGTAATCATTGATTTAAGTTAGGAGTGCTGGAATAAATGCAGAAACAATCACAGAAATCAGATTCTGATGTATGCTCATTCTGATTGATAAAAATCCCTGTAACTCACTGGTACCAAAGATTATTAGTATCACCTTTGGAAAGGACAATCTGCCTTCTTCCTTAAAATGTGGCATAGTTCTCAAAAAAACTACTTCTAACCTGGGAGGTTTTGCAAGCTACTGCCCAACCCCAAATGTTGCATTTAGAAGCAAGATAGTCAACAAGTGAAGAACCACCTTTAAACATACCTATCCCTGCCAATATCCTGTACTTCTCCCACTGGGGGTTCAAGCTTTTAATCTTTGTGCTCTAACTTTGTATGCTGGCTTCCTTAAAATACCAGGTTATATTTGGTGTCCATGGGGTAATATCCAAGGTCTTCAATGGAAGATAACTTACACACTTGTCTCTTCATAGCAGTAAGCCTCCTAGACAGCCAAATTCTGCAGGAATTATGAAGATGTCAGGCTTAAGGGTGAGAGCAAGAGACATGCCACTCTTTTTATAGCAGAGCTGAGGCTCTCAGAACAAAGAGTAAAAATAATTTCTTCGGCATTGGTGGTTTGAGTTGAAGCTCTAAGAAAGGTAAGGTAAAAAGCAGCAGCAAATGGGATTTTGATTTTGATTATCTTTT
>NW_017729032.1:162073683-162092068 GCF_001723915.1 Gavialis gangeticus | reverse complement strand
CAGCCAAATTCTGCAGGAATTATGAAGATGTCAGGCTTAAGGGTGAGAGCAAGAGACATGCCACTCTTTTTATAGCAGAGCTGAGGCTCTCAGAACAAAGAGTAAAAATAATTTCTTCGGCATTGGTGGTTTGAGTTGAAGCTCTAAGAAAGGTAAGGTAAAAAGCAGCAGCAAATGGGATTTTGATTTTAATTATCTTTTAAGGCAAGCAAATATTACAATGATGGGTGCTGCTATACAGATTTAGAGTAAACTACATAGGGAATCCAAGTGAGGCAGCAACCATATTAAATCAGCATTTCAAGAACAGTGACTTTGTACTTAGGCAGTCAAAAATACATGTAAATCTTTAACAGCAGTAATAGTAAATTTGCTAATCCTGGCAACATTCCTAGTAAATTATTGCACAATGCCCGTGGGAAGGGCAGGGGGAGGAGGAAAGAACAGTTAAGAGAAAATCAGGAACTTTGATCCAATTATGCCAGTTTTTCTACTGTTTCCAAGTGGATCACTGCTTCTTAGCAAATTGAAGAATGAGAGGAATACCTAGGGAAGGAGAAGACTTGAGACAAGGGTTTGTTTTCCCTACCTTTAAAAAATGGGATCTCTTTTTCTTTTTCGTTAAATTATGGTCTCAGTGATTCATTTTCTGTAGTTTGCTGATCCTTAGAAAGGATGTACATCTAATGGATAGTCATATTTGTATAAGTAAAAGCAGAGGTTTTACTGAAATGAATGACTTCTTCCTTTTGGTATCTAAATAATTTAAACATGTCTTAAGATGTTGAATTCCAGGGTCCTCAGGCCCAGGAAAAACTTGCATTGATTTCAATGATTGAGCCGCTTCTAAAAGGGGTTAGGGATACAGTCTATAACAGAACACAGGGACTGAGTGTGTGTGTGTGTGCATGTATGTGAAGCTGTTCACTTATACAAAGGGTTGTGGAGGTTGTACACATTTTGCATGAACTCACATGAATTCAGGGCATATTTCTTAATATGCTGAGCTCCAAGCATGAGTTTAATGGGGTTGAACATGTCTTAATACAACCTCGGTATCTCTCCAATTCTGAGGGCAGGCCATAGGTTTTTACTAGCATGATGTTAACTTGTTCCATGGGACTGTTCTAGCAGTGCCCATTATACTAGTGGGGACCCTGGAAAGAGATGGCATGGAGCAGGGGTGGGCAATTATTTGGGCCTGTGGAGTTTTGGTGAGCTGTCGTGAACTGGGTCAGCACCCCCACCGGTGCAACAGCTCACCCAGACACCTAGGACACTCAGCCAGGCAGCTGGGATGGGGCTGCAGGAGTGTGGAGAGTGGCATCTGGGAGAGGGAAGGGCTGGTGCAGCCAAGGCTGGGATCTCAGGGTGATGACAGCATGGAGCTGGGGACCAGAGCAGAGCCTCGTTCTGCTGCTCATACACCTCTGCAAAGGGTTCCAGTTCTGCGGGCAGGGGCATGCGGGAAGTGAATTGTGACTGCCCCAGGCCCAAGCCCCTTGCTGTCACCACCCAGAGATCCCAGGGTCTCCATAGAGACCAGCCACGACCTGAAAGGCATTTGACTAGGTGAACAGGATGGGGCCACGGGCAGGCAGGGAGCTGCATCCAGGGCTGGGTCTGGGATTGTGGGGCTGGGCCCAGGCTCAGAGAAGAGCTGCAATTTGCTCCGTGCATGCCCCTGCCTACAGAGCTCACACCCGTCCCAGGGCTGTATGGGCAGCAGATCATGGCTTATCCCTCTGCTGCCACCACCCCACAATCTCACCCCATGATCTGGTCCTCACTCATCCATCTCCCAAACACTGGTCCCCACCTGCCTGAAGCCCCATCCCAACTGCCCGGCTGTGCACCCTGCCCAGGCACATCCTGCTCCCAGTGATGGGTGTAGGGTGGACAGGCTGGAGTGCCCAAGCAGTGGGGCTGGGTCCAGTGACAGCAGCAGCAGAAAGGAGCCACCACTGCCAGGACTGTCAGAAAGTGAGTATGGCTGCTCAGCCCTGCTGAGCATCTGTAGGCAGTGGGACCAGCCACACACACCACAGCCTGGGCTGCTCCCTGCACCTGGGCTGGGCAGGATTGAGGGGCCCACCGTAGGCTAGATAAATTCCCTCAGTGGGCTGGATCCAGCCTGCAGCCCGTACTTCGTCCCCCACAGCATAGAGTCATTCTAACACCTCTGCCAACTATGGATTCTCCCCAGGTTAGCAGCTCCTTTGATGACCATACCTGCTGGGTTTGTAGCCCTTTTATGCAAGTTTCTCAGTTGAAGGGAGATGTAAGGATCCCCTGTCAATTCATACTAGGTCACTGTCTGCTGGCATCTCAGGCAGTGGGGACAGGAGCAAGCCACCCAAGTTGTCTGGCGTGTCTTGCCAGAGCCTGGCACCAGCAGCAGCTTGCAGGATGTGCTGGGCAGCCTGAGAGGCTTGTGCTGAGCAACAGGGACAGGGATGTTCTGTAGATGGAAGGATAAGGCCTCTCAGAGCTCAATCCTTCTTTCTACAGAGCCAGGCCACCCCTGATTGCCTATCAGGCACACCCCCACAGCCCCCTGCCATCACCATGAACTCTCCCCTGCACCCAGGCCTAGGCTTCCAGGATAGCCCCAGAGCGGGTCATCATAGTATGCCCAGGTGCCCAGCCAGCCAGCCAGCCCAGCAGCAAATCAGGGATGGTTCCTGCTTGGCTGCCTTCAGCAATCTCTAGTACTCTGGAAGATGTGCAGAAGCGGTCCCTACCTTCTGGCCTCAGCAGTACAGACAGCTGCGTGCCCCCCACCCAACCCGTGCCACAAAGGGTGAACATGTTCACTTCGCTCATGTTTCAATCTGCGCAGTTTAGAGAAACCTGTGAAGGTTTGACAAACTTTTTGAACATCTGTACCTAGCTGAAGTCTACAGATACTCCCACAAATTTCTGTGAAGTCTCCAGGGTTTTTGGTTGTAGCCATGTTGGTCTAAGGGCACAGGCAGGCAAGGTTCTTTGAGTAGATGTGATAGCTTTTATTAGACCAACTAAATAGTTGGAAAAAAGTTCTTAGCAAGCTTTCAGGTGCAGTCACCCTTCTTCAGGCATGGGGAGTCTCTGCTGTTCGGAGACTCCAAGGATTGAGAGGAGCTAAAAGTGTGGCAGGATGTCAGTGAAAATGTAAATAGGTACAAATTAGAAAAACAAAAGGTGAAGCAGGGAAGGGAGGGGGAGAAAAGCAAGGTAGAATTACTACCACTTTTTCTACCCTGAGTTACAATGTTTCCACCTTGAATACAATTTTCTACCTTGAATTACTACCACTGTAGTATCTCCCTTACTCATCTCTGGCTTTTCCCCCTCCTCCTTCCCTTATATCAGTTTCTTATATAAGTTCTGTTCTTGACATTTTTAATTACTGTAATTTGAATGTTTGGGGATGTAAGGCTCACTGCTACCAGGTGCTGGTATCTACAACACTACCGAAGTCAATGGAGATTAAAGGTAATCAGCTTCCTGCAGGATGGAGCTCTGTACTTTGTTATCTTTATTTATTAGCATGAGCAGTTGTTCACACTAGCAGTCAGAGTTCAATGACTACTAGCTTGCAGTACATACATTTTAGTTGCAAACAGTGGTAATCTTCCTGCTGAAGGAAGAGTGAATAGCCAGAAGAGAGATGATCCTATCTGCTTGCTGTTTTGGAATGTTGATGTAGCCAGCTATATTGATTGCTACTTTGCAGAAGAAATCATGAAACATCTGAAGCAGCAATGGTAAGGGAAGAAATTTATCAATGCTCCTTTCAAAGTTTTGTACATAAGCCAATATAAAATGGTCTTGTATTAATCCATCAGGATTTTAACAGTATTTAATATGCGATTTAGTTTAAGACTACATCATGATTGCAGTGCATGGGGGCTATGAACAAATATAAGTTATGTTGTGGCAAATACCTGTGTTAAGAAAATATTGCTTTTTTGCTCTTTCAACAGCAAAGTGAAATTCTTTCCTCTCCAGATGGCCTGGGTAGCAAGATATGCATTAAAAAATTCTTAAGGCTAGAGATGGGTAAGAGCTCCCCTTGGGTCAAGGAATAACAGTAGATAATGTTGTCATTGCTACAGCCTCAAGTTTGCAGTTGCTGGTAATGACTGGTTTCCTCTTCCGTGTACAAGGAAAAGCTGTTGATTTGGGTGATAATGGATTCAGCCGGCAAGTTCTCCATCCCAGAATATTTTTGCCTCTAAATCTGTGTTGTGGGTTATGGACCCCAGAAATGTGTACCAGGAGATGCAGAAGTCCATTTCAGAGGTCACTGAATGAATTCTTTTAAATCTGCAGGGTGTATGCTAATTCAGGGCAGCCTGTTCCAAGATTTTGGCATAAAGAACTTCACATAAACATCATTTTAACTCAGTTAATGGATCCTATGAAACTTGAGAACTTTTCTGTAAATTCTTGAGCACCACCTGGTGGCACTTATCTTGTAGAGATTTACATATGTACAGATATCACTCACAAATATACACTTAAGAGTATGGAAAAGGTTTACTGTTAACTGAAATTATTGAGGAGCCACCTCAGTAGTTGAAATCAAAAGTGTATAATTGTATTGAATATTATTTTTAATCTTGAATTTCAGGAGAAGTCTAGCCATTTTGCAAATTTTGTGCCTGTTTTTGAAGACATGTGTACCAAATGCTTCCAAACCAAATATTTTACTTATAATGGTCGATGATCTTGGTATTGGAGACGTAGGCTGCTATGGCAATGATACAATAAGGTAAGGATTCTATAAGACAGGTTCAGAGGATGTCCTTTTTGGGGGGACATGGTGTAAAAGAGCAGAAGATTCCCCTAAAATGACCCTAGAATTTCACCTGTATATGTTGTGTATATTTATTTCACCTCACTCTGTGAAAATGTCAAGGTAGGAAAAAAGAGCAGACCTTCTTGAACAGCCACCCTATCCACATATGAAAAATAACCAGCAATCCTTCAAGTTTTTCTTGTAACTGTTCTGATGATAGCACAATGTTTTTCAACCTAAAATAGACAGGAAATCTGTTCCAGTATTATTCAGCAGTAAAACATGTGCTGCTAATTATTGTCAGGGAAATGCTGCAGTTATTTATGTAACTGTTCATCTGTTTAGCTGATTACTTTATCTACATATTCTTCTGTTCAGTTGACATATAAAATACTCCACAGTAGATTTGGCATTATACGAATGAAGTAATATTATAATGTTGCACTTTGTGAGGAACTTTTGGGGGCTCTGTAATAAGAAGGTGAATGGATAATTTATCTATATCAGTATATTTATAGTTTGTGTGTCTGTCATTCCAAGATTGTATCAAAGACTGGGATTTGCTCCCAAATGACAGTTCCAAGAAACACCTGTTTATATTTTATTATATGTGAGTGCCATGATTATTCCATGTCCATGATATATTTATCCCAAGATGTCCTTTGCTGTCTTTGCATAGTCAGATTTTAGTAATCTGGAAGGTTAAATTTTATAATGAAGATCATAAATAGTTTAAATTGCTAGAATGGGAAAGAGATTTTTTTCCTCATTATATTCACTATTACGTGCATTTAAACCTTCTGCTTCCCAACTTTGGCATCTGGCAGCAAGGACATGTTAGATTACATGGAATACATAGAGGGTCTCTTTTCTCTTTAGGACCCCTAATATTGATCATCTGGCAAAGGAAGGAGTAAGACTGACTCAGCACATTGCTGCAGCTCCAGTTTGCACCCCAAGCAGAGCAGCTTTCCTGACTGGCAGATACCCCATCAGATCAGGTTGGGTCTCTCTCCAATGGTTCACTAATACCACAATTTGCCATTAAAATTCCCTTAAGTAAGAAAAACTGTAATTATAAAAATTTAACATTACTAAAAACAGTGGCCTCCTTTTCTAGTACCATGTAGCTACTTCTGATGTCTTTGCAAAGCATGCATCACACTGTATTAGTTTGTGTTTAGAAATGGTTTTGTGTCCTGTTAGTCACAGGATAAAGGAAAGAAAATGTTGCTTGGAAGCCCCTAGTCAATTTAGCTGTGCCAAAAGCTCAAAAATTGTCATAAAGTTCTTAAGATCTGGGGCTAAGCAAGCAGGAACAAAATAACTGCTGCTGTATTGGCAGATTGAGCCATGTGGAAAAAAATCAACATTAAATAGGATTAATTCAGATCTATGTGTTAACCATAAATAGGTGAAGATGGGCACATAAAGGAAGGAATTGTTCAGTAGGATACATCTAGGAGCTTAGACCAATGTACATTTGAAGCAATTTCCAAAGGGGAGAGGGGAGCTGATGTTAGAAGCAAGCAGCAGCTGTTATACTGTAACTGTCACATGCAGGAGCTTATAGCAGTTCAAGTGAAGTGCATTGCTATAATTTTGGCAAGGTTAAAACTGGAGGGATTTTGCTTCTCTACAGGCTCAGAAATTCGTAACTTGTGCATCATAATAGCAGCAGCTTCCCCTTCCCTTTTGAAGCTGCTTTGAGTGTTTGTTTCTCCGTACCCCAGGGTTATAAGCAATAAGGTAAGCAAATACAAGTCTAAACTTTATATAAAGACAAGATTTTTCACAGTGAAATCAGTTAGATGTTGAATAGACTTTCAATTATAGTAGTGCAAAACTCTACCACCAGTACCCCAGTTGCTTATAACTAGACAAAGATCCCGGGTCACATCCTGATCTGATATTAATCAGTCTAGCATCACTAAAATGAATAGAAATATACTGGTTTACACCAACTGACAGGAGTCAGTTCAGGTCATGTAGGGTTCATAAATGGCTTTGCAGGTCTGTTACATTTTGAAATTTATGATCTTTGACAGTATGTTATTGAAATTTGGTTTTAAGGGGAATGTGACTTTGCATTGATCTGAAAGGAATATGAGAAAATGAAATAGTCATGCATTATTATTGTATTAAACTTCAGGCATGGGTTCCAGCATCAAGCAACGCATTGTTTTTTGGAATGGTGCCTCAGGAGGCCTTCCTCCCAATGAAACAACTTTTGCCAGAATACTGCAGCAGCAAGGTTATACCACAGCACTTATAGGTATGATACATCAGATGTACTCTCTTTCCATCCCTGTCCATTGGCATCCTGGTAACTGGGATTTTTTTCATGGTTAGAATCAGTTAGAATTGCAATCTCTACAACACTTTAAGCAGTCTAACGTTTGAAAAATACAGTCCATTATAGAAAAAAATGTTAGTCCATGTTTGATAAACCCAAGGGGAATGTGTGTGGATATACACACTATTTAGTAGCCACAAAACAGAAATCACTCCAAAGAAATCAATCAAGTATATTCTCAGCACATAAAAACAGAAACTGGAATGTATTTATGCATGCCAGCTGGTAGCCAGTCTTTATTGATGGCCTTAGTTGAGTCACTGAGTGGCTGCTGGCTGCTTCTGCAGCCTCCTTATTACTGGGCATGTCTACACATGCATTTGATCCAGAAACAGTTGGTTCGTGAGTAAACTACCTGAGAATAAATGCTCCAAGGCAGACATCTACACATGCAGGGAGGCAGGCACAGATTTGCTGCTCCTAACAGCAAACTGCTCCTGCATCATGAGGCCCTGCAATGGGCCCCAGCCACCACTAGGGGAAGCTGGAGGCCACAGACCATCTTTAAAAGGCAGCCCCACTCCCTGTTTCCTAGCCAGCCACTTTTCTAGCTGGGAGCAGCATGAACAGCATAGAAACAGCATGCAGCAGCTCTCTCACCACAGCCTCTGCCTCCCCATGCCATGGCTGTTCCAACCCCTGACCCTGGCAGCAACACCCAGTGCTCCAGGCTCCTGATGGCCACCATGCTGGCCCTGCTGGCCCACCGCGATTACTGCTGTCTGGCCCACAGCAGTCTGGGCCCTGCCGACTCCCCCACATTCAGCAACTACCTGGGCCCACCCTGAATGCCACCATGAATGACAAACAGTGGATGGAGGCATTCTGCCTGACCCAGCCCACCTTCCAGGACCTCCTGGAGCTATTCCACCTGCACATGGAGTGGCAGGACACCACCATGCGGCAGCCCGTCCCCATGGAGACACTCTGCTGGCCATCACCCCACTCAAGCTGGCCATGCCCACCGGCCTCCAGTATGTCAGCTACCATTTTGGATTGGACAAGGGCACCACTGGAGAGGTGGTCCTGGAGGTGTGAGCCACCCTACAGGATGTGCTGGGGCACACGGTGCTCTACATGCACAACCACCTGGCAATGGTGGTGGAGTTCCATGCTCTGGGCTTCCCCCACTGCATTGGGGCCTTTGATGGGACCTACATACCTGTCACCTGCCCATGCCATGGTGACTGCCCCACTACAGCCAGCAGGGCTTCCACTCTGTCATGCTCCAGGCCATCGCTGACCACTGTGGCATCTTCATAAATGTGAGAGCCGGCTGAGCAGGCAGTGCCCAGGATGCCCACTAGGGCTTTGTGAAACTTCGGTCCCTGATTTGATTCAGTGGAGATTTGGCCTGATTCAGTTGATGAATCTCTGAATCTGAATCGAGTCAAGAGACCTTTTAATCTCTCTGAATTGAACCGGAACCCTCCAATCGATTTGGAGAGATTGGGAAAGATTCAATGATTTGGAGATAGACACAGTTTTAAATGTTTTTTCTACATACCTCAAGGTACCAGCCAGCTCATGAATGCTGAAATACTGGGGTGGATGGAGCATCCCACAGGAGCACAGGGGGCTCCCCAGCGTGCTTGGCAGCAGACCCAGAAGTGGACCAGAAGCACTTCCGGTCCACTTCTGGGCCCACTGGGGAGCACACAGGGGCCCCCCTCCACCCTCGCAGCTCAGTGACTGGTACCTCCTGGGTCTGGGGGGGCATCTGGAGTCCCTCTGTGGGTGATTACTGTGCTGGGGGGCACAGGAGGGTGCAATCAGCAGTAGACCCAGAAGTACTTCCAGTTCACTTCCGGGTTTGCCACCAAGCAGGTGGACCCCTCCCTGCCCCACACACACACTTCTGTGGGATGCTCCATCCGCCCTGGCATCGCAGCATTCATGAGCCGTGCCTATGCCTTGCTGATTATGATGACCCATGTGTGGCTTGTGTGTGTGTTTCTATTACCAAGGGGTTTCTCCCATGTGTGATTATCATACTTAGAGGTCTAAATCCTATTTCACATGCCTAAGAAGAACTGATGCACCCTTGTAACTGAAGCTTTTGGCACTTACAGTCTGAGATTCAGGCTATTGACAGACATTCAGTGGGTGTGTCTACATAAGCATTTACTGTGCAGTAAGTAGTTTTTATACCAGCATCTACACGTGCAAGAATTACAGTGCAGTAACACACAGTAAGGCTATGTGGACTGACTTGAGATGAAAGTTAGTCCCAAATCTGTCCACACATACAGCGCCACCTTGCAGTAAGGCATCTATATGTGCCTTACTGTGCAGTAACTACCTGCATCATGCAGGGATCAAATTTACACCCAAGTCGGCGTAAGTCACCATAGTTACTGCACAATACAGGTGCACACATATAGACATGTGCCCATATGGCACAGGAATTTTCACTTACTGTGCAGTAACCTAAGTTTAAACCACAGTGGAATCTGATCTGTGATCCCTGACTGAAGTAGCAGTCAGCTGAACAGGACTCCCAGTTGTGGGAGCACATCAGAGCTACGAACTCCATGCACTTCTGTGGCTGGCAGCCTTGATAAGTTGACCAGTGTCTCCAGCTGCAAGAGCATGTCCTTTTCTGCCTTGGGGGAAGTAAAATCCAAACTGTGTTTAAGTGCCACTTAGGCACTTCTTATATCACAAAGTTCCTTCGTAAAGTGAATAATTACATTGGTATTTGAACTCAGTCACAAATTTTCTCTCCTAATTTTGGACTTTTCCCCCAGTGAAATTCTGTTAATCGAGTTGAGAAAGAGAAGAATGAATGTTCTGTTTATTGTATTCCTCCCTGGAGGGGGGGCAGGGGGTGCAAATCGGGGCAATGGCCCTGGGCCTCGCGTTTTGGGGGGCCCCCGCGGAGCTGGGTAGAGTGGCCACAGTGACTCCACACTGCCGCTGGCTTCATGTCCAGCCACTCAGTATGTCCCCCTTCCTCCCCACACCAAGTCCACCACCAAATCTGACGTGTCCAGCTGCTCAGCACCCTCACCCCCCACACTGCCAAATCCACCACTGGCTTCCTTGCATCCAGGGGCAGGGCCCCAAAAAGGCTGATTTCCCCCAGGCCCCGCACCCTGCTCGGGTCATCTCTGGTCCTCCCCTATAACTTTTACCTGAGAGTCTATGCCAACTATATACAAGAAAGTCTTCTTGGTTGAGCCACTACATTATACTTTAGTGCAGTGGACAAATTGTTAACAATAGGAGAAAAAGTACCTACAGTTAATGAAACAGGTTTTAAAGTCTTTGATTTGTATTTTCAGGCAAGTGGCATTTGGGTGTGAACTGTGAATCCCGCAACGATCACTGCCACCATCCTCTAAACCATGGCTTCAATTATTTTTATGGAATGCCTTTTAGCCTTGTGAACGAATGTCAAGGAAGAGAAAATCCTGAGCTAAGCCAGTCTTTGCAAGATACCTATTGGCTTCACACTCAGATAATTGCCCTTGCTGTGTTTACACTTTTGATTGGAAAACTTACCAATTTATTCTCAGTGAAATGGAAGACTATTACATGTTTTGCCACATGTGGTTTCCTGTTTTTCATCTCCTGGTTCTCCAGCTATGGATTTACGAAGTACTGGAATTGTATCCTGATGAGAAACCACGACATTACTGAACAACCAATGAAGCTGGAGAAAACCACTTTCAACCTTCTTAAAGAGACAGTTTCATTTATTGAACGGTAAACAACAAAAAACACATTACCTTTCAATGTATTTTACCTATTTTGTTACCATTTGACCAGGCAGCTGGCATGCTGTGATAATTGCCTATTATTCTGGCCAGTATTGTTTAATGGCTTTCTGGGATTCCTTGTCTGTCAGTATCCCTCTGTTGTTCCTTGTCTTATGCTTAGTTCATAAGCTCCGTAGGGAAGGGAATATAATTTTGTTTTGTTGGTATACCAGCTACACTCCATCTTGGTCCATGAATGGCTCTCTAAAACATTAGGCGCATAGTACAAAAATATTAGTTTGACAGACAGTCTGCATGTCGAGATAACTGAAGAAAATATTTTTCAGCTAAAGAGTTTTTCAAAAGTAATACTGCCTCTTTGGACTGCATTGTTTAGAACGGGGTGGTCAATTATTTGGTCCCACAGGACACACAGGCAGTTCTGGGGAGCTGCTATAGGCCGGTCAGCAACCTCCCCCACTCCCCACCACAGTACCTCAGAGCTTGCATGCCTAGCTCTTCCTCCCTGCCACTGCTAACAGCACACAGCCCCAACCTGAGCCTTCCCTATGCCTACTCTAGGCTGCCTGCCCACACTGAACAGTGGCAGTAGCCAGGCAAAAGCTGCTGCTTGGCATGGGGGAAGAGCAGCCCCTCTCCCTCACTGCCGCCAGGCCCTTCTTGATGCAGCTTCCCGGAGCCCATGCCCAGGCTACTGTGCAACTCCTCTCTACTGCTGTCACTGCCACCTCCAGGCCATCCAGCGGTGGCAGTGCAGAGGAGCTACAGGGCATCCCGGGTGCAGGCTCCAGGAGGCTGCAGCAAGAAGGGCCTGGCAGCGGAAGAAGGGACAGGTCACTTTTCCCAAGCTGAGCAGCAGCATCTGCCCAGCTGCTGCCACTGCTGCTTCTTCTCAGCATGGGTAGGTAGTCTGGAGCAGGTGTGAGGTGGGCCAGGGTAAGGCCACATGCACAGGTTCTGCCTAGTCTGGGGCTTGTCTGCTCCACCAGGCCAAGTCTGGAGCAGGCATATGTCGAGCCTGGGTCAAGGCTGTGAGCATGGGTCCCTGCCAGTATCATGGGGCTAGGACCAGCAGCAGTGGCATCCAGAAGGAGCCACTGCTACCTAAAAAGGCAGTCCAGCTGCAGAGCCACCCTGACCCACCTGCCAAAAGGATTGTCCCCCCGAGGTTCAGAGTAATGTTAGTAAGTTCCACTAGACTATAGATTAGGAGCTGGGGTGGTATGGGTGCTAAAGCACATTGTTGTTAGCCTAGAGATTGAAAGTTCAATCATAGCAAAAGTACTTACAGCATGGCCTGTCATAATCCATCAAATTCTGTTAAATACCTTGTCACAGGGACACAGGAAAAGAGCCTAGCTCTTTATTTTCATTTGCATGTATCCATGGGAAAAATCTGAGCCTAGCTGAGATTTTACTTCTACTACTAACATGACTGTTTGCAGTAAATGGGACAATTCTATTCTCTGTGTAACATTTTAATGTGTCCTATACACAGAAAGAAAACTTTTGGCTCTCATTTCTTTCCCTAAAAAAGATTTTTGTTTTTAAATTAAATTTTCAAAGTGAAAAAGAAAGCGAAAATATGATTTTTCTTTAATTTTGCATCAGGTAAAATCTCAGTAACACGATTGTGCAATGTCAGCTACACCTAACTTGGGACCAAAAAAAAAAGGCCTAGTTTTAGTTTGGAAACAATTCAGAAGCAAAATTATTGAACTCTGTTATCCTAAAGAACCTCCAGATTCAAGAAAGTTGAATCTGAAATTTGTTGTGGCCTCCTGTAGTGCTTCTAACTTATTATTAGCAGGATGTTGAATACAAATTTTAGTAATACATTTCAAAGTGTTTTTGTTTGATTGATTGATTGATTTTGTTTTTCCACTAAAAAACTCTTCTTGTAAAAATGTGGCATTAATTATTTTTGCTGGCTTCTAGAAGCAAGCAAGATCCATTCCTCCTGTTTGTTTCCTTCTTACATGTCCACACGCCCCTCATCACAACAGAGAAGTTTCGTGGGAGAAGCAGTCATGGTTTATATGGTGATAACGTAGAGGAGATGGACTGGCTGGTGGGTGAGTAGACTTTATTTGGATTTGTAAGTAAGTAAATTAAAATAAAATTGAGGCCACTGGCAACACATAGGGGGTGCACATGCACTCCTTAAGATCAGCCGTGCACCCCCTGGAAGCTCCAGCCATGAAACCTGAAGTGTTACCGGAAGTGCACTTCTGGTTTCACTGCTAGCTTAGCAATCCGTAGTGGGGGACACCCTCCCATCACTGATCTGGTGCCCCCCCCAGACTCAGGAGGCATCAGTTGCCCATGATTGAGGCACTAAGTGCCCCTACCACAAATCGCAGAAACACATAACATTAAACTGTCTGAAACTGAGCTCTCAATTATATGTGTGCATCCAAAACATCATTCTCCCCTTGTACTCGACCTTGCTGAGGTCACAGCTGGAGTACTGCATCCAGTTTTGGGCTCCACAATTCAAAAAGGATGTGGAGAAGCTTGAGAGAGTCCAGAGAAGAGCCACGCGCATGATCAGAGTTCAGGAAACCAGACTGTACGACGAGAGGCTGAGAGCCATGGGGCTCTTTAGCCTGGAAAAGCACAGGCTCGGGGGTGATCTGATGGCCACCTATCAGGGGTGACCACCAGTATCTGGGGGAACGTCTGTTCACCAGAGCGCCCCAAGGGATGATGAGGTTGAACGGTTATAAACTACTGGAACACTATTTCAGGCTGGACATAAGGAAGAATTTCTTTACTGTCCAAGCCCCCAAGGTCTGGAACAGCCTGCCGTCAAAGGTGGTTCAAGCACCTACATTGAACACCTTCAAGAGCAAATTGGATTCTTATCTTGCTGGGATCCTATGACCCCAGCTGACTTCCTGCCCTTTGGGTGGGGGGCTGGACTCAATGATCTTCTGAGGTCCCTTCCAGCCCTAATGTCTATGAAATCTATGAAAACACTGTTACACTGCACTTTACTTTTAGTGTGCACCATTATCCTTAGAAAACAGTTGGCTTAAGACCATCCATCTCTCAAGAACACCTTCTGGTGTATTCTTTGATAGTTACAGTGCCATGTTGAAGATAATCAGTGTGTAGGACACACTTTTTTAATGTTCAGAAAAAAAACATGTGGGACCTTTTTCCTAGTTCGTATTTATTTAAGAGTTGCTGGCATGTGGTCTCAAAGAATGCCTTTCTCATATATTTAATCCAGAGTGGTTCAAATATGGTAATTGTTAGTAAAAACTTGAATGTGCACTTTACTGCATTTTATTTCTGGGAGCTTCTGTCTGTTGCGTGTGTCTATATGGCTCCCACCCCTCTAGTATCACCTCAGAATCCTTAATGGTATTATCCTCAGAGTTGCTGTGAGGATTTTACAGATGGGTAACTGAGGTAAAGAAAGACTCAGCAAACTGTTCAAGGACACACAGAAGTCAAATAATGCTAATGCCCTAACCAAAAGGCATTGAGAAGCCTGGGTGAAGGATTACTAGTTCAATTTACTTCCTGATTGTTTTTTTTTTTCTTTTTTTATGGCAATTACTATTACCTAGAAACATGTGTAAAAATACTTTCATCTAGACCCATGATTTTCCTATAATATGTGATTCTTCTTTATATTTTTATTATTGTGGGGCTATACAAAGGTGTGATAATAGTCAATATCTGATTCATACAAGAACTTCATCCAAGACTTTGTGTAGGGCCTAATACAGTGCTTATTGAACTCACTGGAAAGGTTTCCTTTGACTTCAGTGGGCAATCAATCAGGTCCTTAGAGTCTGTTTCTGTTTTACTATAGAACAACACACTTTTCTTTATTTATAGGCCAACTTTTGGAAGCAATTGACAAGGAAGGACTAAAGAATAGCACATTTGTGTATTTTGCATCTGACCATGGCGGTTTCTTGGAGGCTCAAGAAGGAAATGTCCAACGAGGGGGCTGGAATGGAATATATAAAGGTGAGAATGATGTGGAATATTTTCCTGTGTTTTCTGTAGTTCCTACTCCACCTCTAAGTGGTCTAAAGCTGCATGCATATGTTCAAATCATCCAGGAGAACTCTCCCAGGTTTGTTTCCCTCAGAGAAAAAATTACCTGGAGAAAACTGTACAGAAGTTCAAGGAGAGAAGCAAAGAGCCTGCAGTGCTGATGTAGGGTTGCCAGGGATCCCTAGAGCAGGCATCCCAATGAGCTTTGCAGGCTTCTTTTTCTACCCAGAGACAGTTGACAAAGCAAGGGCACAAGTCAGCACTGATCAGCTTGCTACCTCAGGAGACCATGCCCCTTAAGAACTCCAGCTCAAAATCCCCCTCTCCTTTTAGTGAGGCTTTGACAGAGGAGATCCAGAGCTTCTCTCCTCTCTTATCAAGAAGTTATACAAAGTGGTATAGTCTGGGCAGAGGCAAGGGTCTGCCACACAAGGGAAGGGGGCCAAGGGGATGCCACATAAGGCAAGTGGTGTGGGTCTGTGGCTGTCCCATGCACAGAGGTCTCCACCCTGAACTCTCTGCACCATGATCCAGCCCAGCTGCAGCCCAGCAGGGACCTAAGTGCTGCACTTTGTGCCAGGGGGGCTGGGGCTACCCAGGCAGGGGGGAACAAGTCAGCTGGTTCTGGTCTGGCCTGAGTAGCCTAAGTAGGCCCACTGAAAAATGCAGAAGCAGAACATGTCCCCTAAAGCCTTCAGGACTAGACTTTTCAAAACCCAACGAAGTCAGGGTATGGGTTCTTCTCCCTGCCTGGCTGGGACTGACACATGCTCTCCCCTGGCCCTGTGGGAGGGGGAGGGAAAGGGAGCAAAGCTCACTGGGATTCCAGAGAGCAGCTCTACAGCTCCTTTTGGACCCCTACTTGTACAGACATTCAATCTCTTGAGACAGATTCTCCTAGAAGCCACTTCATTCAGGTTGTTCCTGAGTTATAGTTCTCCCATAGTTGCTAGTTTTCTCTTGGAGAAAAATTATGAGCATTCGTGTACTCGTGGTTTCTCCCAAGTGAGCAGAGACTGAACATCTGTTCACAGGCTACGTGACCTATGCTGTTACTTACATCTAAATGTTGGGCAGCAGCTATAGAAGCATTAAATTCAATAGAAGGAGGATGAAGAAGAACCACTGCCATCTTTTTTTAACAATAGCCTACCCAAGAAATGGGAGACCTGAGTTCTAGGCTCCTCTCACCCAGAGGCACTTGAATCCATACCTTCTACTTTGCAGGAAACTTGCCATTCCCTTGATTTATCACACAGAAGGGTGTGATATAGCAAATCTGTTCTGAGGATACCAAACATCTCAACATCCTAGTCCCTTTATGAAACTCTCCCTAAGTTACCTGACTAAGATAATATACAATACAGCAGCAGAACAGGGAATTCTACCTGTGCCTCTTACCTTACAGCGAAGTCTCCTAACAGAGGAAGTGTGGTTCTGTAGTTATCATGAAGCTCCTATACCAGTAAAGTTTGCAAGCATCTCACTAAGCTAGCTTTTACCATTTCAACCCCTTGCCTTATCACAAGAAAAACACAACAGTAGCAGAGAAAATAAACAGTGGAAATGACTAGATGAAGGTTGAGATCCCAGTAGAGGAGAAATGAGAAATATGAGCTAAGAGAAGGTGAGTAAAATGGAACATGATAGACGCATAAAAATAATGTTCGAAAGACTATGAATTGGGTATTCCAATTTATGCTCTGCTCTATTAAATGAACAAGGAGATACCAAATGAAACTGAACAACAATACATCGTAGAGCAATAAATCACAACAAATAAGTAAGCTGTGGCATCCATTGCTACAAGATATCATTACATCTTACAGCTTTGTACGATATGACAAAAAATTATATAACAATAATATGAATAATAATACTATCAATTGTCAAATAAGATAAAACAAGTAAAAAAATATTAGGGTTAAGTTACATGTTACATAGAACATACTAAGGACACTTAAAACATGAGTGCCCACAGGTTCAAGCTCATTAATTCACACTAAGTGTCCTCTCAAAGTTACAGCACATTAAGTGAAGATTATCTCTGGATTGTGCTCATGTTTGGGTAACTTCAGTCTGGTCCATGGAGAGAAAATGAGCAATTTGCAGTCCCCCAACATCCCAAGATGCTCTGCTCCCAGCTCTGCCTCCCACTTCAAGCAAAGATAGAGCCCAGGTATCCTGGTCTCTAGCCATGCACCTGTTTACCAACCCTCTAGTGGCAAGCAAGAAACAATATTACCATATGTAAGCAAATACAAAACAAATCTCAACTTAAGATGTATCCCCAATAATTAGATTCTATACACAGAAAATCTATAAATGTATTATAATTTTCCATGCTTGGTAACTAATTATTGAAAGATTATCTAAAATTTGTCCTGCACCACTACTGCAGGTAGTAAGAGGAGAGGTCATGAGAAGGGATGTAATGGAACAGGCGGTGGGCGAGGCAGTAGGGGGTCCCGTGTTTAGGGGCAGATAGTGGAGGAGGGGCAGTGGGAGACAGGCAATAGGTGGCAGGTGAGGGAGGCAGGCAGTGTGGAGGCAATGGGGCAGACAGTGAGAAAGGCATGCTACCTGCTGCCTGCTCCTCCCACTGCCACTTACCACCCAATGTGCCTGCCCCACTCTGCAGCCCCAAGTACCCCTTCCCCTGTGCCCCTTTTCCTCCCTCTGTGCTGCTTCTTCACCCCACAGCCTCAGGTCCCCAACCCCGCTTCCTCCCATCTCCATCCCTAAAGGCTCCCCTCCACCTGCCCCTCCACCTTCTCCTTTACCTTTGCCCTGTGACAGCAAGGTCTATCCCTACTGCAAGTTGGGGCATGGAGCATGGCTCCAGCCAGGCCCCATAGCAGTGGCTTGGAACCAGAACTGCTGCTACAGGGCCAGGCTGGAACATGTGCTCCGTGCTCCAGACTGCATCCAGGACAGAGCCTGCTGGTAAGGAAGGGCACGGCAGACGGGGAGACAGGGGAAGAAGCAGCATGGGGAGGAAGGAGACTGGGGGCTGCAGAGGAGGGGCAGTGGGACATGCAGAGGTAGCAGAAGACAGACAGCAGTTGTGGCCCCAGCCCCAGCCCTGGCCCCAAGTTGGGGCCTGAGTTGCAGCAGCTGTCTGTCCCCCGCTGCCTCATAATTGATTGTAGGGCAAGGAGCATTTCCCCCCCATTAAGTGGGGCAAAAAAACTCATATTTTACTCAAATACAGTAACCCTTAACATGCAACTGCTTGCAGCACATTCTAATACCACTTAATATTCCACAGATTTAGTAGGGCCTAAGTATAACATGTAATTTCACCCTTACATTTCAGGACACAGTAAAAGGAACTTCCCTTGTAGGGAAGTTAGTCCATAATTGTCCCCTAGCTTTGTTTATACAATAAAATCAAGATACTTCACAGGATTAGGTTCCTTACCTCCCCACAGAGATACAGGTTTATGAAATAACCATGGGTATAGATTCAGAGTCACAGTGAACAGCTGAACAGGA
>NW_017729032.1:162057925-162068683 GCF_001723915.1 Gavialis gangeticus | reverse complement strand
ACGCATCACTCAGAGATCATGAGAACTGTGGTTTTCTCTGATAAAAAAATTCCAAATTTTCTGATTTAAAAAAATAACCCAAAATCGACATTTTTCAATTATTAAAATGAAACACCACTATATCTATATCTATATCTATATCTATATCTATATCTATATCAGCATTAGTATATGTATATGTATTAGTGGTGTTTCATTTTAATCATGGGAAAATGTGGATGAGGGAGGGGGGGCATTTATCAGAAAATTTGGGATGTTTTTTTATCAGAGAAAACCAGGATCCCTGCTGATCAGCTATGCTGGACTGTGGTTGTACTCTAGCTGAGTGGAGAAGCAGCACTCTTTTAAATAAAAAAAGTCAGAGCAAGCAGCTGTACAATTCATTCTTCAGTCATCGACCCACTACAGATTAAGCAGGTTGTAACTGGGTTCTACTATACCTCCCCCTTAACATCAGGTTTTACCAATTATCTACACCAGTGCTTCTCAACCTTTTTAGATTTGAGGCACCCCTGGACAGAATCAAGGCACCCCCTGGAAAATGTCAGCTCCTAGGACATTGATAAGGTTGGGAGGAGGCACTTTAATAATTAGAGTGGCTCCAAGAGCTGCTCTAATTAAAGTTCCTGAAGTATCTCATGTATCAGCATCCCCAAGCTTCAAAATGGTAATGGGGGCACCATTCATTTGATGAGCTTTAGATAAAGCACCCCTGCCACCATTTAAGCGCAGAGATGCTGATATATGAAATGAGGTGGCTGGCTGGAGTGCAGTAATTACCAAGCTCCAGCAGACTCAATTAACCGAGTAATTACAGCTCATCAAACCAGCCTCTGTGCTCGTGTATAAGCACCCTTAGTTTTCACTCTTTTTATGCTTACAGAAAAGTAATTGAGTAGTTTTTCTGTTGCAAAAACCCAGAAAGACCACAACTATGGATTGACACGAAATTTCTGGGTTTATTCTGTGAATCGTGTTTGTAAATATTGTGTGGCACCCCACAGCACTCTTGAAAGGATTTCAGGGCATCCTGGCATGGTGTGGCACTCCAGTTAAGAATCACTGATCTACAGGCAACCGAGCAGGTTTGTCTTGATTTTATGTGTTTGTTTCCCGAAACAGGTTGGTTTCCAAGGTGTTCTCCTGTGTTTACTTATGATGGCAGAAAGAAAAGAGCAACAATAAGGCTATTTAAGTACCTATATTAGATAATATATCTGTAGTTCAATATTTTCTAATATTTGTCTTGTAACTGTACATTTGCATTTCCTGGTTTTCAGAGTCATAGATTTAAACTGCATTGTTTTACTGAGAGTTTTTTTTCCCCCTGCAGCTATTAATACATATTTATAATCTTCTCTTTAGCTCCACAATATATTTTTGTCTGGGAAATATTTAATATTCCCTTTGGTTTACACTTTAAAATGGTATTCAAAGCATGAAATATTTTGAGTTAAGAAAGCCAGTACACTGTGGTACACCAGACTGGGGGAGGAGTTGTAGGAAGATCAAATGAATATAAAAGGAACTCAAAAAGAGAGAGACCCCTTAGACTGCTGCAGGAGCATCCCATCAGGATGCAGACAGCTGCACAGAGTCTCTTTATAGAGTTCCCTTTAGGGCTGTAGAGTACTTCAGATTCCTGCTTGTGTGTGCTGCCTTCTGGAATTGCCTCAGAGGATCTCTAAAATTGTAGATTAACTCATAGTCCCTGCAGACTGTCAACCATCTTTCTGAGCCTACCTCTAGGACTATGAAGCACTCCACTGTGCTCCTTCTGCATCTGGTTTTGGATGGCCTGATGAGACCTGTGTTGCCCCAGTCCACTTTCCCAAGCATCACATAGGATTGCTGCCTCTCTTCCTAACATACTGTTCAGCCTGTCGGGTCTTGACCATGAAGCAGGCCTCTGGTGAGAGTGGGATTTTCCAATCATAAAATTCCACATTAACATAAAGTAACAGATCTGAATTTCTAACAAACTGCTTTTCTGGTAAGCAAGAGATGATGAGTTCATAAATGCCAAGAATATGTCTTAATATAAAAGTATAGAGATAGTATTAACTTTGGGGAGAACAAAGTCTACCCTGCCCTTAACAATCCCAAATTAAGTCAGGTCTATTTTCATTAAGGCACTTATTTTGGTTATGTATATTTGTGCATGTATGTCTATTGAGCATATAAATTCTATTATCTTTACTTCCTGACTTATGTCTTACTGGTATTTCTTATTTCTCCTACAATTGTTTCTTTTACAATAGGTGGCAAAGCTATGGGAGGCTGGGAAGGAGGGATCCGTGTGCCAGGGATAGTTAGGTGGCCAGGAGTGTTACCTGCAGACACAGTCATTGATGAACCTACAAGTCTAATGGATATTTACCCTACAGTTGTTCATTTGGCTGGAGGCACAGTGCCACAGGACAGGTAGAGACTGTTTAATGAATCATATTTTATCTATCTTATAGGTGATGGGAAAAGTCTATGTTCTTGAATTAAGTGAAAGCTGAACTGGGGGGAATGTAACCTTATTTCACTCAGAAGTAAACCGCTTCAGTTTTGTTTCCATTTACCATGAGTAAATTGTAGGCACAGGAACAGTTACTGCATTCAGAAAGACCCTACATTTTTAACATGCTTTAACTTGTTTGTTTCATTGGGGGTCTCATAGATGATTAATAAACACACTTTCATTTGTTTGTCCATATTAGAATATTAACAAAAGTGAAAAACGGTTTTCTTTTATAATGAAACAATAGAAATTTGAGCAAAAAGCTGGGAGCTGGAATATGTGGGCTCTGTTTCTTGGAATCATAAGGTTGGAAGGAACTTTAGACCCTCAGCCATCCCGAACAAATGCTTTTCTGGCCTTTTGTGGAAAATCTGCAGTGAGGGAAGTTGCACAATGTCCCTGGGCAGCTTATTCTATTGTCCTGCTAGTATAACAGTTAGGATGTTTTTCCTGAGAATTCCTCCAAGTTTGCTTTGCTGCAGTTTAAAACCTCCATGGCAGTGAAACAAACAATGTTTCTCCATTTTCTGTATGGCAGTCTTTACATATATTAGAAAACTGTCCCCTTCCTCACCCTGCCCCCACACACACTTTACCTCCTTTTCTCCAAATTAAATATGACCAACTTTTTTTCATATGGCTCGCATTCCAGTATCTTTATCATCTTTGTCATTTGCCCTTGTATCATCTGTAACTTCTTTACATCCTTGTGTTTGCTTTTTCTTGCAACTGTACTACATTGTTGATTCATGTTTTGTCATTAGTCACTCTGTGACCAGAGGTGGTCCGACCCTTGAGACAAAGTTTACTAAAATTTGATTCTTAACGTTAGACGCACAAGTCCATATTTAATCATCTAAATAAATAGCCTGATTTTTCATTTCTTCTGGGCACCTAAAGCTGCCACTGACTTCAACCTCGGTACCAAACTTCAGAAGAATTGATCTTCACCTCTCAATGGCTGTAGTTTATTTACTCTTCTGTAAAATTATGGTAGTGCTAATTTGCATCAACAGAATGGCTTATTGGTAGCATGCTGCTTTTCTAATAGCTTTGGATGAAAGGTACAATAAAACTAGAAGCTATTGTTAATTATTGTATGGTTGACTCCAATGTGTCTACACGGCTAAAAATGTTAGCATTCCCTCTATTGAATCTCAGTTTGTTTAAGAATTGTCATTTTCCATCAGAAACCTGAGGAAAGTCACCTGCTCCAGCTTGGTGACTTCCATTCTGTCTGTCACATTAGGGTAATCGATGGTCGCAACTTGATGCCTTTACTGCGGGGAACAGTTCAGCACTCAGACCATGAGTTCATGTTTCACTACTGTGGTGTGTACTTACATGCCGTGCGGTGGCACCAGAAGGACAGTGAGTATAAACGTTCTTCTTACAGCAGGTCGGCTAGGCCATTTGATAGTCTTCCTTGGCAAGCTAAACAACAAGGAAATATTTGGGGTGATTTATTTCCTTGAGCACTCAGTTGTGAAGGGTGCACTATGGCTAAATGGGGAGCTCTCACATGGTTTCCTAAGCAGTATGGTTTATGACTAGTACTAAACCACAATCCTAGGAGGTGCTGCATCATTGCAGCTAGATGTAAAAACAATTAAGAGAATTGCTACGCAATAGATGCAGTCCCACATTTTTAAGCCGAAGAAGTTATTCACTTGTTTTAAGTCCCATTTTGTCTGCTGAATTGAGTTTTTTTTCACTTATAATGCTCTGCTGTGGAAGTAAGCTAATTGGCATCAGCTGTCATACATTTCATAATCATGGCTTAACTCTGAACAGGGTGCTGCACCCAGGCTAATTAGTGTAGCTGTCATGCAACCTGGGATCCATCGCTTTCTCTGCTGAGAGAATTCAAATTCACTTCTTCCACCTCCCAGAGGAGTGTACTAAAAATGAAGCAATGGGGGATGGAGAGAGCATCACTGTTCATGTCTCCTTTGGAAGCTTCATCACTGAGTAGAAAAAGATTTTAAGATTAATTGGGCTAATGATTCATTGGGCAAAGAGCACAAACAGAAACGTTAGTCTGTAGCGAAGCAGGTAGGACTCACCTTGGTACACGGGCAGTCCTAGGTTCTACTCCCTACTGACATGACAGTTTCTAAAACAGGGATGAGCAATTATTCTGGGCAGAGGGCCGCTTACTGAGTTTTGCCAAGCCATCAAGGGCCACATGACAGGCAGACCAGGATAGATAAATATTAATTTTCTAAATTTTTAGGAGCCCTGTGGGCCGGATAGAATGGCTTGTTGGGCTGCGTCCAGCCCCCAGGCCACATTTCACCCACCCCTGTTCTAAATGTTACATTAAATAGGTCTTTGGATAAAATCTAGATACTGGGACCAGAACCCAGGTCTACTACCATCTCCCAGACACTACCAGGCTGTTCTATATCTCATGCTTTTGCTCTAACTTAAGGAGCAATAGTAGGGCCTAGAATGGGAATCACACTGGGGTTCAAGGGCTAGGCTGTTCTGTATTGTCAGGACATGGAGACTTTAGATTGGATGGCAATTGAATGGGGGTTTTGAAGATCTAAATTTTGGAGTCTGGCACCTAAAGGGCAGCAGGGTGCTTAAGCCCCTTTGAAGATCTAGTGCTGGGTCTATATATCTTAGCTGTTCAGTGGGTGTCTACACATACTTTTACATGCGCCTAAACTTAATGCACATTAACCTAATGCATATCAAGGCAATTTAGGCAGACATCCACACATGTATGCACTAAGGTACATTAATGCAGGTGTGAGGACCAACTTGGAACTAAAGTTAGTCCAAAGTCAGTGGACACGCACTGCATTAATGTGCATTAGTGCATCTACATGTTCACTAATGTGATTTAGCTATTCATGCATACATTTGATACCTGATTTATGCAAGTATGAAATTTAAGTTTGAATAACCTAAAATCGTCAGTTTTAAGGCATGTTAAAAGTGTGCATGTGTAGACACATGCCCTTAATGCACCTTAAATTGGGCTAATGTGCATTAGGGCTAAGCACAGAAGTTACACATAAACCAGCATAAGTGATCAGAAACTGGTTTAAACCTATAACAGAACATAGGTTCAGTGCACATAAACCAGTTTGAAAATGGCTGAAACTGATTTAAGATACATCTAGTTGAATGTAGTATCAGACAATTGATTTGGGTCAAACCAGTTTATGCAACTTCTGTCCCAGATCCCATCCTGGCTTAAGTTAAATCACAGTCCCACAGCATCCCAGACACTTTGCAGCTATGCTGTCTGCTCCAGGGAGCAGGAATGGCCCTACCCCTTTGCTGTCTAGCTCAAGCAGGGGTGGGCATGTGGCCAGATGCATGGTCCCCTGAGACAAAGGGAGCAGGGAGGAGATTTATTCCCTCCCCTCCCCTCTACCGGGGGACTGTGGCCCCCATCAACCATTCCCCCACATCCCCACTACAGCAGCAGGATAGGGCTCATGGCCAGAGCTGGCTGGCATGGCCCCCACCATCTACCTGTAGCCCAGCTCAGGTTGAAGCTGCCAGGCTGAAGGAAACTCCACTCACCATGAGCAGTGCTGCACAGTGCAACAGAAGCAAGAGCCACAGCTGGAGGTGAGGGGAGAAAAACAGCCCTGCCAAGCCTGGTGGCTTCAGCCCTGCGCATGGAGCTCTAGTTGCAGCCCCCAGACACCTTCCACCCAAATGTCTTCCACCTTCCAAGGCATCCAGGAGATGGAGCCTCAGCTCCACGTGTTGGGCAGAAGCCTCATGGCTGAAGTTTCCAGCCTCCCTACCCCTCCACCCCATCACACACCCAGAGTGGTGCAGCATGGCCATGGCAGCGGCAGCTGGAGGTGAGGGGAGCAGAACAGACCCCACTCAGCCCTGGCCAGCCCGCAGCTGGTTGTGCACCTGCAGCCCCGGGTGCTGCACAGGACAGGGTGTACGGTGGCAGCTACCAGGCTCAGGGGCCACCAGTGCCTCCAAGCCATCCCAGGAATCCCACTCCCAAGCCAGGCCTCTCCTGTGCTTCCAGGATGGGTTGTCACACAGCTGCAGCAGGCTGGGAAGGACCCTGTCTCCACAGGCTGGCCCTGCATGGCCCTTCCCAGATGGCTGTGGCTCCATGACAGCTTGTCCAGCTTGGGTGTGGGCAGCCAGGAGCAATCTGGCCATGCAGCCCCAGCCCAGGCTTCCCCTCTGCCTCGGCCCTCAGCAACACCTGCAGGCTGGCTGGGCTCAGCCCCACAGCTGCAGCTGTATCCCCAGCTCTGGATGGATAGCAGGGCCATGTTGGTTGGTTCTGGCCAGGCCCTCCACCACCTGAACAAGAGTGTTGCATAAATTGCTGATTTTATCCCCTGGAGGCTAGTCCAATTCACCTCTAGAAGAGAGTCACACTTTCAGGCTGGGTCCAACCCTATTTTATTGCTTGCAAGCAGGCCGACAAAGGAGCTTGTTGCTCAGATCAGTGCCGACTCTAAACAAAGAGCGCACGTGGCTTTTATTGAGCTAGCATTTTTTTCAGTTGACGTGTTACATTTTGATTGGTCATTTCAAAACAAAACCTGAGCAACCTATAAGACATGCGTAGTGGGCTATCCTGTACCATGTGGGTGGAAAATTACAGAATGCAGGGGTTAATACTGAAACAAGGAACAAAGAAACATAGAGAAAAGTATCTATTTTCGCTACAAGAGCAGGAGGGAAAGTTGGGCAGGCCCTAACTGGGGTCCCGTGCCTGCCCAGAGACAGGAGAGTTTAATCCCCACCCCCTGCCCCTCTTTGCCTGAGGCACTACCCCGGCCAGTGTCTGGCCTCAGGAACAAGTCTGGCAAGGGCTGCTTCCCCCCTACCCCTCCAGACACAGCCTGGCTGGGGCCCTTACAGGCCAGGATGGGGGTTTAAACCCCTGCACAATCATATCATCCCCTGTGGGGGCATGGCCATACTCCCCAGGTCAGGTTCCCTCTGGCCTTGCAGGTGCTGCAAAGGAAAGGGAGGGCTGCTCTAGCACCCCGACTTCTAGCCTGAGCCACTGCAGGCATGTGCCTGCATTTCCAGAATTAAACATGACTGTCTGTGCACTTGCAAATCAGTTCAATCTTTGCAAGTTAAACTAACCTGCAAAGATTGAATCAATTCAGGATCTGGCTATTTGAATGTCTGTCTCTAGCCTAAATGTGCACATGTAGACATGCCCAATATATTCAAAAGAGTAACTTCCCCAACTCAGCTAAAAATGGAAATCAAGTCAGGCAGGTCATTATGAAACATTCCACTAGAGGGCAGTAGCACACAAATAATCCAAAACACATGACCTGAGCGAATCAGTCTTGCTTTACTTTGCTGTGCCACATTATAATGCTCAGAGGATTTGTCAAGCATCAAAGTATTTTGAATAAAGAAAGAGATTAAAAATAATTGCAGAGATTTCTAAATATGACAGCATCTAATGCCATCGGCTGCAGACCAGTCTTGGTCAGCCAGGCATTATGCAACGTCCAAATTTGTAACTGAAGTGCTAAAGCTCTACCAGCAAGAAGGAATTCAGATATTCAGAGCAGAGAGGGGATAGAACACATTGCCGTAAGAAGAAGCATCACCTCTAACAGCCAGGTTAACTTTCCCCTGGCCCCACAACTTCCTTAGATTTATATGGCAAGTGAAGACCCAAAACCCTTAATTCAGTGGTGGCTACAGTGCCAGGGAAGGGTTCATTTGGATACTGGGAGCAAACTGACTGCTTTCCTCACAGCAGTGATGCTTCCCACAGGGAGAAGGAATGACAGCAGACAAGGGAACTCCTAACCCTGCTCTATTCCACATAGCTGGAGCCTCAAGCCCCCCACTTTCATTCTGGTGCCATTCTTCACTGAGTGCCTATGGCTCATGACCCAGTTGCCCACCCCTAGTTAGGTACCTAAGTACTCAGTAGCATATCTGCCTATTTGGGTTCACATGTCTGCCTTTCAGGCACTGTTGGCATTCTCAAAATTGCTGCTCAGCTACTGTCTTGCTCTGTATGAGCCCCAGAGGTGAGAATCCCAGAACAGATATTCCTTCATCTGTCTTGCAAGTGGGACCTGATTTCCCAAGGTGTGCTCTGAGCATTGTGAAGGGATGGGAGTGTGGTAACAGGCTTGGAGTACCCCAGAATAGTTTAGGAGTTAGAGCATTCTCCAGAGATGTGGGAGTACCAGGTTTCATTCTCTGCTCAGACCAGCTATTCTGTAGCTCAGTTATTTGGAGCCCTTGTTTTGGATGCGGGAGGCTGAAGTCCCCCTGCTCCAATAAATGGTTAATGATCTATACCAGAGGTGTGTATCCTTGGTACATGGGCCAAATCCAACCTGTGGAGCTATGGCATCTAACCTACAGGGCTTCTTACACATCAGTAAATTTAGTGACAGGAGAGTGGTAGCAAATAATAATGCCATCTCTCCCTTGCTACCAAATTACCAAGCCCTGCCTAGCTGGATAAGACCTGGCCCAGGCCCCTCCTCTCCTGTCCTTACATGGATAGACCTACCCTGAGGTGCTCCCCACCCCCTGCCCTTTCACAGTTAGATTGGGTCCATGACATCTGCCCCACCACAACAGCTGGATTGCAGCTGACCCAGGCCATTAGCACACCATCAAATCAGGGCCAGACTGTCCTCCCCCCAGCCCACCTGGTGAATTGGGGCCAGACCACTCCAACACCCTCCCAGAAACAGCTTATTGAGCCTGGGTCTGGCATCCCCATATGCTGGCTCCAGCCCACCAGCTAGATCAGGGGTAGGCAAAGTTTTTTGGCTGGAGTGCTGAAAAAACCACAATGTCTGTCTTGGAAGATGCCAGAGTGCCAGCATGCCAGAAAAACAAAATGAGGATGGGGGGGGTACATGGCAGGATGCACTGCATATTAGTATATTTAATAATCATAAATGTTGCCTTTGTTGTTCTGTATTCCTTTTTTGTTGAGCATGTTGCAATGAGAGAGAGAGAAAAAAGAGACATATGAGAGAAAGAGGAGAGAGAGAAAGAGAGAGAGAAAGAGAAAGAAAAAGGAGAGCAGAGAGAACCAGACACGCACACAGAGAACCATGTGCACAAACAAAGAGAACCAGAACAGACACATGCACACAAACATCCGCAACTAGACACATGTGTGCGCACGCAGACACACAGAACCAGACAGTCAGACAAACACACAGAACCAGATGCTGGGGTCAGAGTGGGTGGGAGTCAGGCAGATTCAGCTGCTGCCAGCCACGAAGCCCGGGCTGCTCCCAGCAAGCAGCTGGGTGGCTGCAAGCCCTACTGCAAGCAGACCAGGCTCTGTGGTTGGCAGCAGCTACCCAGAGCCTGGGCCGGTTGCAGCCAGAAGGCTGCAAACATCTGCTCGGGGCTCCAGCATTAGCTCCATACCGGTGGGTGTATGTGTGCCTCGGAGCAGACAGTGGGGATAGGGCATGAGGCAGCACAGCCCTCCCACTATCCACTCTGAGGTCCATGTGCAGTTGCTGTCAGCATGGAGCTGATGCCCAGGCTGTAAAGCCCGGTACAGCTGTTTGCAGCCTGCTTGCTGCCTGCTGCAGCTGCCCAGAGCCCAGGCTGGCTACAAACAGCTGCACCAGGCTCCAGAGCCCAGTCATCAGCTCTGTGCCAGCAGTGAGGGAAAGGCCGGGGTTGCATTGCCTCAGGTTCTCCACCTCCCCCACACCATCCTCTCCGAGGCACACGTGCACCTGCCGGTATGGAGCTAACACTGGAGTCCGGAGCAGATATTTGCAGGCTCCCGGCTGCAACCTGCCCAGGCTCTGGGTAGCTGCTGCTAACCACAGAGCCCAGTCTGCTTGCAGCAGGGCTTGCAGCAGCCCAGCCACCTGCTGGGAGCAGCCCGGGCTTCATGGCTGGCAGCAGCTGCCTAGAGCCCAGGCTGGTGGTGGCATGCCGAGTAAAATGGCCTCACGTGCCATGCTCAGCACATGTGCTGACGGTTGGTGACCTCTGAGCTAGATCCAGCCTGCAATCAGACTGGACACCACCCATCCAGCACCATTGATCTATACAACGTGGAATAGTTCTAGCAGAAGAGATTGATTGACCCATGCTACAATCACTTGGTGGTCAAGAGATATGAATTCAAGACCCTGCACTGAATCAGACCCACTAGAGCAATGGGGGGAAACCTTTTTGGAAGGCATGCCACAAATTAAGCCTCATGCACTACCACTCCAATCCCCTTAGTGATCTACTGTTTTACTTTCCGCTCCCTGTCC
>NW_017729032.1:162044346-162052925 GCF_001723915.1 Gavialis gangeticus | reverse complement strand
CTCATGCACTACCACTCCAATCCCCTTAGTGATCTACTGTTTTACTTTCTGCTCCCTGTCCTGTGCTCTCAGCTCAATCTGCTACTCTGCTTTCTGCTCCCTGCCCTATCTGCCACTGTGCTATCTGCTCCCTCCCTGATCTCCCACGTGCCACACACAAAGACTGCCTGTGCCACTTGTGGTTGGCTACCCCTTGTTACCAGATTTGCCCATCACTTTGGGGTGTGCTCATTTATTAGAAGTATGTTTCTGGGGGCTCAGGAATTCTATCAATGTACTGCTTGTGTTATTTGTTTCTATATGGAGTTGCGTCTCTCCCTTCTGCAAGTCCTCACCACCAATAGAGCCATCTTGCAGGACTCTGTTTCAATAGGGCTGGGTTCCGCCAACCACCAAATCAGTCAAACGCATATACGCACACACACAGAGATTAACAGGACACGCCTGAGCCAGGCCAGCTTATTTAGCATTGACAGGTTAACACCCTCATATGCCTTGAACTCAGTTCATCAGGGGAACAATAAAATGCAGTCAGACACAAGCACACGGGTTAACAGAGCACATCTGAGTCAGGCCGGATTATTCAGCATTGACAGGCTCACACCTTCATGTGCGTTGAACTCAGTTCATCCCTTATTTCATCAGAACAATAATAAATGCAGTTACACACACACACACACACACACACACATGCACACACACACAAATAGAGTACGTCTGAGCAGTCCGGGTCTGATCAGCCCTTTCAGCTGATACCCTCATGCACCTCAAAACTCAGCACGTCCCAATCTCTTGTCACAATGGTCCTCGTAGTAACTCTGTTAATGAGCAGACCCCACCATAGTTTTGAGCATTACAGGGATCTTGGGCTTAGGTAAGAGAAGTGTTGCTGCAGAGCAAATGGGGAGGTCAAGGGGAAGGAAGAATAAATGAGATTCAGAGAGACAGTATAGCAACCAGCTTGACCATGAAAGTTATTTATTGCCAGGTATATGAACTTATGATGTTCAGTAGTAATAGCCATACAAGAGAGACAAATAAAAATAGTTACAATATTACATAGTTTCAATTAGCTTTTTGGGGAAGTCTAGGTCAAGATTGATTAGCAAAAGTCAAGTGTAGAAAGCTGTGCCTGGAGTAAGAGAGTAATCCTGGAGTCAGAGAGAGAGAGAGAGAGAGAGTTGGGATCTCACCACTCAGTGAAGCTTGAACCAGTTGAGGTTCCCAGGTGTTGGTTGGAGCTGGCAGACGGGCGGAGTTCTGAGCATGATCAGTGGAGGGGTTCCAGGCAGAAAAGGAGTGGAACTGGTGCAGCTTTTGCATCCAAGCACCAGGACAGACACTTGAGCTTGGGTAGGGGTTTTTGTAGAGAACTAACAATGGCTCAAGGGAGAACACTAGGTTTGTTGATGGGTAAACAATGGCTCATATGCTGGATAATAGGAACTGATCACTGCTGGCTATGAGTGACATTACTCTGAGGGAGCTCACAATACAGACAGGCAGATTCAGTGTTTTGGGTACCAATAAAGGAGTCATTACTAGAATTGGTCTGATAAATGCTGAGCTGGGTGTGCGCAGACATGGGTTGATTAGCATTTGGAGCAGAGATCCCCTATCATGCAGTGCTCCCCTGCTTCTCTGGTCCCAGAGTTCAGTGTGGTCCTTGCCTTGGAATCTCTGTTCTCCATCCTGAATGCTAATGAAGGTGCCTCTTCTATGTAAATGAGTTGTCATCTGGTTTCCATCTCCGATGTCAGGGGAGTTGCCTCACTCCTATCACCCTTGTCTGGAGGGATTCAGGTGTGCCTCCCACTGTATCTTCATTGTCTTTTGTCATCCTTCCTCCAATCAGTTCTTGTTTGGGGCGGGGGTGAGTCCTTTGTGAGTCAGACAGGCTGTGTCCTGTGCCAGGGTTCCCCAAGAACACAGAGCTGTTATGTAACACGCAGCAGCAGGGATTTCAATTCATGCCTCCCATGCCTAAGATGAATGCATTGATCCATTATGTTCCTGGGTATTCTGGGAAGTTATTCAGTTCTTGAGTATTCTAAAACAGTATTCTGTTATACTGTCTTGGTCTCTCATTTCCGTGTAGATGGGACTAGGAATCCAGCCCCAGGAGTAGGTTCATGACTTAGGATCCCAGGTGAAAGGAAGGTCCTACCTGGCTAAAGAGAGTTTGCTGTTTCTGGCCACACAGCTGATTTGGTGTTTCAATTCCATTTCTTAGTACTTTGTTCCTGGTTAGCTAAAACAATGATCCTTACCTGGCTGTTCTACTGCACTGTATAGGAAAGCTGGACACCTAACTTGGAATTGAGGACTCCACCAGCTGTTTGTCTTGGAGTTATATATTTACAATGATCAACACTGCAAGATCTAAGTACTTTTGGGAATCTGGCCCCAAATAACTAAATAGAACTTACATCAGCTTATAACCCAACAGCTTTACCTTCAAAAGTCAGAAAAGATTGTTAATATTTCTGCATTACTCCTAGGATGGAAAATCTCCCACGTGTTCTGCTTAACTGCATACTTGTCTATGTATATTTCTACATTTATCTCACTGAAAAACATACAAACAGCTGTATAAAGAATGAAAAATGCCCAAGCTTTAGAGAAATTGTTTAGAAAGAATTTCATAACTACTACATCGATTTTTTCTTCACAAACAGGAAAAAATATCACTTGCTCAATAGCTTCATAATTTGCATCTGTACCTGTCCATTAACGTGAAAAAAATCAGATATATTTTTAGCATGTGGCTAGAGCTGAAATCTAGTTGCATGAAACTGGTTAAGTGAAAAACTAGTAAACCAAGAATTATTACATATTGCTAAATTTTATCTGGAACAAATTTCTCTTCTCTTGCTCTAATGCTTTCATTTCCCTTCATGCAGGCAGACTCTTTGGAGTCTGAATGATTTCTCTTTGTATCTATACTCATTTTATACTATATCACATTCATGTTACACTTTTATTGTCCTTTCATGCATGTGTGTCAGACTGCCTGAATCTGAAACCATTGTCTCCTGATGTCTTCTATTCAGTACACGTCAACTAGGCCTTTCATCTAGGCTAGAAGAGTCTTTTGTCTGTATGTTAAAGAGTCCATTTCCCTACCCTGGCACAATAAGTCTTATTACTGACAGTCCGCTTCTTTCTGCTTGTTAAATTGATTGATTGTCACCAGATGGGTTGGTGAGTTACACGGATTCAAGAAGCAGTTTTTCCTGAACACATTTCATTAACATGTTGCCCTAAAATTCACACACATCCTTCAAGTTCTGTCAAGGTTCCATCAGATCCCATCATGCATTCTTATTCTTCTTCTCTGCCATGCTGGCTGTAACTGCGACTGACTTCTCTGTTGCCTTTCTACTTGATATTCAATGTTCTCCTCCATTGTTTTCTTTTACAGGTACTCCTCACTCAGCATTGTCCTGGTTAACGCTTTTTCATTAGTACGTCACTGATCTATTAGAGAACATACGTGTTTAAAGTCACGCAATGTTCAGTTATAATATTGTTTGGCTGCCTCCTGCTAGTAGGTAACTACTGCGATGTAACTGGATTTGCTTAACATCATTTCACTTAAGGTCGCATTTTTCAAGAACATAACTATGACATTAAGCAAGTAGCTGTATTTCAGTTGGCATTTCAGTTGACTAACAAGCTGACATTGGCTAATTCTGGTTAACTGCACAATGCACCCTGCAATGCTAACATAGATGAACCTTCCACTGCCCTGCAACTTGTGTCATGGCACCTTGCTGCCACTCTTTACCCATTTTGCACTTCTGCAAGTTTCTACACAGCATCCAATGCTGTGGATAATCAGGCTCAAACATTAGTAAAAAATCCAAATGCATACCCAGATTGGTTTTTGGAATGCAAATGAGTCAAAGTATTATATATAAATAAACACATGTATCTGTCTGCTAGGTATCTATCTAGCAAAAGGGTAGTTCCAAATACATTTATAGTAAAAGATATGTGCCTACATACCTACACAAAGGCAAACTTAAGCACAGCATATTGGGAAATAAATGGCTTTAAAATACATTTTGTCTAATTTAGTGGAGATATCCCTTAATAAAAGCCATATTTTAGGTTATATTTACATCATATTTTGCTAACAAATGAGAGAGGAGGTTGCCTATATCAATGTTTTATTTTAATCCAAAAAATATTTTGGAAATACTTAACCCTTTGTGTATAGAATAATTTCTGTATTTAGAAATATAAAAGTGCACTCAATTTGGAAAGGCATTGAAACATTTTAGCTTCAAAGAAAAAAATACTTTGGGAATTTAACCCCAAGTTATTACTTTGAAGTCCTGAAATAGAGCCTAAAGGTTTGAATTTGATAATGGGAAGTGATTTTGAAACTAATTACAGAATGGATTAAAACCAAAGATTTTTTTTTTTAACAAGAGCATTTGCTAAACTTTCCTTTCAGATGAATTATTATTTTCCCTTCCTTACTCCTAATACTTTTTGATTAGCAAAAGATATACTGGCTTCAGCAATACATGTCTCAGGCAAAAGAATGAAGCTGTAGACATAGAGTTATGGAGAACAGCTCAGGGCACAATACAAAGGAGGAGAGTTCAGCAGTTTCCATTGAAGCAGAAAGAAAATGCCTTGTATGCAGAATGCAAATGTAGGCTTTTGTGCTCTGTGCACTACAAGGCTCCAAACACTGACTCTCCCTTTCGCCTCTTGAGTTAGGCATCACTTCTAATCTTTCTCCCTTTTTCTGGGCACATCCTCCACCTCTTTAGGAATGATTTAACGTATATCAGTGTGGTGCCTTCTGACCACAGGATGCAGGGGGAAGAAAATCTCCTGTTGAACTGCATTCAGTTTCAATCTTAGCACATTGCCATTTTTCATTATTATCCAGCCTGCTGGCCTAGCCTCCTGCTATTTCCGTTTTTACGGTGTTCTGTTCAGATTATAGATTTGCACCTGGAAAGCCAGTGGCCAGTGTAACAGTTCGATAAAACATGCTGCTGCGGAGTTGCAGTCTTGTGTTCATCATATGAAGTTTAAAATGGGTCTCTGGACTCTGTTATTTTAGTTACCTATGGCTGATATCTGGTAAAAGTCCCTGCCTTCTACATTGGGTAGCATGCAGCTGGAAATAAATTATGACAAGGGTCAGTCTAGATCTACTCTGATTATACACTGTAGGGGGGAGGCCTTAAATAACCTTCTCTGGGCAAACCATGTGAGGCCTAGAGCTCTTAGAGAAAGAGCTATGTCCATCCTACTTTCCCAGGGGCACACAGCTCTCCCTTTCATAAGGCACCAGTCAATTCAACTAGCTGTCCATGTGGGAGGTATGCTGCTACAAACACCCCAGAAAAAGGAAAATAAGAAAATAATGTGGGCCTGCAAGCACTGGAAAATACTCTGAGTCTTGAGGGAATGTGCTACTACACTCCCACCTAGCCACGGTCAGGAGATAGCAGCTCCACTTCACCTCTTACTAAGTGTGCCTACAGCATTTGGAAAGTTCTTTGGAAGTGTGAGGGAGTGAAGAGGCGGGCCGGATCGGAGACTTCCCGCCCTGGCGCAGCAGCGCTGAACTCACTCACATACGCCCGAAACGCTGGGCAACCCCTTACCATCTGCAGGTGCAGGGAAGTAGGCGTGGCCCAGGCGGCAAAGACCAGCGTAAGAGGGACGCCAGCGTCCGGAAGAAGAGAGGTGGAGCCAGGAGGAAGCCAGGCGGCTGCAGCGGCAAGAGGAAGCTGCAGTGAGCGAAGAGAAACTGTCCGGAGGTGCTGTTGAACCTGGTGGGGTAAGCTGACGCCTCCACAGGGCAGGGAAGCAGGGATGACGAGTCCCAGCGAAGACCCGGGCTGTGCAGCGCAGCTAAGAATGGCGGGACCCGGCAGGAGCCGGGAGCCGTATAGTTTGGAATAGAGGGGCACTCTCTACAGGAGAAGAGGCTGCCCAGGGTCTATAAGGACTGAAAGTTGGTAAGAAGCCAGGGAAAAGGAGTAAGGAGCCCTGAGAGGGTCCTAGGAAAGAGTGCTCTAGCACCCAACAGCCGGGTAGGAACAATAGGGCACTGAGGGCAGGCTAGCCCAGTGCCCAAATAACCTGGACTGGAAAATCATTGATGGCATAGATCGCAGAGATCGCAAAGTAAAAGGGAACTACCTACTGACAGGTCCGTGGGCCCGAGACGACGACAGGTCCGGTGGTACGGGCGAGGGTGTAGGGGTGGCGGAGCCCTCACTGACTAGGGACCCCAAGAGTCCCAGAGTCTCACTTTTGGACTGTTACGTGCTGGATTACCATCACTGAACCAGAATAACATCAAAGTCGTGGCAGGCGTATCAAGCGCGTACAGGCCGAGAGGAGGGACCCGTAGTGATTGGAAGCGCTGTGGGCGAGGCGTGAGAGAAGGCGGGTGCGGCATCGGATACACCCGAGCCCGCACAGGAAGCTACAGGTCAGAAGCAAACTTACATAGGTTGATCCACACCAATCTTGCAAGAAACTTCACTGGACACATTTACACACAACACTAACAGTGCAGTAGATTAATTCCACTGAGCATTAGCTCATGACGGCAAAAACCATGCTGATGCACTAATGCACAGTAGATTTAGTCTACTGCACACTAACTTCACCTAAAAGTTGTGCACTGGCACTACTGTGCAGTAGTGCCTATTACTGCGCATTAAGTTAGTAGCTGTTATTACAGGTACTAACTTAATGAGCAGTAATTACAGCACATTACTGCACGTGTGGAAGCACCCACTGTCTCCTGCTGCCACTATATTATTTAAGTTTGTTTCTCTCCAGGTGGTGCACTGTGGAAGGCTCATTATACTACTCCAATATTCCAGCCAGAGGGTGCTGGAGCCTGCTATAAAAGTGGAATTTGCCACTGCTTTGGAGAAGATGTAACCCACCATGATCCTCCTTTGCTTTTTGATCTCTCACGAGACCCTTCTGAAGCCAATCCTCTCTCACCTGACACTGAACCCCTGTTTGATGCAGTAATAAGCAGAATAGAAAGAGCTGTGTGGGACCACCATGGCACTCTGAGTCCAGTTCCACAGCAGCTCTCTGCATACAACATTGTGTGGAAACCCTGGCTGCAGCCGTGCTGTGGAACATTCCCATTTTGCTGGTGCGATGAAGAAGGTGACAGAACACAGCACATTCCTTAATGGGAAAGTAACCAGAGACTCAATAGCCTGAAAAATGTTTTCACACTTAAATGACTTTGGCCAAACACTACTCTAATCAGAGCCAAATTACACTGGCTAATCGCAACAGATATTCCTCTGATTTGTTCCTCATACAATCCATGAGTTCTGTTCATAGAGCTGGAGTTTGCTTGAAGAAGGACTGAATAAATCTTGCCTCAAAACCACCAATGTAACTTGGCCCATAGGCTCATAATTACCTTCAGATAACCAAAGTGAACTTACTCAAGTAAATAATTAAATATAAGGGATCAGTTTCTGAAACCACTTCCTGTTCACCTTACTCTTACTCTGGTAAAATATTCAGAGAGACCAATAGGATGGTGTCTGAAGATGGAGCTCAGGATTTAATCTTTCACTTATAGAATATCTCCTGTATTTACAAACATAATAGTGCAATCAATTTGGAAAGGTATTAAAACATCTTAGCCTCACTGGGTACATCTACATGTAATATTAATGTGATACAATAAACTGCAATACAGGTTGTGCCAGACTTTATTGCTCCTGGGTGCAGAGCCAAGGCAGTGTAGCCACAGCTAGCTGGAGACTGGGTGAGGCGGGGAGGAGGATTTTGAAAAGAAAACTTTGTAATTTTACAAGAAGGAAGCACAATTCAATACATTGAGACCTGAATGCTGATACACTTGCTCCATGGTCACAGAGCAGTCTCAACACAAGAGAAGTTCCTTGCCCAGGACAGCCTTCCATCACCACCCTCCTGTGAAATATGAACCAGCATAACAAGAAAGAAGCATAATTCAATGTCCTATTTGCCATCAAACAAGTAAATAGACTGCTCCAAATTTTATCTGAGCCTATTCTACATAGAATGAACTTTTCCAGCTAGGAGATTATACCATCTTTCAGCTCTCCTGTGAAATGTGAATTTTCATTTTCACCTGGGAGAAAGTTTACACTCTTTGAATTCTCCTATGTCTGAGGAAGGGCATGTGTAGCCAACAGACTGCAAATAAAGAAATTTTGCTGTAACTATCTAGTTGGTCTAATAAAAGATATCACCTCCTCAAGAGTTCTGATTACTGAGGGTTCATGACGAGAGACATGCTGGGATGGGATGGGCTCCACCTTTCCCCTAAAGGTAAGCATGTGTTCTCTTCTAGGTTGGCGGACCTCCTCTGGCGGGCTTTAAACTAGGCTTGTTGGGGGAAGGGGTATATGAGGGCGGAGGAAACATCAGGCTGCCAGACCAAACAGCACCCACAACTACAGCCCAGCCCAGACCATCGAGCGAAGCGAATAAACAGGTAAGAGATAGGGGCCAGGGTAATGCTGAGACTAGGGGGTCAGTACATGCACCTACAGGAGGCCTCAAAT
>NW_017729032.1:162043145-162043437 GCF_001723915.1 Gavialis gangeticus | reverse complement strand
CCTAAGTAGGGACCAGAACAGCAACCTCCCAGCCGGGCCCCCTTCGGGCCCCGGGGGTGGCACACCTGGGCCAAAGGTTAGCGAGGACTTAGTAAGGGAGCTTCTGGAGGGGCTGGACGTATTCAAGTCAGCCGGTCCGGATGATCTCCACCTTAGAGTTCTAAAGGTCCCCTGGCACAGCTTTACGAGCTCTCGTGGCGCACTGGAGAGGTGCCAGAGGACTGGAAGAGGGCCAGTATGGTTCCAATCTTGAAAAAAGGGAGGAAGAAGGACCCAGGAAACTATAGGCCAG
>NW_017729032.1:162038088-162043134 GCF_001723915.1 Gavialis gangeticus | reverse complement strand
TTGTACTTTTCCTGTATCTATTTTGAGGGTGTTTTCTGTTGTTTTCTGGTTTCAAAAATGGGAAGTGCCAGCACCTCTTGTGCTAGTTCTAAACCTTCTCCTGGCAGAGCATTTAAGCTCCCATGCATAGCTCTACAAGCATGTGAAAAAGTGTTAGTCTGATTCAGGAAGCAGCTGTTTTAGGTAGATTGCAGATTAACAGCAATTCATCAGCTGATAATGGAGCTGTGACTTAAGTAAACTTCCTGTGTTCTGCCTTCTCTCAGAGAAGAGGGAGAGAGAGCATGCAGAAACAGCTACTGGTAGCAGGGCCCCTATGAGATGCATCATCTGAAAGGGATGTTCAGCCTTAATGCAGTCTTGAGCTCCATAGGGTGGGAAGACTGTGTCAGCCCTTTCTTAGGGCCTAAGACCTTTGCATTTATAATAAACCCATCCTCATCTGCATAAAATCAGAAAAAAGAAGCATGACAGATAGCCATGCTCTACTACAAGCCCTTGTTCCCTCTCTCTTCTGCCTAGGCTCCCAGAACATCCTATACGGCTTTCTTTTTGCTGTGTTTTCATGGAGTCTGGTCCTGACTTGCCACTTTATTAAGTACACATAATCTCCGACACATTGTTTATTTAATCAAATACAATGCTAAATAAAAATCCCAAAATAAGTTAAATAGAAATTTCTTTGAGATTTTCCCCTCATGTCACCCTTCCCCTTAATAAAAGTCACAATGCAAATTGAGATATTATTCTGCATGAGTCCAAAGGATAATCTGACAACCAACGGATGGGACAGATTACTAATAAATCTCTAAAAATAAATTCATTCTTATTGGTTGACAGCTTTTAAATCTACAAGCAAAATCACTATGAATTTATCTGAAGGCTGACATTTTTTCTGTGCCTGCTAGGGATTAAAACTTGAACAGTTGTATTTGGTAGTATTTATGCAGGAAAGGAGTATCATCAGTACAAGACAAACATTTATTTCAAAGTCAGTTTACCCAATTCTGAAATGAAGTGAAAAGTTTGTTTGCTTGTAGGTTGGTTTTACATTGTAACCTTTACTGGGAATTGTGCCAATTCCCTCTACAGTAGGTACAATACATAATATATATGCAAACCCAATACTGGGTTCAAGAAAAACAGCCAAGTTCACCAAACTTCTATATCTTTAGTTCTTGAGATAGATTTCACCGGGAACAAAGCAACAGATGGATTCAAAAACATGCGATTACCATTGAACTGTAGCAAACTCATAGCCACAGGAACAGCTTTGACACCACCCAGTGGCTGTGCAGCTCCTGCTTAGCTCAGACTTGACTGTAGCCCTTCCTTGGTCACTCACCCACCACACATTATTCTTGTTGAAGATTGTGTAAGGGAGGCTTCCCGTGAGCTCTTAGTGAGCCTGAGCCTGTGCCAGTTACCACTGGATCCCTCTTGGGTCCCCTTAGTCTCAGTCCTGCCCCCAAAGTTATAGGCCCTTTTGATCTGTCTGTATCTCTGCCAGGCACCAGTAGCCTTAAAGGCAGATTGCATGGCTTCATTCCTCTCCTGTACCATACCCCAAGCCTCATGGGTGTTCTCTCTCATTGATGTTGCCTTTTTATATACTCTCCCTTCTCCGGGGCTCCCAGATCCCTGGTCCCACACGCAGCCCCTTCTTCTGGGCTTCTGGAGCCTCAGTCCTGCATGCAGACCCTCTCAGACTCCCTAATCTGGCTCTTAGACCTTATCTAGGCTTGGGGACCTTTTAGTCTATCTTAGCCCCCTCTGGGCTTGTGGAACTGCTGACCTGGCTCAGCCCTTCCCTGGGCATGTGGACCCTCTGGTCTGTGTCTCAGGCTTTCCCTAGGCTCCTGGACCTCTTAATGGGCCCTGCTCTCAGTCTGTGGGCTCCTGGATTACCACTTCTGTAAGGAGGCCTTGAGCCTGCCACAGCAGGCCCAAGGCTAAACCACTGATCCCACTTAAATAAAAAAGAAGCAACTCAGCCCTCTGGCAGACACCTCCAACCCTCTCTGGGTTTAACATAAAACAAAGGCTATTGACCTGTAAAACCTAGTTTTTCTCTGCCCAGGTGACCTGCTTCTGTTCCCAGGCCTGCAGAGTCATTTACACAAATCCAAGTCCTATTAGCTTCTCCTGCAAGGAGCTCCTTCCTTCATGTTTTCTGGGGAGAAACTGTCTGACCAGTTCAGGCTCTGGGCTTATATAGATCCAGACTCAGCCTTCAGGTGAGTTTTTCATTAGCCCCCTTTCACCACCTACAAGTGGCTTCTCAGGCTGTTTGCTCACTTAAAGAAGCAGACACAGCCCAGTGCCCCACTGCATGGTGCTACGTACAATTCTGTATAATCCCAGTTGTGAGAAGAGAGAGAACAGGAGAGAGGCAAGCCTGTTTACCTAAGTCCCTGCAGGTCACACCTATGAAGAGGCTGCTGATTGTTCCCTTTTCTATAGCCACTCAATGCAGGTAGATTTTGCACTGAAAGTTTACATCATCCTTGACGGTACATATGCCACCCATAGTCTCGTTAAATTGAATTCATTAAGGTCTTAGCTCCAGTCTAACTGTGCATTACACTTCAAGTTGGCATGATGAATGAGATAGCTCTCTTCCAGTAAAAGCTAAGAACAAAAGATTTGGGTTTGTTTTTGTTTTTAAATTATGCACAATAGGAGAATTCCTATTGTTCACCAGGGCAAGGGACAGATATTCAAGAAGCCTGAGCCTGAATTGATTCAACTTTGCAGGTTGGTCTAACCTGGCTAGGCTGAACTGGTTTCCAACCATACAGACAATCCTTCTGGACTGAGGAAATTCAGGCACAGGCCTGCAGTGGCTCAGGCTGGAAGTCAGAGGGCACTGGAGAAACACTCCCTGCCCTTGCAAAACTGAGCTGAGGGGGCACTCAGGCCCCAGCAGGACTCAGATTAAGGAGAGGTGTCAACCCCCAGGCTTTCCCCGACTCACTGCTCAAGGGGCAGAAGTGTCACTAGTGTGCAGCCCTGGGCTAGCACTCTGAGGAAAGTGGAGCAGGGGAGGGGAGGGAAGGGTGTGCAGTGCCTGCATCTGTTGATTATATGGAGTTTTTCACTCTCCCTCCCGACTTCTGTATACTGTCTGCAGCAAATTGACTGGCAAGCAAGCCAGGGTTGTGGGAGCTGATAACCATGTTTATCTCCCTTATCTCAGTGTTTATCGCCCCATGAAGACTGTTGATTCAGCACAGACCCAGCATGTGGTCTGTTAGCTAATACACAGACACCTCCTCAGCAAGGCAGAGGGGAGGGGGGAATTCCTGCTTAGCAGAGATTACTGAGGGGGAGGATGGAGCAAACAGCTCTTAAACAGCATTCCAAGTAAGGATGTTAAGCTACCTGTTAATTTGCTTCAAAAACCTGCCTGCCACTGTCCTCTCACACAGCATCAACTGTAGCCAGCATGTGGTCTGCTAGCTAATGCTGAGTATCTGTGAGAGACAGGGGAATGCCTGCTTAGCACAGAGTGGGGAGGTGGGGAGCAGAAGCCAGGCAGATGCCTGCAGAGACTGCTGTAGTGTAGCCAGAGAGCAGAGGGGAGGGGCCAGGCCTGCTGTTGAACAGAGAGCCCTGCCCAGCCAGAGAGCATGCTGGGATGCTGAGGGACTCTGATTTGTCTTAAACCAGCAAAGAATCTCGGACAGACATTGCATAAACCGGATTGAGCCAAATCAGTTAATCTGATACTACATTCAACCATGTTTATCTCAAACCAGTTTCAGCCATTTTAAAACTGGTTTATGTGCACTGAACATCTTTCTGTGCACTGAACATTGTTCTGTTACAGGTTTAAGCCAATTTCTGATCACTTAAACTGGTTTATATGTAATGTCTGTCCCTAGCCCAGAAGGCTTTCTAGGAATTTCTGAATATTTCTTGCAAAAAACTGACAAAGTTTTTTAAAAAATTCTGTCAGCGTTGTCCATTATTCTTCATACATTTTCTCTTCTCAGTGTAGAGGCACATACCATATTTCATGGTGTACAAGTCAATGGGGGTGTATAAGTTGACCCCATTTTTGAGATTAAAGAAGTTAGGATTTTTGTAGATCTGGTGTATAAATCAACCTAACTTTTGGGATCAGAAATACCAGCCCCTGCACACCTTCACTGAAGGCAGGACACCCGGGGGTGGAAATGTGCAAGGCCAGTGCTGCAGGAGGGGCTGGGGCCAGGCTCAGCACTCAGCTGGCACAGCCCAGGCTGTGCCACTCACAGGAGTCAGGCTCAGTGCTCACAGGGGCCAGGGCTGGGCTCAACACTCAGCTGGTGCGGCCCAGGCTGCGCCACTCACAGGGGCCAGAGCCAGCCTTGGCACTCATAGGGGCTGGGACCGGGCTTGGTGCTCAGCTGGCATGGCCCAGATTGCACCACTCACAGGGACTGAGACTGGACTCAGTGCTCTCAGGGTCTGGGACTTGGCTCAGTGCTTGGCTGGCATGGCCCAGGCAGTGCTGCTCGCAGGGGCCAGGACCAGCACTGCCTGGGACATGCCAGCCAAGACCAGCCCTTGCCCTGGCCCTAACTCCAGCCCCAGCCCCTGTGGGCAGCATGATATAGGCAGGCCAGGCAGGCTGTGCTCCTTGCCATCATGCACAGGCAAGAGGCAGGGAAGGCAGCCAGCTCCAGCACACATGGGTTCCCCTGGTAATGCACAAGTGCCAGCAGAACTGCGTGCCAAAGGGCGGCAGCGCCTGCAAATGCCACGGGTGCCTGCTGCTTGCTGGCTGCTGTGCGCTATGGGGGGATATATTTAAGAGTCAATATTTGGGCTTCAAGCCTCAACTTATACACTGTGAAATATACACCCTTGAAAAATGGCTTCCAGATGACAAAAGTCCAATGTAACTATTTGAATTGGCCAGTGATCTAACTGTGGCAGAAGGCCACCTCTGTTTCTCCCCAAAAACTGCTCTGTGACAATTTGGTTAGGATGGGACCAACAGAGGATACACACCTTACCCTATCTCTTTAGGTAACCTGAGCTAGATACATTCCTGAG
>NW_017729032.1:162021656-162033088 GCF_001723915.1 Gavialis gangeticus | reverse complement strand
CTAGATACATTCCTGAGCGAGGGGGAAAACCTGCTCCTCTGCCTACGAGACTGGCATCACATACCTGGGTGAGGGGCTTGCTCCCTGGGGAGCTAGGAACTGCCAGTCTGCCCAGCAACTAGTGATGCATTTCAAATTGGTCGGCTGACAGCCAACAGGTGCTAGCCTCCATCGGACCAGGTAAATGAGGTCACAAGGGCTATATAAGTTAAGAACTGCCCAGGGGGAGGGGGCAGCAGCCATGAGGAAGACTCAGAAAGAGAAGAGCTGGACCATCTGAAACTTGCTCTCTCTCTCAAAACTCATGATCAAGGAACTGCCTTCCTCCAGAGGGAACTCCACCTACCTCTAGACAATACTTGTGAGTAAGCTACCTGAGATCTAACTAGATATATAGCTTGCAGTAACTCAGATGTGTGATCAAAGGCTACCCAGCCATGCCAGTTTGCTCTATAGGATTTCTCTGATATTGCTCTACCCTCTACCCTATTCCAGCCCTACCCCTTGTCCCAATAAAGTTCTCCTTGGTACCTAGTGTGGGAGACTTATTGGGTGTGGGTCTAGATTATGCCTTGGGGTCCCCTTGGTTCGGCTGACTAAGGGAGACCACTACTTGTGCTTCTGACTGAGGGAAACATCCCAAGTTTTTGAAGTGAATCAAGTACTCTTGAGGGCTACTAGGCCTGTGTTTCCCACACAGCCAGAATCAAGCCCATCCTTGGGTGATGGCAGTGATAACCCCGGGCTAGCGGTGTGCTCCAGGAAGGGGGTCAGCCAGATGTGAGGCGCCCCAGGGAGGCACTTGGAGCCTGGAAGGCGGTTGGGAGCAGTGAAGTGGGTGGCTCAACGCAGAAGCACCCCCTACTGGCCCACCACACTAACCATGGGAGAATGTGCCCATGCTTAATTAAATAAAGATACCTTACAAAAGGAAGCGATGCACTGTAACAAGTGGAATTTGTTTTTATTGAATAAAGCTGGGGCTTTAGCAACAAATATTTAATGGACTGAAGAGAAGGAGTAATTTAAACTTTTTTTAAAGCTTATCTTACCTAAATTTATTATAGACTCTTCAGACTTGAGAAGTATTTCCACAGGTTGTCAAAACAGGCCTTGATACTAACTAAACAGTTCCCTTTATATTAGCTTTAATCCTTAATAAAGCTCACAATGCAGTTGAGATACTAACATGCTAACAACTGTTATTATGTATTCTAAAGAAGTAAACACCAAAAATACCTCCTAAAAGTTATTTTGTGGATTGATTGGAGAAAATATCAGCATTGAAAGTTTCGGCTTAAGTAGTTTGATAGTAATTTTACTTAATACTTTACAAACCAAATGTATAGAAAACTAATTTTTCACAAAAAATGTGGCAGGCTGCTGTCACTATGCTGAGCTTGAGACAGGAAGCATGCCATTTCCCCCTTTGTAATATTTTAACAATGTCTAAAAGTACACTGGACCTAAAACCCAGTAACATGGAGCCTCCCTTTGCACCATTCTGACAGCAGAAAGGTCCTGAAAATGATGGAACATAAGTGTATCAGAGAAGCATACAGGATAATTCAAACCATTATGTCTTTTCTGTATTCCTGGACTGCCATTTCTAGTTTCAGCCTTTGGCAATTATTTTTATAATTTTTTTAAAGTGAGGTATAAATCATTATAGTTCTTCCAAAGGTAGCCTTTCTAACTATATGGTGATACTACTATCTGTCAAATGTTTATGGGAGTGTGGATCAAAGATGATGTGATGAAATGCTTGTCTGTCACCATTTTCAGTTACCAGCATAAAAAGAATTATCCATTATTAATCAACCAGGTCAGGAGGGGAAAATTTCACAGAAAATAATCTATCAATTTGCAATGCACTGAAAATGCAGAAGCCACAGATGAAAATGACTTTGGCTCTTGAGGGATATTAAAAACTGTCATGTACAATTCCCATAAAGATACAAAAGAAAAATAGGCATCAATAATATTTAAAAAAACACATTTAATAAAATAAGCTAGATATTTTCAATATGTTCACACACATTCAAGAAAAAAATAAATTAGAAAAGCAAGACCTTCATATGACCATGTTTACAAAATCATAAGAATTTTATATAGTTCAAAATAGCTTTATGACCAGTAAAGTAATTCACAAAATAATCAGATTAGTTAAAATTAAACAGGCATATTTAAATATTTTCCTACTTATCAAATGCCTCTTTACAAAGGCTTGTAAGTACACAATGCCAAATCCTAATAATATAAGCTCCTGTTCACTGACAGAATATTAGTAGAATATAAGGCTTAGTTATTTATTTCTATTTCAGCCTTACAAATACATGTAGAATTCAGTTACATATAGTGACACCATGGTGTAAAGGAAACTATCTTCCTACTGACCAATTATATGGAGACATGATAAGGTGTCTCACTACTGATCCAAAGGTCCAAATCTGAGTCTTGTTTCAGATCTGTGCAGATGGCCAGTATCAGTCAACCAACCCAAAAATGAGTGTTTTGGCATTTGGGCTGGGAAGTCTATGGCAGTGAACTGGATGTGTCCTTCTGTCCCATTTTCTGGCACTGGATTTATGATCCAGATACCTTGTTCCAGACCGATTCAAATCCTCAGACTGAACACAACTTCTCTATTCAATAATAGGCAAATTTTATTGATACACAGTGATAGAAGATAAGAATGATGCGGGCAAGGCAAATAAAATATCCCCCCCACCCCCAATTCTATATTTACCAGTCCTAGGAATGTCACAAAGGGAAGGTACAACTGGACAGTATGTGAGCTTCAACTTGTGGTCCTTTCTTGAATGTCAACAGTCAGCAGCCTGGAGGTTGAGGGCCAAGGCCCCCCACCCCACACACATACCTCCTCCAGAGTGGGGTGGGTGAGATGGGCTGATGATGAATCCTCTGTCCATGGTGGCCTTGGCTTCACCCCTCAGGGACTCTTTGTAGCTCTGAAATCCCTCCTTTTGTATCCTTTTTCTCCTATGATGACTCTTCATTTCTGGGCACAATTGATTGTCTTCCCTGTGCTCATCATACTGTCCATGTTCTTTTCTGTCAGTGCTTTCCTTTGTTTCAACAAACTTATCACATACACATATCTTAATTTAGTCATTTACCAGTCTCCTAATTTGGTCTGTCCACCAAAACCAGAAAGCCCAAGGGATTTGCAGTTGGGCACTGTGACCTAATACCACCTTATCTCACATTATGGAACAGTGTGGTACATGTCTTCAATTTCCCAGTCTGTGTATGCCTACTTGTCTGTTGGTCTTAGACATGGTGTTTGCTAGTTCTAAACACAGTAGTCTTTGAAGGAAACTGTCACAAACAGGCTTTTAGAAACCAATTAATCCTTGCCCTTGCCCTGGACCATTGTTCTAATACATATCTACTTTACCTACAAGCCAATTCCTAAAAGTGAACCTCTAAATATCATTTTCTAGCCATCACCATTGACTAAACTGCTGTACTACATAAACTGGTGTGCCAAAGTTCAGTCTATGGCAGCTTCTGTTCTTCACTTAACTAGTATCTTGGGAGCTACCACATCCTCTTACAGAAGGACTTTACTTGAATCTTGATGAATTATATTCCTTAACTCATTTTTACATCATGAGAAAAGACAGTTTGCTGAACTTAGTTAATACTTTGGCAAAGTCCACTAAGAGGACATTTGCAGTAGCCAGACACTGGCAACTATTTCATTACCCTTTTTTAAAAATTTAATCCTATAATTTTCCAAAGCATAACTAGTCTGAGGTTTTTCTTGAAACAGAATAAGAAGTGACAATTTTCAGGTAACCCACATGTATGTTCTTAGATTAAAAGAATATACTTAGTCACATCACCATGGGAAAAGACATAATAGGCTGCAAACACATGTTCAAATGAACTGGAAGAGTTCTCTTTGTTTTGTTTACCTGGTAGTAAAACTTACCCAAAGATGCCTAAACAGACATTTGGAGCAGTCGAGTCCAACCCAAGCAACACACTGGGTGCCTCTACACATACCCTTTAATGCAGAGTTGACTAATTAACTCCACAGTAAAGCATCATAGTCTACACGTGTTTTAGTATTAGAACACAGTAAATTTACTAACTTCTTCATAATATACTTCTGTTGGGGACTCCTGAATGTGCTCCTGGGCTCACATTCAAACGGCGTGCTTGGGAGCAAAAAACTTTGTGTGCATTAATTGCACGTGTAGATGCAACCACTGACTGATTCAAATTAAATTCAAGTACAAGACTTGGTAACCATTCAGAGAAGTGTTACAAATAAATTTTGCTCTAAAAGTATTTGCTCACTTCTAGCTTCAATGCTGTGGGTACAGCTTCTCTCAAATGAATAAGAATAGCAGCATATCACTGATAATTTGCTTTGTAAATCTATATCACCTCATCCATTTTCTACTGCTTGGATGACACTTTCACTATTAACCCACTGTTGTAGGGCTCAGTCAGAAAAATGGGCATCATTTTCAAAACCAACTTCTTCAACTACTTCTATTACATATAAACATGTAGAAATGTTTCTGAAAAATCACGTCCTGCATTTTTACAAATTATAAAAATAATCATAGGTGGCAGGCAAAGTAGTGGTGGCTCAAATTTGTTCTATTTTCACTGTATCATTTAAATTAATTCCATTACAATTCAAGGCTCCAGATAGAAAGGTATCAATAACCAGATCTAATCCATCCAGAAAGTAAGCCTAGGACTTTCTCATTGTTATTAAGTACATGTAATTGTATTACATTAACCATTCCTATTAACCTAGATTTCTTGGAAAAAATACAGCATAACCCCCACAGGGTACAATTTTATATCCCAGCTCATTTCAAAATGTACTCTATAGCTGTACTTATCACTATATACACAATATATCTTACTTTAGAGCTGTACTCTATAGCTGTACTTATCAGTGACCACTTTATATTTACAGTAATTAGGTTACTCTTTAAAAAATTCAAAACTACTAATTTTTCATTTTTAGCCAGTAATTTTCCCTGTAATCTAACTAATATGCCCAGTGCAATCTAGTGGATACTGAACATAAAGGAGCTGCAGAAAGCATGGATTCATATTAGGGGTAAAAAACTTGCCCTTTTAAATGTAAGACATCTTCAGGTCATTTAAATGCTATTAGCAGTTTCTCTTGCAAAATTGAGAACTGTATCAAATATGGAAAAGCCATTTTACTAAATGTACTGTGAGCAAATAAGAGGTGAGCCAGATAAAGTGGAGGTAGCACTGAGAAAATGAACATAACTCCATATAACATCAATATTACAAATCACATGTTCCAAATGTTCTATCTCTTCCAACCCATTTAACAATCTTACTTCTTGGAGTGGAAAGGAAAGGATACCTTTTCCTTTTACTTAGTAACATTCTGTGGACATCCCTCTTGCAAAGGAACCATATTATGCCATTGCTCTTTCAAATCGAATTCTCAACTTAATTCTTTAGGTCATTCTGGCTGCATCTGCATGAGTGGCAGATTGTGAAATTGTTACTGTACAATCATTTAGTACATAAGCAATGTACACAGTTTAGTACATTTAGTGCATAAGCAGGTACTAAATGAAAGTGCAGTGACTGGAGTTACTACACAGTACTGTTGCCGCATGATTTTTTTCTGACACTACTGCACAGTAGCAACAAGCAATGACACTGTGCATTACTATTGCACAGTATCATTGCCACATAGGTAGTGCCCGGCAATGCTACTGCATGGTAGTGTCTCATGTAGACGTGCCCTCTGTGACTTAAAACTGGTGACAAAATGGATGTAAACAAGTGTTTGCAGGACCTGGTTTAGGTTATGCAGCTTATTTTAAGTTGACTAAACTTAAAGTGGGATCAGCATATGCAGGCATTCGCCACTCCTGGGAGAAACGCTGGCAGCCCAAAGTAAGCAGCAGGAAGGACAGAAGGGTTGATGGGATTGGGGCAGGGTTGGCAGGTCCAGGAGGCACAGGAATGTCCAGGGGGAGGGGAGTTGGTCGGTCCATGGGGGGAATAAGGGGTGCTGCTCAGTCTGAGGTGGGCTAAAAATAGTCCCTGGTAAGATAGGAGGCAGGGTGAGTCAAAATAGCACAAGTCTTTGGCTGTGGTGTGTGGCTGGGCTTTTCCAGCCCCAGGACTGTGCTGTGAAAACATACAAGCATTTTCTAAGCTGGGTTAACCCTTGCTAGATTGAATTAACCCAGGTCAATCTAAAAGTTGTTTACTTGCATGCCCGGGCATTTAGATTGCTCTAGCCTTGATTAGGGCAATCTAAATGTAACACATGTATATATTCAATGTGACTCCAGAGAAATAGTCACCTAAATCCTGCATTAAGTGTTTATAATCCTCATTTCTCTGTTTACGATTAATACTGCACATTAATAGCCTCATACCAATGGACTTGGTATAAGGGTAACATCCTTCCTGTAGACAGGGAAGTCATCAGTGAGCCCAGACATAACTGAAGAGGCCAATCCAAGATCTTCATGTTTGACTGCAGACATGGCAAGGAGAAAGAAGTGGATCCTAATGTTGTTGGGTCAGTCACAGCTCTTTCCCTTTCTCACATATCTATCTCCACAGTGAGAATAGTTTCCTCAAAATAGTCAATGCCTTTTGGTACTTCATGGTGCCATTGGGGATGATCCAGTGCTTGAGTCTCTGAGGCACTGGTGTTAATATTGCATTTCTTCAGGTTGGCCTTAAACCTCTTCTTTTGCACCCCTCCAGAATGGTAACCATGGGCTCTTGGTGAGCTGAAAGTATTAATAAGTCTGTCAAGTTTATTTGGCTTCTGAAATATATGTTTTAAATACATGCATGCAAACATTTAAATCTAAGGGTCTGAAATTAAAGATAATATCAAGTGTAAAAACCCAAACTTGAAATCCAGTTTGCTGTCAAGCAGTTATTGTAGCATGGATCTTTTCTTGACAGGCTTAACAAGAATTACATTCACGTTGTTATTGGTTTCAAGAAGTAGAACCTCAGTTAATAAATGTTAAATAACGATTTTGTTTAATAAATATTAATTTTGTTCTATAAATATCAAATGTAATTATCCTTTCTGTCTCTGGCACTGCCTGCAGTAGAATTGCCTGCAGCATGGACAGCTTTGATGCTTGAGTGGAAAACTGGCAAGCAAATTTGCTTAAAACACCAGTGGACCTACACAGTGTTCCTTTTTCAACCATTTACCTGACCAAAAAAAAAGGTAATAAAAATAAGGAACTCTGTAAATAAACGTAAAGGTAACATGTACAAATCCTACAATATTCTATAGCAATGTTTCAAAAGACTGGAGTAGCACAGCTTATAACAGCTTAAAACCTTTTTTAGAGTTTTGCATTGTTTCCTATTACAATCTAGGCACCTTTCATCAAATAAAAAGATTGTGTAGTATATTCTGAAGATGGTGAATCAGTCTAATCTCCCCTAGAACTTTAATACTAGTTTTAACATTTGGGATCATTATTGCTGAATACTATGGAAAATCCTACAATACAAGTTTTTCAGGTGAAGAGAATATAATTTCTACACTAGTACATGAGGCACACTTCAGATCAATAATAAATGGTGCATGAACACAACAGTTAAGAGGAATGGTGCTAAATTTATACATTTTTCTTAAAACAAGTGGTTTGTGTTTATCAGTGTACCTTTAGCATAAAAGGATTAACCATGAAGATAATCCACTCACCCCCAAAGAAAAAAATCATATATGCAACAGATATAGAGTGGGAGGTCAGTAAATTACGATAGATTTTGTCTACTGCAAAAATATATCTAACTTCTTTTTGATATATTCAAAAGCATTTAGTCCATACAGACTCTCTCTCATGTTTTCCATTTGACTCCTCCATTTTGAAGTGACTAAACAGCTCTAAAATAGAATGAGTAATCTCAAAGTATGGCAGGAAATAAGATAGTAAAGTCAACATATCAATGGACTTGCACTCTGACAACTTCACTTGTCTCATTTTAGTTGAGGGCAGGTTAAACTTTAAAATCAAATTCTAAATTTTAGCATTCATACATAAATTATCAGTTTATGGACATTATTCAGCATGATTTTGTCCCATTTTCTGAGCTGTATCACTTAACATACCTTTCAAAGTGTTAAATATATGCTTTTGTTTGACTTCTGCGTTCAGGAATAGTTTCTGTGGGGATATGTATTAATAGGACCTTATGTTCTCTTCAACCTATAAAATGATAACCAGGGATCCTAGTTTTCTCTGATAAAAAATCCCCAATTTGGGGGTTTAAAAAGTAACCCCAAATCCACAATTTCCATGATTAAAATGAAATGCCTCTAATACATAGATGTGTATATAGTGGTGTTTCATTTTGATCACAGAAAATTGTAGATTTTGGGTTACTTTTTTTAACCCAAAAATTGGGGAACTTTTTATCAGAGAAAACCATGATCTCTGATTATAACCCTGAATCTGCATTGGGCTCTGCCTTCCAAAGTAGTCCAGCAGGACACAGATGTGTGTACCAGAAAATACCCACACAAGACTTGAATCATCATTTCATTTGATTTTTATGGCGATAAGCAGCATTTGCCAGATATCAGCACTGCTAATCAATCTGAAACACTGTTACAGATTTTAATTAACTAACTACCATTCAATGCTCCTTCCTCCTTGTCTTTTCAAGTTAGCTGGTTGTGGTTTGCAGACCCAATTAGCAAGATTAGATTAATGCAAAATAACAAATGAGCACTAGCAATAATTTCATTCCTTTCTGACTACTCCAAGTAAGGATTTTTCTTTCTGTAAAAGGGCAAGTGTCATTTTAAAGTCCCATGCACAGATTTAACATAACTTTTCTTCTTTTAAAAAATATTTATGAGTTATTTGATAACAAAAAAGTCAGTAATAAAGTAAAAAACTAGATGAATATTTAGCAAAGGGGTAGATTTAAAGAGGTGTATATTCTGGTGTTAATAAAATCTAAAAAGAGAGATGATGGAGAATGTACAGAATAGTTAAAATAGGAATTTAATTTATTAAGTATGCTATTGTTCAGGTTTCTACAACTGAGACTACAAGTCAAAATACAGACAATACTGAAAATGGAAGGGGTGCGGGGAAGAGTTGATCATTATACTTCAGAACACTTCCTGCCAATTGTCTCCTATCTCAGTCTATTTTATAGCTTGAAAAAGATCCAGATCCTGGAATCGGAAGGAAAAAGTTAAGTTATGTGGATGCAATACCTCTCCAGACCATGTGGAACCCTTAGCAATGTTGCCTTTACTATAATGGTCTATACTGGAAATTGGATAGTCCAGGCTTCTCCAACACACGGCCCACGGGCCACCACGCAGGCCACCAAGCCGCTTTCTGAGGCCTGAGGTGCTGCAATGGGAAACAAAAGTAAAGACAGTACTTTCATTTTGGGGTGCGGTGATGTGATACCGCTTCCTGTGAGGTCTTTGAATATGGCTCACCGGCCCACTGGTTCATGATCTGGCCCCACATTCAAAAAGTTTGGACACCCCTGGGATAGTCCTGTTACAAATAGGAAGATTCTGGGAGAGGTCCATTAGGAAGGAAGGAAAGAAGGAAGGATGCAGGATTTTAAATGTAGTCCTCTGACTATTACACTACTCACAATGGCTCACAGAGAAGTAGCTTCTCTGATGTTATGAGTAGAGGAACAGATTGTTAAATAAATCAGAAGCTCTATAAAACTTTCTGAAGCACTTGCAAGAAAATCATAAGGCTGCTTCCAAAAGGCAAGTCTTTTTGGTCAGCTCTCAGTACATAGCTCTAACAATCTATAATAATAAGAGGCTTACTCTGTCTGTCCAGAGCACTCTGATTGGTTGTCTCAGCAGCCAATCACAGTGTTTACAAATACAACCAATCAGAGTGCTCCGGACAGCCAGAATGAGCTTCCCCCCCACCCCCAGAGCCTGCCCGCCTCTCCTATGGCTGGGGGGCAAGCTGCCAGTGGGCCCCCCAGGAACACATGGGCAGGGTACCAGCAGGTGGGTGTGCCTGGGGATGCCACCACTGTGAAGGGAAGCACTGGGGTCCCCAGCAGATCAGGGGCTGCATGACTCACCAGCAGCTCACTCCCTGCTTGTGGCACATGGAGGCAGACTCTGGGAAGAAAAGAAAAAGATCAAGCCCCTTGCTGCTTTTCTTTTTTCTTCCTTGGTGGAGCCTATGAACTGCTGCTGAGTTGTGCAGACCCTGTGCTGCAGGAGGGGCTGATACTTCCCTCCACAGTGGCAGTTCCCCCCAGAGGCTTCCCAGCAGGCGGTTAGCTGCATGGGTGCAGCCCCAGCTAGCAGATAACACCCATTAGATCCAACGATGCACGGGGCTCTGGAAGCCCAGGCATATTCAGGGAAGCTCAGGCTTGGCAGGCTTCCAGCATCCTGTACACTATCCCCACTGTCTTCCCGCCACCTGGGACCACCCGGGAACAAGCTGGCTGCTCTGGGAAGGTGGCAAGAGGGTGGCTGAGTGTGTGACAGCCAGAAAGGTTGCAGGAATGGTGCATGGGCCACTGGAAGCCTGCCAGGCCCAAGTTTCCCCAAGCATGCCCAGGCTTCCAGTGCACTGCTATTTTCTGTGGATAGGGTCCTTGTACACATGAGGAATATCACTAATTTGTTATGCAGCAAACTAAAATACATGAAGTGTTTTAGTTTGCTATGTAAAAAAGTCATTTAAATTGAAATATGCCACCAAATATGTACACTATTATGAAATTTAATCATAACATGTTGCCAAACGTGTACTCTGTTATGCAATTATATCATTAAAAAGGGCAATTAAACCACTAAAAGGGGCAGTTTCTTCCCATGTACAAGGGCCCTCTTATTCTATGACTATAAACAAGTCACAAGGTCATACTTTTGACAAAATATATATTTAAATTCCTAAGCCTGTGTTTGGCACTCAGGGCTACTGCCCCACTCACCCTTGTTACACTACCAAAAGTATGTCTACACAAGACACTAACTGTGCAATAGCAGTATAGTACTGCACAGTAACATGGCACAGCAAAAACCCTGCTAATACACTACTGCACAGTAGTATTAGGCTACTGCACAGTTAGCATCACTAAAAAGCCATGTGCCAGCACTACTATCCAGTAGCTCCAGTTACTGAAGATTGATTTAGTACTTGGATATACAAGTACTTAACTTAGTGTGCAGTGACTATGGCACATAAATGACTGTGTAGATGCGCCCTGCATGTATATATTTACTCCATATTACCTTACGTCCATATTCTTAATTACAGTAGATCAACACCACTAGGATTTCACCTGTGGTATTCAACAGTCAATGCAAAATTCCCAGTGACTTTCTGGAGTCAGGATTTCACTTCATAGTTTCATAGTTTCTAGGGTTGGAAGGGACC
>NW_017729032.1:162018228-162021645 GCF_001723915.1 Gavialis gangeticus | reverse complement strand
AAAGCCTTCCCTATGACACCAGTGCCGCAGTCTTTGGTTCACTATGTGGATCCTTCTCTATATATGAGATACCTAAGAAAAACTCCATAAATTTACCACTTTGGTGGGAGAAAAAGATGCACATATTAAGAAAATGTGTAAGTATTCAAATGAGGGCTTCTTAAGGATAGAAAATGTTTAAGAAATTGTACAGCTAATCAAGCAAGTGCATGGGCAATTTCCAAGACGTGCTTGCTACACTTTAACAAGTACATAATTAGTTGATCTATCTCCAGAATTTGTCTGCAAAAAGGAGTTATACAACCCAAAGTTAACAAGGCTGTCAGACAAAGGCTTCATGTATTCATTTCAAAAGGTACAGAGGAGTGGGGGTGAGCTGTTAAGATGTTTTGTGTGGCTTCAGAACTGTGGTATTCAACTTCACATATGGGTTGCACAGCCACATACAATTTACTGGTTGTAGTTCTTTCCATTTGCACACCAAAAGCATTTGTACATTCCAGAAGAATTGCAATCTCTGAGAAAAAGCTAGCTATTCAACTAGCTGAATAGTTAGATGAGAAAGTTCTATGTACAGAGTTAGACTCCAGAAAGGTGCTCCATGATAAAGAGGAAGTACAGCAATTATATTCAAACCTTCATAGGTTGTTTAAAATGTTATTTCAGCTTGTATGTTTATCTGGGAGGCAAATGAAGAGACTTTGAGCTTTTCACTTCTACCAAAGTAAAACAAAAGCATCTCCACAAGGACTTCTGCAACTGTTTGGCAATTGGAGTTATAGCTTAGTCCTAATTCACAAGGTCTTTTGATGAATCACTGATATTTCATTTTAATTAAAAATTTAACTAAGCATTTTATACCCAATTAGCAGTCTACAGAAAGTTATAAAAAAGCACAACCTTTGTCATTAAGCATCTGTACATTTTGCTCCAAATTACCCATCAGTAGCATCCAGGGAATGTATAGGCCTAACAGTACCCAACACCATCATCAAATTCCTACAACACTTACTAGGTACAGACATTCAAAAAGCCTGAGGCAGAATTGATCTAAGTTACAATTTTCTATAACTGTCATAGTTTAGATCAGTAGCAAACAGAACACACATTTACCGTTTGGGGGAGAGGAGGAGGAAAATTCTTAGACCTTGTTCCAGCATTTTTAAATTAGTCTCTGGGAAAACTTCTGTTCTAGACAAATTGGAGAATGGTATGAAAACAAATCTTATGAGATTCAACAAGGACAAGTGTGAAGTCCTGCACTTAGGATGGAACAAACCTATGCATCAGTACAGGCTGGGGGGTGACTGGCTGGAGCCCTGCAGAAAAGGGCCTGGGGTTTACAGTGGACAATAAGCTAAATATGAGCTAACAGTGTGCCTTTGTTGCCAAGAAGGTTAATGGCATACTGGGCTGCAGAGGTAGGAGTGTTGCCAGGAGATCAAGGACAGCAATTCTTCCCCTCTATTCAGCACTGGTGAGGCCACATCTGGAGTACTGTGTCCAGTTTTGGGTCCCCCACTACAAAAAGAATGTGGACAGATTTGAGATAACCCAACAGAAGGCAACAAAAATGGTTAGGGGGCTGGGGCACATGACTTCTGAAGACAGACTGAGGGAACTGGGCTTATTTAGTCTGAAGAAGAAAAGACTAAGGGGGAGTGGGGGTTTACTAGCAGCGTTCAACTACCTGAAGGGTGGCTCCAAACAGGATGGAGCTATACTGCTCTCAATGGCCGCATGTAGACAAAATGAGGAACATGTGTACACAACACTTTAAAGTGAGTTAAATGCTTTTGCACCGCTTTAATGGTGTTGGTGTTTGTACATGTCAGTAGTGTATTATTCTGCATTGGATAGTAATTCCAGCTGCTGTAGCAAATTCAGCGGCATAATGTGCATAAAATGACTTGGGGCACAGCAGACTAAAACTCCTCAGAGGAGTTTTAGTTTGCTGCCCTACAGCCGCGGAGTGAAGCACCGGGCTCTGTGCATCTCAGGGGCTCTGCATGAAGCCCATGCAGGCAGCCTGGCAGCAGCCCAAGAAGGCAGGCTCCGCCCAAGAAAAAAAAAAGTGGTGAGCCTGATCTTTTTTTTCCCCCCCTGGAGCCTGCCTGCCTGCCTGCACTGTACAGGGGCCCAATATTTACCTCCATGGCTTTGCCACCCCCCTGGGACCACCCAAGCCAGGTGCCAGCAGGCAGGTGCCACCTGTGGGGGGGGGAGTTGCCACTGCCCTCCCCTCCCCACTGCTGGAGAGGCAAGTAAGTGCATGTGTATGTGCATGACACAAGGGTTTACTTGGCCCTAAACTGAAGCGGTATTTTTAAAGGTCTCTCGAGTTTATTAGGGGAAGGGACACATCCAAGAAATACACATGCACACTGACAGGTTTGTACAAAACAGACCTGTGCTAAGGGCCGGCTGCAGGGCACAGCACAGCACCCTGGCAGGTCTAGAGGCAGGCCAGGAGACTCAGCCTGATTTGGGGCAGGTTAAAAGGCGAGCGTGTTTCGGGGGAAGAGGGAGACACGCCAAAGAACCAACACGGGGGCAGCTGGGCTTCCACTTTGCCTCCCAAGAGGCAAAAACGCCTCGCTGACAGCCAGCGCCCGCCCGCCCCACTCTGAGCCTGTCCAGGCTCGCTCATAGCGAGCGCTGTCCATCACTGCCAGGGTAGTGTCATCGTTGTCCATCACTGCAGGGCAAGCCTCTGGGCTCTACCTACAGCCACACATGTGAAAGGCCAGGGACCGCATTACGCTGCAGTCACCCAAGGGACACAGGTTCCTGCAACATGGAGGCTCCCAGCGGCGAGCTATGAGGGCTGGGAGCCAAGTGAAGCCCCGGGGCTGGGGAAGAGAGCACGGCAGTCAGCCCTGCCTGCCTCCCCCCTTGGCACTGCATGCCAGGCACCAGCTGCTTTTTCTCGGCACCTGGGGGCACGGACCAGTGCCGTCTCCACCCGGAGCTCCTCCGGGACATGTCGAGCTGAGAGTGCGGGATGCACTGGAGCAGACACAAGGGGGTGAACAGCAGGAGGAGGGGTCTGTATATACACTGGTACACGCATGGCCCACCGCAGCTCCTCTGCTGTCAGCCAGCAGCTATACCGGCCTGGGGGATTTGGGCCCCCCTGGGCCTGCAGGTTCTGGAAGACAAAGACAGGCCGACATTGCACAAGTGCTCGCTGGGCACCACACACTTGGTATCCCCGTTAGGGGCTACTCCAGGGTGACCACGGGCATCTTCATGCCCAGTCTGCAGCTCCTGAGCCACAAGCAGCACCCCCCCTGCTCCCTGGGTGGTCTCTGTACCTGCATCCTTGGCTGGTGGCTTCACCCCATCCACTACTGGGGAGTGCTGGGTCCGGGACGCTGTGCAGGGGGGCAGACGCCAGGCATATTCTGGCTGAAA
>NW_017729032.1:161991605-162013228 GCF_001723915.1 Gavialis gangeticus | reverse complement strand
AGGAACAATGGCCATAAGTTGACTGAAAGTAGGCTCAGGCTAGATATCCGAAGGCGCTACTTCACTGTCAGGGCAGCTAGGATCTGGAACCAACTTCCAAGAGAAGTGGTGCTCACTCCTACACCGGGGGTCTTCAAAAGGAGGCTAAATAAACACCTTGCTGCGGTCGTTTGACCCCAGCATCCTTTCCTGCCCATGGCAGGGGGTCAGACTTGATGATCTTCTCAGGTCCCTTCCGACCCTACTAACTATAAACTATAAACTATAAAACTATAAAAGCCTACCACTTCAATGTAGGGCCCCTGTTTTGTCTACACACACCTAGTGGTGGCAAATGACAGAACAAGGAGCAATGTTCTCAAGTTGCAACAAGGGATGTTTAGGTTAGCTATTAGGAAAAACTCTCACTGGAAGGGTAATAAAACACTGGAAGAGGTTATCCAGAAAATTTGTGAAATCTCCATCCTTGGAGGTTTTTAAGACCCAACTAGACAAAGCTTTGGTTGGGATGATCTAGTTGGAGATGGGTTTTGGACTAGATGACCTCCTGAGGTCCTTTCCAATTGCTAGAGAGAAGGTTCAGGCTGGATATCAGGAGACATTACCTTACAGTTAGGGCTGCCAGGCTCTGGAAAGGGCTCCCAAGTGAGGTGGTATTCTCTCCTAACTTGAGGGTCTTCAAGAGGAGGCTGGATAGATATTTGGCTGGGGTGATATGATCCTGGCACCCATTCCTGCCTGGGGCAAGGGGTCAGACCTGAAGATCTGCTTGGGTCCCTTCCGACCCTAAGTACTATGATACTATGAACCCTAACTTTCTATGATTCTGTGATTTTGTTATGGGTATATACTGGTTTTGTATGCTGAACTTGTGTCCTGTTATGGGTACGGATCAGTTTCCAATCACTTATACTGGTAAAAATGTAATGTCTGTACCTGGCCTTAAAATCCTTTGTCTTAAAATTAATTTAGTTATTTTTATCAAATAATTAATCTGATATTTCCTCTTCTCTCATATTAAAATACCACAATGTTCTAAATAACTGACTCAAAAAATAGTGAAATATTCATAATATTGGGTTTTAGTGGTATAACTAAATGATAACATGCTAACATAGATGTAAGTGTTTAAAAATGAGAAAAAAGTTTAGCTACAGTTAAAATCACTCAGGCATTTTACCAGAGTGTAATCAGTAAAACAAACAGCAGATGACTGCACCTGCCACAATTAGTTTTACTTTCTGTCTTCTATTTTATGATAGCATAATATACAAAAAAATTGCCTTTATCTCTATACGATTTAAAAGGTGAGAACATGTACAGACTGCACATGCATTTGATATGGGATCAGTTTACTTGTGAATAAACTTCTTGCAAGTTGGTACATCTACATGAGACACTACGTTGCCATAGCAACAAGTTATGATAACATAGATCATCACTGCAGCAACATAGCATTGGTGGGCACAAACCATGACACTGATGCTACTGTGCAGTAGCAATGAGCTCATTGCTACTGCGCAGTAGGGACAGAAATGACCTGTGCAACACCAGGACTGCACAATAACAGTGGTTACTGCACAGTCGTTTAGTACTTGCAAGTACTACTATGCTTTACTACTATGCTGTACTACTGTGTACTATGCAGTAAAGCTACTGTGCAGTTACGAGTCTCATGTAGACATGCCCACTATACTGTGACTAAGTCTAATTTCACTCTGGTGTAAAATAAACAGTTCTAGTTGGATAAATTTAGTGTAGTATGCTGCTGATGGCAGCTAACTGCTCCTGCTTCCTGGGGCCCTGCAATGGGCCGATGCTGCCACCAGGGGGAGCTCTAGGGTCCCTCTGGGTGCTAGACCAGGGGCTGCCAGGGAGCAGGGAGCCAGGAGACAGCTGTCTCCTGGCCAGACCTGGGACATTACACCCTGCCATGGGGCCTGCTGCTGTGTCCCGAACAATGTCTCCCTGCCCCAGAATCAGGGAGCTCCTGGCCCTGGCTCCCCAATCAGGGCAGAAGACTTGGAAAGAACTGCAGGGGAGAGGCAGGTCCCAGCCTCCTGCTGTGATCTGCCAGTGGGGCAGGGGGCTGGAACCTACCCCACCCCTGCAGTGCTTTCCAAGTCCCATGCCTTGATCACCAGTCAGGGCACGGGGCTGGGATCTGCCCCAACCAGAACAGTTCCCAGCCCCCACTCCGTGATCGTGGGGTGGAGGTTGGGGAGCTGGTTCCCTGCTCAGCTCTGTGAGTGCAGGGTTGGGTGGGAAACAAGCTGGGGAGCTTGTTTCTCATTCAGCTCTGGAAGCATGCAGCTGGGTAGGAAACAAGCTCCTCAGCCTATTCCCCACCCAGCTGTGTGCTCACAAGGCTGGGCAGGGAACAGGATCCCAAGACTCAACAGCAGGGAAGTCCCAGCACCAGTTTCACACCATGGGGCCAGTTCTGGGAGATCTTATCTCCCATCACAAGCTCCACAGTCACAGGGCTCAGGCTGGGAGACACCTGTCTCAAACTTGGATTGGGGAGGCTTGGAGCTCCCTTCTGCCGGGGCATGATTAGTGATGTTTACTGTATAGTAAGCATGTGCACGTATAGGTGCACATGCTTATTATGTAGTAAACTACGCTACTGTGCAGTTAACAGTCTCATGTAGACATGTTTACTATACTGCAACTAAGTCCACTTTCACTCTGGTGTAAAATAAGCAATTCCAGCTGGATAAACTTAATGCAGGAGACAGGAGGATCATATCTGTGAAAGCAGAACACAAACTGCCTTGTAGAATATGGCCTCTACATCAGAGAAATTCAGAATAAAGAGCAGTCTTCTGAAATCACATTAATGTTTATAAAGAGCAATGATAAAAGGGATTCTGGTTTTAAATGTATGCAATTATAATAATATTGATATGCAATAGGATTCCTTGGTATGGAATTCCCATGATACTTTATTTAGCATTCACTGGCAGCATCTACATGAGTTGCTGACTGCGCAGGTGTTACAGTGCAGTCATTTAGTACTTGATGCAGTACTAAATGACTGTGCAGTAACCAGAGTTTGTAAATACAAGGGGCAAATATGCTCCCAGTTGCTTACTACATAGTACAGCACATGTGCTCCCAGCCAGCTGGACAGCAGGAGACTAGAGCTTGCTCCTTGCCCCCAGGAGCTGCCTGCTGCTTGGGCCAACTCCACCACCAGAGCCTGGGCAGGGCCAGTGTCTCCCTGCTCCCAGCCCCTGCTTCACAATGATGATTGGGGAGTAGGGACTGGGAGATTCTTCTCTCCAACCTGAGTTCTGAGCTGTCATGCAGGGGAGCTTAGAGCTCCCCCTGGCTGCTGCAGGGGGCTGGTGCATGGCCAGCAGGGATGGGAGCAGGGATGCTGCCATGAGCAGCAAAGGTGCTTCTGCATCCCTGCACATGTAGATGCCTGCCCAGGGTAGGTTTACTCCAGAGTAAATTACTCTAGAGTAACCCCACCTCAGAGCATTTGCACGTGTACATGCACCCAATGAGAATTAAATGGAGAAGTGATATAACTAATAATATGTTGTTCAATTTCCATGCTAGTTTAGTTCTAATGTTTACTTATTGTATCAAGTATCTAGGGGTAAATACTGGACTTAAATACTGTGACTATCCAAAACTAACCATAAGGATCCAGCCCTCCTTCTCTACTTCTATTTCTAGCCAGTGTTTCTCTTGATTCTCATCCTGTCCACCTCAGTAACAACAAGCCAATTGATTTTATGAACCTGCTGAAATTTTTATGCCAATCACCATAATCTAATTCTAAACACTGCTATGAAAAATCCATTTATGTGTTTGAAGGAGATCACAATAGTAATGCATTTCTTTCAAAGTCAAAGTATTTCTTCCTCCTACTTCTAGTTATGACTTTAGCTTAAGGTTTGAAAAAAAGATTAATTATCAGCAACAACTCTAGCTACTTTAAAAATGAAAAGTCTTTGATAAGTCATAGGAGGGAGATTGCTATTTTAGAGAACCCAAGAAATTCTTACAGATATAAATACTTACGATACTTAAAATAAACTATATCTTAAGTATAAATTATAATCCCTTTCTGTCACTGGTACATAACAATTTGCTATGACCCACATAAAAAAAGTTACAGTTCTGAAATAGTAAAATGTAGTACATTCAAAGAGCAAGTTCGCCAGGTGCTATAAATCATCTAAGCTTTGTCAAAGTCAGTGGAATTACATTAATTTATATAAACTGATGATCTGTATATAGAGAACTTTGAGTTTTTTTGTTTGTTTGTTCTTAAATCTCAGATTTCATGAACATGCATTCCTCTCTAACTTTGCTACAGAAGAAAAAGCTTTGGAGAACTTGTAATACTTCCTAAATTGCTATAATTATCAGCTCCATCTCTGCATAACTTATGCATTTAAAAATAGTCACTGCAATTTCATTGTCAATATAGAGCCCTTGTGCTTTCCCAGGTGACTGGTCTCTCCAATACAAAAAATCCAGCATATTATTTTTAATTTACAGACTTTTCTTTTTCCAGTCCCAGCATATTCCTTGACTTCTTTCCAAGAAACCACCTTACCTGTAGTTCCTTTGATTTCAGAATTTTCCATGTCTTGGAGTTTATATTAACAAGGGCAATATTGCTGGTTCTATATATCTTCTACTAGCATACAAGAAATGAGAGCTGATGAGGAGATCTGGAAGTGGCATCATCCTGCATTACTGTTCTTGTCTGAGGATTGTGCTTGAAGCGCCTAGGCATTGCTGACCCTAAAAAAATTAATTACTATTGATTTCTGCCAAATCTGTGGTGTTGAGAAATACAGTTCTACCTACAGAAATGAATACATTGAAAATAATGTTCCTTAGGATCAGTGTTTACACATCCCACAACCACCACAATCTATGATAGATTAGTAACAAATCAATGAAATACCACCTGATAGAAAGTGGCTCCATATCATAATTGAAAACTGTATTGCATTAACATTTTTATCTGACACATTTGACTTGCTCTGCTTTGGGAGGAAAAAAAGAGACCATTGACAATTGTTTTCTACAGCTGATTCCCAACAGAAAGTGTAGTAGTGTGTGAAGGTTTTAAGTGCCAGTTTTGGAGAATCCTTGGGAAAGTAGTTGAACTCAGAAGGGGGCGCCTTTCAATTTCCTTCAGTGATTCATAGATTCATAGATTGTAAAGGGCTGGAAGTCCTTGTTGAAGTGCGGTGCCCAGAACTGGACACAGTACTCCACCTGTGGTCTCACCAATGCTGAGTAAAGCGGAAGAACATAGAACCCGTTTGGACACCGTCATTCCCTGCTCCTCTTGGACATTCTAGTTCTAAGCTAGTATAAGTCATTCACAGAAGCAAAACTAAATATTACTGTAGTTCCAATGTTTAACATGGCAGTTAAAGATGCACAGCAAGCCCATAGATCATTAAATTCCCAATCCATTTCTAGCAAATGTTCATTGAATCATTTTTAAAACAATGTTGTCCCTCTCCTCCCCAACCTACCAAAAAAGAGGGAATTAAATCATTTAACTATCTACACTAGTTTTGCTTATAGAACATTCCAATACTCTAACCTTGTGATAACCCCAGAAGAAATCAGAGGAACTTTCATACTTTTGAGTGTAAACAAGTGTTTGCAAAACCTGGCTCAGATTTAGGTGGCTTAGAGTAAGCTGCCTAAAAGTGAGCTTGGTCCTGTACATGCAAGCATTTGCTGTTTTCTGGGAGGAGATGTAAATAAGTCATGCGAGCAGGGGCTGACAGATTTGTAGGGGTAGTGGAGGGGGTGCTGCCTGGTCTGGGCGAGGGGAATAGTTGGGCGGTGGGGAAGAATAGTCTGGTCAGGGATGACTGAGTTAAAGCAGCACAGCCCTGGAGCTGTGGTCAGTATATATCGCCAAAAAATGTGGCCTTTTATTTGCCACATTTTTTTTTAAATATCGCCCAAAAATGTGGATTTGGGGATACTTTTTTAACCCCAAAATTGGGGATTTTTTTAAGTCAGAGAAAACCAGGATCCCTGGTGATCAAAATAGATCATTCTGAAGCAAGGGTGGAGGAGGTGTGGGCAGCCCAAAGTAAGTAAGTCATGTGAGCAGGGCCTGACAAGTGTTTGCAAGGCCTGGCTCAGATTTAGGTGGCCACATTTTTTTGGCGATATTAAAAAAAAAGGTTTTCCCTTTTCCAGGGCTGTGCTATGAATGCATGCAAGCATTCACTAGCCAGGATTCATCATTGCTAAATCAGATTAACCCTAGGCCAATCTAAAGTTAGTTTACCACTGAGGTAAACTAATTTTAGATCAGGTGCACCCTTTTTAGGTTGACCTAAGCTCTGTGATCTCTTGCACACCTGGGCATTTAGATTTCCCTAACCAATCTAAATGTAACACATTTTCATACCATCTGTTAGCAGAATGAATAAGCATTAACAGAATTAAGGGTTAAAAACACTCGGGAAGTCTGCATCTCACCAAATATGAAAGGAACTGCTTGGCTGGCTGTTTATTTCATTGTTTTAACTTTAAAGAGGGCTGGAATCAATCTATAGTACTAAAAAGAGCATCAGATCCTCCATCAGTTAAAGTGTGCTTAGATCCTTTGAAGACAATAGAGAAATGTCATCATGCCCAGACGTTAAATGGCTGAAAGGAGAACCTATTGGATAGCATAGGTGCTAGTCTTTGTATGAAAATAACCACTTTCCTTCTATATTTTCATCCTTGTTAAATAAAACATGCACCATGGAATCATAATTCATAAATAGCATTTTTGTGACCCAAAGTAAACTATTAAACTTTTTAGCTGTGCTTGTAATAAATGCAAACTGACCCAAACAAACTGATCCTCCAAACTGACCTGCCCACATATGGGGTACATTCTTTACATAAATTTGACCGTGATTTTTCCTGGAGATCCAGTCAATTAGGTAACTCTTTCTTCAGAATGATCTAGTTTGATCACCAGGGATCCTGGTTTTCTCTGATTTAAAAAAATCCCCAATTTTTGGTTTAAAAAAAGCATTCCAAAGTCCACATTTTTTGGCAATTAAAATGAAACACTACTAATGCATGCATGCATAGTGGTGTTTCATTTTGATCACTGAAAAATATGGATTTTGGGTTACTCTTTTTAATCCAAAAATTGGGTTGTTTTTTTTTTACCAGAGAAAACCAGGATTCCTGCTGATCACTAAACCAGCTTATCCTGAAGGGAGCTTGTCTGGATTTGTCTACTGGGCTAAGTAAGGAGGTTCAAAAAGCCCAAGGTTGAATCGATTCAATCTTTGCAGGATCTTCTAGGCAGCGTAGACTGGACTGATAATTAACTGAACTGACGTTCTTCAGGAAGAAGCCTTTACTGGCCCAAGCCAGAAGCCTCAGGGTTATTCACACAGACCACACACTGCTGAAGGCTGCCAAACCCTGGTGATAGGCAGCCCATGGATGACTGGCTGCTGGACTCACCTCTCCACCCCCTGCTGTCAGCCACAGAGAGGGGAGACCCAACAGACAATCTCTCCCCATCCTCCCCCGTCACCAGCCGGCGGCCTCTCTAAGGGGCAGGGGCAGGTGGGAGGAATGCACTCCTGGGTTGGCACCAGCACCCCTAGCAGGGGTTTACACAGGAAGCCCCTTCAGGGGGGCTTTTCCCTGCACCTGCAGCCCAGCACCAGCCCCACCCATCTCCCCCAGGCTCCCTGGGCTGTGGGTGGGGGAAAAGCCTCCCCCCCAGGGCTCCTATGTCAACCCCTGCTGGGAAAGCCATGCCAGTCTGGGGGGGGGGGTGCACTTTCCGGACCCAAGCTAGGGGCTGGGATGACAGGTGCAGGCAGGAAGCAGGCTAGGGAAGAGAGGCTTAATGCCTCAGCTCTGTGATAGCTGGGGGTGGAGCTGGCCCTTCTGGAGCAGACAGCACAGCCCAGGACTGCAACTTATCCTGGGATGCTGGGGGACTGTGAGGTAACTTGCGTCAGAAAGGGATCTGGGGCAGAAGTTCTATACACTGGTTGAACCTAAATCTAATACAACATCCATCCAGGTTTACCTTAAACTGGGTTCAACCATTTTGATACCTGGTTTATATGTACTGAATGTTTGGTTTTTTTACAGGTTTAAACTGGTTTCTGATCATTTAAACCAGTTTATGTGTAACTTCTGTCCCTAGCTTTGGGGCCCAGCCCTCCACATATACAAAATAGTTTCATAGTTAGTAGGGTCAGAAGGGACATGAACAGATCGTCAAATCCAACCCTCTGCCATGGGCAGGAATGAGTGCTGGGATCATAATACCCCAGCCAGATATCTATCCAACCTCCTCTTGAACACCCCCAAGGTAGGAGAGAGCACCACCTCCCTTGGAAGCCCATTCCAGAGCCTGGCAGCCCTAACTGTAAAGTAATACTTCCTGATATCAAGCCTGAACCTGCTCTCAATCAATTTGTGGCCATTATTCCTTGTTATCCCAGGTGGTGCCTGGGGAAACATAGCCTCACCTATTTTCCGCTGGTCCCCCCTGGGTGAGTTTATAGACAGCCACCAAATCCCCTCTCAGTCTTCTGTTGTGGAGGCTGAATAGATTCAGGCCCTTTAGTCTATCTTTGTAGGGCCTGCCCTGGTGCCCTCTGACCATGCAAGTGGCCCTCCTCTGGGCCCTCTCAAGGTTAGCCACATCCCTCTTGAAGTGTGGCTCCCAGAACTGGATGCAGTACTCCAGCTGTGGCCTGACCAGTGTCGCATAGAGGGGAGGATCACCTCCCTGGACCTGCTTAATAGATAGCCATCTTTGATATCAGCTAGCATCATAGTCCTATGGCTATTGCTCTCTGTTCACCAGAACATCAGCATCCAGAGACACATTTGCTGTACTGATTTAGTATCTAACAATGAAGTTTTTTCATGGTTACATCCAGCTCCAGCCTCTTCAGTGAAGCTAAATGCACCGTTTCAGCATTGTCACTTAAATCCACGTCAATTATTTCATCAAAAGCCCCGCAGAGGACATCCCTCACAAAGCAAGCAATACACAGAAATAATTCAGAAATATTCCTCCAGCACAATCCTAGTACAACATTTCTAGCATGAAAATAGTTGAACCAGAATGACCCATTTCTAGTAATGAAAATAAACAATAACAAGCTAGAGCAAAACCAAGGTTCAGGGCACATGAAGTAGAAAGCCTGCCACAGGGTGCAATACAAGAGTGGAAAGCACTATCTTTCTTGCAGAAGGATGCAGTGCATCTTAAGAAGTGATTGTGCAGGCCAGGGAAAATGTGCATTTTCAGTGCCCACCTTTGCCATCTGTTTTTCTGTGGAGATCCAAACAGAAACTAAAGTTACCTTCAGCCACACCTCCAGTGCATGACATGCCTTCCAAGGCCAGAGCTCACTAGTACAGCCATTTATTCCTCCTTGTAGCTATCTGAATAAATACAACCTCACAGGCAGTACTTTGTAATTATATGATAGGTACATGCAAACACATTTTAGTAGTAATAATAGCAGTAGTAGTAGTTTTAGTAGTACTGAAAGCCCTGGAAGTTGTGTAGACCAGTGGTGCTCAACCGTTTGACCCTGTGGGACAGATAAGTGGTATGGGGCAACTCTGTAAGCTACATCAGTCCTTGGGACATGGCACTACCCCCTCCTGCCCCCAGTGTGCTGGGATTGGCTCTTGTGGGCCTAGCACTGACCCCTCCCATATCCAAACACTGGGATTGGGGCCAGGAACTCATAATGGCCCCATTCACCAGACACCATGATAGGGTCCTGGGGACCCAGCACCACTAACACCAGCCTTGCATGCTGGGATCAGGTGCCCCATCCAACACACAGGGCCCAGGGCTCTCCATAGTCTGGAAATTTGGCAGCAGGAGAGCAATGCAACTGCTTCCCTGCTCCCAAATTTTCAGATGCATGGGGAGCCCTGTGAAAAAGCTGACATGCTGCTGCAGGCCAGATCTGTCCTATGGACTGGGAGTTGAGCACCCCTGGTCTAGACAATACTTATCTTGCTGATTATCATGAACATATTCAAGACTGGAACATGGAAAAAAAATGTTAAAGATGATGTATTGCTTTATTTGTAGCATAGTATTCCTATGGTGTCCCAGGTGTTGCCCAAACAGAGAAAGATTCAATGCCTGCAGTCCCCAGGACTTTACATTTCAAGACTAGCTGATTCTCATGATATGTCATCAAGTTACAAAATATGACTTCATGTTTTATTTTGCTTTGTTACTTGAGGGAATAAAATAAGAGAGGAATAGAAGTCGTTAGAAACACCTAGGACTTGCAATGCAATTTAATATTCTAAATCAAGTGCTTTTGAAAAGCTTATCTCTGGTCAATAAATGAAAACAAAACATTACAAATTTCAACCAAAATCACCCTCCCCTCTATTAAATGAAAAAAATTCCACTAGCACTAAAATTCATGTGATCAGTTTCTTAGAATTTCTTGCAGCTGTAATATATCTATGCTGATTTTGGAAGCACTGATTTACCCTTATATTTAACCAGCAGTACAATAGGAAAAAAATTGCTTCTTGGCCCAGTTTCATTACAAGCCCCTCCACATCAGATGGAAATGCAAGAATGTACATACTTCCCAAACAGCACAGACTCTGCACAGAGCTGCTAACATTGCAGAATTAATGTTCTGTGTTGCATCCCATTCAACAGATGGCACTCTCCACAGCATAATTGGTTCAGTACTGAGAGAGAAGATCCCAACCTGCTGATTATACAAACTTGTGCATACCAACAACTGGGTTTTCCATTATAGTGCTCTTCAGGCACATTTAAACTAATTTTAAATTGAAAGGGCTCTGTAAATAATATGACCATAAAATCAGGGCTCTGGTAAAATATGTTTAAGAATGGCTATCTGCCTTTTCCATACAGAAAGATTTAGGCCAATATATGCAACTGATTAGAAATGTTAAGTGTCCAATTTATACCACTGAAAACAGGTGCACATTTCAGTTGGGTTGGTGTACTGGACTTTTTGATAAATCAAAAAACTGAGGCACCCAAAAACTACTGATCACTTTGAAAATCATAGTTTTAATTTCTTTTTGTGTAACAAAAAGCCAAGTTGAACACAGTGTTTGCTAATACTATTTGCAATTCGGCTGAAAAGAAATTGCAACAAAAGTTCCTGGTTCATTTTTCACATTATTTGAGAATTTATAGATTCTTACCACATAATGCTGGAGAACTGCTGTGTAATTAGTATTGCCAACTTTCGAGATGTCACATAGTTCCTCAGTGAACATGCAGCACTCCTTGCAATAAACATTATTAGTACCCAGCATCATAAACACCCGGTGTGTTACTGTGAGCAACTGTTCAGGATGGCCATCTTACTGAGGTCATGTGAGCTTTTTTGGCAGTTTTCCACCTTCTCCCTCCTCCAGTTAACCAACAGACTCTAGTTTAAAGAGTCTGCAGTCCTTGTGATAAGCTCTTCCTTTTCTCAAATGCTCCCAGAAGACAACACTGAATATAAAAATTCAATGCACGTTTACCAAACACATATTTGTGGGTTTCTTTACGTTTTACCTCTATAGGTGTGTATCTGCTCCCAGTTTTCAGACTAATCTTAAATTAATTCATAAACAAAGCAACTTACAAGTGCCACTTCATGAACCTACTGCCAAATCGTGTTAGCTTACCTTTAAATAAATGCTTAGTTTTGCATTCAATTAATCTTGTATATGATATAATCCAACTGATTAGGAATTCTCTCATCATGTTAATAGCACTGCCCCAGCTGTTGCATACTGTTCAGCTAGAAGGGCAAGAAATTGCTAAATCCATCTACCTTTTAGAAATTTACAACCAACTCAAGATATACTGTTCTTTTCTTTATCCTTTTCATAACATATTTATTGGGTTTGAGGCCTGTGTGGACCTGAGAGAGAGTACTAGTGGTTAGAACATTCAATTTATGTAAAGATATAGCATACAAAAACATTTTTTGGCACAGGGACCAACATCCCAAACTTCTCCCTTCCCCTTCCTATCCTCCCTCACCTTTCTTAAGATAGTGCCCTAAGTGCTAGACTACAAAGTCAGACTCCTTCTTGTGCCCAGATATAGTGCATGCTGAGTTCTTTGCATGGTAAACAGAAGGGTTGGAATATGCCCCTCCCTAGAAAGCCTTTCAAAGCACTCTTGAGGAAGTGGAAAATGTGTGTTTGAACCTACTCAGGCATGGAGGGAATTAACCCAGGTCCTCCCATTTCTTGGGCAAGTGCTTTGTTTACTAGGCTGTTACCTAGATGCACTTCCATCTCATCATCTTCCAGTTCTGTTTGACAAGATAATGAACACTGCTTCCTCTTTCAAAGAAAGGTTGCAAGTACTTCTACCCATGCAATGGCTCTAGGATGTGAATCCCAGGTGAATGGAGGAGTCTCCCTTGAATCCTGAATGAGGTTCCAAAGCCTTAGAGCAGGGCAAGATTTCAGAAACACTTCCATGCTCGACATTTCCTAACGGTAGCCACTCAACTGGTTCACTTTTTGAAACATATTCTGAGGAGGCACAGAACTGTTTAATGCACTGTATAGGAACATATGCACCTAACACAGGACTCTGGATATTACTACAGGATCCAGGCATCTAAAAGAAAGTTGCTCCAGTGTCCAAATCCTTTAATGGATCTGGCCCACGGTCCAATTCAGAGTTCACCATTCATGGGTTCAGAAAGAAGTTGGACACCTCTGCTAGTGACTTTATGTGAAGGTCAACCATGACTTCATTAGGGATCAAGTCCAACTGAGTACTTCCTTCTCTTTTTCACTTTAACAATACCCAGAGGCAAGTAAATCAGATTTATTTAGTCAGAATTCCTCAGACATATCACTTGCTCTGTCTAGTGCCAGCTACAGGATTCATATGAGTCATATGATTCATATGACTCATGATTCATATGAGTCAGCAGAGGAAAAATAGGATACCTGAGTGCCATGGAGCAGCAGCACATGGGGTGGCATTGTTGGGGCTGCACTGCCAGCCCCACAGCAGTGCAGCTGCTGCTATTTTTGTGCCCCTCCCTTGTGCCTGGGGCTGGTACTCTGCTCACCCCCTGTCTGCTATGAAGCTGTGGATCAGAATGGGGAGCCATATCCCAATACCCTCTAGGCAGTATCAGAATCATACAAGCCTTATGCACAGGAGCCTTGATCTAGCAGCATCAGATTGCTAGTAAAACAAGATGAAATAAACATTAAGACATAATGTTAGTGAATCTTTAATGTCCTAGAGCAACACAGCCTATCAAGGACATTGCTAATAGATCAAGGACATCTCTTTCTAATCCCTGAGGAAGCAAATTAATAACAAAGGACCTTTAAGCACAGATGGCTATGGACCTACCAGCATTACATTGCCATCTTCCAAACAAAGTACTGGTACTCCAAAGAATGTGTCTGAATAATGGTGATAACCAGGGATCCTGGTTTTCCCTGGTAAAAATAAATCCCCAGTTTGGGGGTTAAAAAAGTAACCCCACATCCACACGAGTGACATTTCATTTTAATCATGGAAAAATGTGGATGTGGGGTTACTTTTTTTAACCCAAAAATTGGGGATTTTTTTATCAGCGAAAACCAGGATCCCTGGTGATAACTAAATCCCTATTAAGAATATTAATAGTCAGTATATTAGCAATCAAATTATTAAATGTTTTCCTTCAACCAATATTCAAAGACAATTTGGAACTTCAGGAAAGGTGTATCTTATATGTAAACCAGATTCAAACTGTTCAGATACATTACTGAGTAGCCCAAACTAGCCTTACAGTGATTTTCAAAACATGTTTGCAAATCAAGATGCAATACACATAGGTCAGACATTTGCTAACAGAAGAAGAAAGCGATGGCTGGGAAGGCTATTTCAGACAAACAGCCAAAGTTTTCAAAAAGAAAACAAACACTTAAGAGAGGATTTTTTTTTCTTTATATTATTGTAGATATTTGCCAACAGCACCGTGACCGAAAACACAATAAAACAAACACTAGAAGAATTAAGACTAAATTGAAGCATGCTTTTTAAATATAGAAACTAACCATAAAATGAGTGGGAGTTTACATCTTACAATACTATTTTAAATAACAACTGTAAAGCTAAACACATAATTTTCTTATTGCCTGCTGGAACAGAATATTTACATATAAATAATACATCTGAAAAACAGATGGGCTGCTCATCAAGTAGCTCAGCAAATTGTGATGGCAAATTATAATGTCCTATATTTTCATGTCCTCTATATCCCAGAGCAGAGATGTGGTAATAACTACAAGGGAATCAACTACCTTATAAATACGGAAGTCACTATTTTTTAAACACTTAGTAAAAAGACACTCATTTTATTTTGTGCTAATTAAATTTTGGAATACATATGTTATGCCTATCTAAATGTAGCAGACAATTACAGAAGTAATCAAACTACCATATAAAACCATACAATTCTTAAAATATTAGTGGTTCAAAGAAAGAAGCATATGCCTGCTACACCAAAATCATACAGAAGCATCACTAATCCATGAAGGGACCATATGGGGTTTAAAAACAGAAGAAAGAGATTCTTTAGAAGCAGTAATAAAACATTCTCCATTTCTTTTCACTGAAAAAGCTTTTTTTAAATTTATGTTCTTATAATTTACATGTCTTTGAAATATCTTCAAGGTTGTTATTATAATCATGGAGAACAGTTTATTTTTAAAGCTGAAAGCTAAGAATCAGTTTTTCACATTAACCTATGCAAGTAGTCCTGTTGAGCAAAACCCATGTCCAACTGAAGTCAGTGCTAATTTCCCACAGCCAGATGAGTTGGATCCCAAGTATGGAATCTACTGATTGGAGTATCTAAAATTACTTTTAATTTCCTATTTTGAAATAGTAAATGCTCATTTCTGCAGAACAGTGGTCAATAATCAATGGCAAGGGGATACTCCTGTGAAGGGGAGAAAACACAATTCATATTCACTTGAAATAAATTCTTTTTTTCAATATCATACACATAATATAGTTTAGAATCTACACACTCAATAATAGCAAAAGGTGAATCCTGTTTTAATCACATTTGACACAACTGTAAATTATATAAATATATATGTAATATATAAAAATGTTCCTTTGTTTCTATAGATAAAGACACTATATCTGGAAGGTCAAAGTCAGGAAGAGAAAAAGGTATGCAAAAGATGTAAAATAAGGCAATTATGGAAATGATTTGTCCATCATTTTAAATCTAAATTTACTATATTACCTGAAGGAGAAAAGCATGTCAAAACAAATATTTTTTCCAGGACATTAAATAACTTCAGTGAGGTAATATGAGATGCTAGGCCAAGAAGGGACTAACCCCTCTCCCTTGCCAATTGGTCCATTTTCAAGCTGGGGGTAAAACCCCCAAAGGGAATAAAAAGGCAGCGTGCCCGGTGCAGTGGCAGCTGAGTCGAGGAACAAAGAAGAGGGCAAAGAAGAGCTGGCAGAGCCAGCCAGTGGGGCAGATCTGTTGCCCTGGAAGAGCCCGAAGCCTCCTTCTGGGTAGGGAGTGGCAAAGTGGCCACTTCCACACCCCACCCCCCCAGCCCTGCTGCAAGGGGGCATGGGGAGTGGTGCATGGCCAGTGCACAGAGGGTCTGAGAAGGACCAAGACCGTGGGAGCTGCACAAGGCAGCTTGGATCTCCAACCCCTGGCATGAGGCCAGGCAGTTGGTGCATGGCCAGCACACATGGAGTGTCCAAGAGCAGACTGGAGCCCCAGAGCTGCGAGCAGCAGCTCAGGCTTTCACCCCTGCATGAGGCAGGGCCAGCTGGGTCACAGACAGTGCCTGGAGGGTCCGGGAGTGGACCCAGACCCGGAGCTGAGTGAGCAGCTTGGGTCCCTAGTCCTGACACAAGGCCAGGCATGCTGCATAGAGAGCCCATCAGTGCATGGGACGGAACAGTGCACAGGGCCTAAAGAGGGCCAGGGCCAGGAGAGCCCTGAGCAGCTGGGGACTTCCTGGCTATAGGAGGAAATGCCTCACCTGGGGACAACAAGGATAGCCTCACTGGACCCTGGGAGAGTTGTGAGTCACTAGGGAAGGGGATTCCCCCAGGGGAAGAGGGATCTGCCCCTGGCAGTTAGGGCTAGCAACGGGAGGAGAAGCCCCAAAGGGGAAGGGCTCCCAGGGGGCTGTGGAGGTTCCCTCCATGGGCTATTCAAGCTGGGTAGTGGGAAGCCTGAAGGGCACTGGGGATCTTTTCCCTCTTCTTATCTTTGGGGTACTGCCACTGCCCCAGGACAACATCTTTTGTATCTGATGTTTCTGCACCTCATATTTTGTGAGTGCTGCACCGCATATTTTGTACAGCTGTGCCTTACACTTTGTGAGTGTTACATCTCATTGGAATTTAAGATTGCATGATCTTTTAATGAGACTTTTGCTTTGACCCTCCCTGATTTTTCACCTGTATATAGAGTATTTGTTTTGGCTTGTATGTAAGCTGTCTATGGCTCCTATATTTTAGGTGTAAATATGTTAATATGACCACTTTTATATCATATTAAAATTTGTACATAGTTAAATTTATTAAGTGTCTTGGTTTGGTTATATAGGGGGAGGAGGGAAACTGCATGCAGCTGGCAGTTTCAGCCCACAGTGCACCTGCCCTGCTAGCATTCCCTTCAATTGGACAGGGGAGTACATAACTGGGTACTACCTGGATTACATTTCCATAGAGCTATAACCCAGTACAGAGCCAGCATTAAAATGACCAAAGCTGTACTTGTTTCCTGGTCAAAAATACCAAATATTGTAACAAAGAATCAGGATCGGTCTTCCTATTGGATAGTGAATGCACCATGCACTTTGTTCATTCAACACTGTGTATGTGTATGTGTATGTATTAGGCTTCATGATCCACTCGTATCTGTATCACAAGGGTGCATCTTTGGTTAACTTTTCTCTGTGCCTCCAAGTTCAATCAACAGCTCCAATTTCGATCAATAGCTCCATCACAGTTACATAGCCCCAGCTACACTCAAACCCTCTGTTATTTCAGAAATATGTTCATGGCAAGCATACTTCTCATGGTTGCAACAGATTCAGTCGATCCCAGATCTTGCAACAGAGTCTGTCAATTCTGGATCAGCCTCGTCAGCCATCTTCAGACTCACAGATAAAGCATTCATGGAAAATAATCATCTTCACCTGCGAGGGATTGCTAAAGAAGATCTCTGTTGCGCTTCATTAATTGATACACACACCTCTCCAACAAAGACTCAATTTGGTAATACGTGTACAACCAGCATGTAATAGCTGTCACTCAACTGTCCTCTTAAGCTATAAATAGATGTCCAATTTGAGGCAGACTTAATTCATTTGCATCAAAACTTAGGACAAAAGAGAAGCCATACAGCCCTTTATACATGTAGGCCTTATTAGCACATTTTATCCTGGGTGTACTTCACAGGTACTTCAGTTGAGATAATGGGCTTGTACATTTGTGGGATCCCAGGACAAAAGGCTTTCTTCTGGGAGAAATGTGACATCTGTTTATACTCTTACAGAATGTGAGCCAAACTCTGCAAAGAGACAGTAACAGGTGTCCTGCACATTCAGAAATTTTCCACATAGGCTATGGCAGACAGCTGGTGCACTGAGACAACACCTAACACTGATCAATATTATCAAATTTTTCCCTGTACTTCCTCATCTGTTTATCTCCTCTCACAGACTGATAGAAAAGTAAGGCTGGGAGGAGCTTCCAGAGGTCTAGTCCAAATCCCTGTCTGTGGCAAGATCTTTGCTATCCAAAACATCCTATATAAATTTGTAATCTAAACTCTTCGTAAGAGGACTGTCAACCCTGATACAACACAAAACATGATACTCTAACCTGCCATCAGTAAAGCAGGGGAACCATGGCAGCCAACTTCCTGCTATAAAAGATTGTTAATATACACCCAAGTGATCCCAGAAAGAGGGCAATGCCCCCTGCTACAAAGGAAGGCAAAAGCCCCCCACAGTCTGTACCAATTTGACCATGAGTTTAAATTCCTTCCTGACCCCAGATATGACCCTGGAGGGGCAAGACCCTCTGGGAATCTCTGGTTTTAAGAACAGGATTGGCACACCCTCATCAAAATCCCCAGCCTTGACTGCAAACCAACACTCAATGCATTCTGAGAAAGGCTTAAAAACACCCTGACACATGTAGCAGAAAGCAGGAGAGTGAGCAACAAGCAAAGCCTAGAGCATGAAGAATATCCATAGTAGAACATAGGCATAGCTATGCTGAGATTATCCCTGAATGGTAACTGTCCAACATCTTCTTGAACACCTCCAGTGATAGAGTGTCCACAACTTGTGTCAGCAGTCTATTTCACTGCCTCACTGTTCTAACATTGAAGAAGTTTTTCCGATATACAATCTAAACATACTTTTCTATAACTTCAAGACATTGAGCTGTGTCCTACTCTCTACAGCAAGGGAGAAAAGATGTTCTCCCTCTTCTTGATGGCAACCTTCTTAAGTGCTTTTTCTGCAAACTGAATATGCCTCGCTCCTTCAGCCTCTCCTCTTATGACTTGCTTTCCAAATCCTTTATCAACTTTGTTGCCTGCCTCTGGACCCTCTGTAACTTCTCCATGTCCTTTTTAAAATGTGGAGCCCAGAATTACACACAGTACTCTAGGTGAGGACTAATCAGTGCCAATTAGAGAGGGACTATTAGCTCCAGTATTGTACCTAATGCTTCTATTGACGCATCCCAAAACTGCATTTGCCTTTTGTGCAGATGCATCACACTGCGGGCTTATAGTCTGTGATCTACTAAGACAGCTAGATCCTTTTCCATCATGCTATAATCCACCCAGGTATCATCCATTTTGTATTTGTGTTTTTGATTATTCTTCCTGAGGTGTAGTACCTTGCATTTGTCAGCATAAACTTCATCCTGTTAGATTCAGCCTAGATTTTTAATTTGTCAAGATACATTCCCATCCTCTAATGTGTTCATAATCCTTCCTAGTTTTGTGTCATCTGCAAACTCACTCCCAAAGCTTTCTATGCCAGCATCTAAATCATTAATAGACATGTTGAACAGCAGTGGGCCTAGGACAGACTGCTGTCAAACTCAACTAAAAACTTCCTGTCATTCTGACATCGATCCATTTACAATTACCCTTTTCTTGCAGCTTTTAGCCAGTTGTCTATCCACCTTATAGCAGTATGTTTTTGGATTTGTTTATAAGAAGGTCATGCAGGACCTTGTCAAATACCTTGCTAAACTCCAGATACACTTCCCCTTTATTCACCCAAGTAGTTAATTGGTCAGAGAAGGAGATCAAGTTTATTTTACATGATTTTTTCTCAGTGAATCCATGCTGGCTGTTTGTGATCAGTCTTTCCTCTTCCAGATGCTTACAAATAGCCTTCCTTAGGATATGCTCCAGTAACTTCCTGGGTATTGGGGTGAGGCTATGCAGTCTCTAGGTCCCCAGGTCTTCCTTTTTGCCTTTTGAGGGGCACTATGTTGGCCCTTTCCTAGTACTCCAGTAACTGGCCCATCTCCCACAACTTCAATACTTCAAGGGCTTTAAGATTTCCTCTACAGTTCCTTCAGTAGCCTGGGTTCACCAGGCTCTGCTGTCTCAGATGCAACAAAAGCTCTCTACCTGTCTCTTTTATTATCTCATCCCTCAGCTTGTCTCCTTCCTTATACATATAATGCTTATTGTCTGACTGCAGATTAATTTTTTTGTAAAGACTGAGGCAAAGTAACTGTTGAGTAGCTCAGCCTTCTTTGCATCTTCTGTTAAAAGTTCCCCCTGGCTAGTTAACAGTGGGCCCACAGCTTTCTTGGTCTTTCTTTTCTGGACAACATGTTTATAGAATATCTTCTTGTTGTCTTTAAACTCCCTCGCCAGGTGCAGCTCGTTCTTTATCTTTGCCTTCCTGATTTTGTCTCTGAAGCTTCTTGCTATTTCCTGATATGCTTCCTTGGTGATTTACCCATTTGTCCATTGCCTGTATGCCTTCCTTTTGTATTTCAGGCATTCTAGAAGGTCCTTGTGCAACCGCATTAATCTCTTAGTATTCTTCTTGTGCTTCCACCAGATGGGAACATATTCTTGTTAGGCTTCCAATACCATGCCCTTTAAAAGTTCCCAGCCATCCTGGGCACCTTTATCCTTTAGTCTGTCTTCCCATGGCACCATACCTTTTTACCCCTTGAGTTGGATGGAATCCAACTTTTTAGAAATCTAGGATCCTAATTTTGCTGACCTCATGCTTTCCATATCTCAGGACCTGGAATTCTATCATATTATGATCTTTTCCTCCCAAGATGCCCATCACTTCACATCCTCCATTAGTTCTTCCCTATTGGTCAGGAGTGACCACTCACCTGTAGGTGCCCCACCCTCTCCAGCTGTCAGTCCATGGCAGTAGAGTTCTGAGGTTTGGAAGCAGTGCCTCAGCAGAGCTCGCTAATACCAGCCAGAGATAACCTTCCCCTGAAGAGGATTATTTCTGAGATGCTCAAAGGGATTTAGCTCATCTTTTCCTGCCTTAATGTGCAGACACTCCTATTTTAAGGTTATTTAACATGTTTGAAAGGTATCCTGTAACTATACCCTTAGATGACTCACATGTTAATGTAAGTCACTTAGATAAATGTTGGCAAGTTCATGAGCCAATATTGGCCCACAAAGTCAGAATCTCACCTGAATACTAACTTGGATTCAGTAGCCAGTCTGATCAGAAAGTGGTTAAATCTTACAGCACCAAGAAGGTGGAGCTAGGGGTCTCTTTCCTTTATAATTCACCTTGATGTGAACTATAGTCCAAAGATTATCTCCAAGAGTTCTTGATGTGATGGGCTAGCTGGCAGTGACCTGGCCCAGGGGTTTTGAAAGGGCAAAAGATGATTGGAGGACTTGGGACTCCCTTTCCTCACCGATTTGGTAATGATTTGGCCCTGGGGTTTTGAAGAGCTAAAAGATGATTGGAGGACTTGGGATTCCCTTTCTGCACCAATAAGGCCCCAGAGACTCACCCCCCCATGTCCCGATTGGCCCCTTGGGTCACCTGGAGGGGGATAAAAGGGGCAGCATGGGCTGACTCAGGAGAGAGACCAGCAAGGGACAACAAGGAAGGAACTTCACAGAGCTGGCAAGAGCTGAGCCAGTGGGGCAGGAGCAGTGCTGCAGAAGAGCCTGAAAGAGCAGAACCTGCAGGCAGCAGTGGGACGCTCAGCAGCGCAGCGTGCAGCTGGCAGGAGAGGCTCCCGCCTGGGCTCCAGGATCCCCTATGAGAGGCTGCAGCCAGCAGGAGAGGCTCCCCCACTCCAGGAAGGATCTGAGCAGTGACCTGAGGGTCACTGAGCTCTGAGGGGTTCCCAGCTCTGCTTCCAGCTCCTCCAATCAGAGGCCAGGCAGCTCAACATGAGGCTGGGACTCCAGGAAGATCAATATCTTTAGCAGGCTAGAGCCATGCCACCAGTGGTGGCTGTTTAGCAGGGTTCCTTCCTACCACACAAGAGAGCTGGGTTCAAGTCCCAGCTGAGGTGATGTGGGGTGAGTGAGCTAACAAGAAGC
>NW_017729032.1:161977167-161991535 GCF_001723915.1 Gavialis gangeticus | reverse complement strand
GTATTGTTTGTTCTGCTGTTTGTGTTTTATATTTTGTTAACCCTGTTTTTTGTCAATGATTGTAAGTGTCTAACCTTTGTTGAATCCTGCCCCCTTGGGGCATTGTAGTGTCCACTATACCCTTTTATTGATTTCTAAAAGCCTGTTTATGACAAAGTTTCCTTCAAGGTCCACTCTGTCTGAGACAGGCAAGCAGGTACACAAGCTGGAAATTGAAGACCTATACCACACTGTTCCCTATTGTGAACAGTGTACCCAAACAGGAATAAAGGACTCTGCAGGTCACAGTGCCAAACTGTAGAGCCCTTGGGATTTTCCAGTTTTGGTAGATGGACCTAACTAGGAGAAACTGGTAGATAACCAAATTAGGATGTGTGCATGTTATGGGTTTTTGAAAGAAAGGAATATGTTCACAGGACAGAACATGGGCAGTATGGGGAACACACAGAAACCAATCAATGTTGCTTAGAGATGAAGAGTCATCAGGAGGGAGAAAAAATACAAAAGGAGGGATTTCGGAGCAGCAAAGGATCCCCCAAGAGGGGAACCTGAGGCCACCATGGAGAGGTCATACCACCAACCCGTCTCACCCACCCCACGGTGGGGGTGGGTCTTGGCCTCCAACCTGCTAACATCTGACATTCAAAAAAGAACCTCAGAGTGAAGTTTGCATACTGATCAGACATACCTTGATTCTGTGACAGCTCTAGGAGTAGAAAATATAGAATTGTTTGCATTATTCTTATCTGCTATCACTGGAAGTATCTACATGTGCATTTAAGCACAATTACATTTAAGGCGTATTAAGCTAATGCACATTAAGTGATTTTTGGCAGGTGTCTACTGATGCAGAGACTTGGCACTAATTTTCAGTGCCAAGTCCCTGAACCTCTGCCATGTGGCTCTAGCTGCTGGGAAGATCCAGCACTAAAAGTTAGTGCCAGGTCGCATCTATACATGCATTAATGCATTTTAACTAATCACGCCTAAATTTGATAGCTGCATTTGCAGGTATAAAATGCAGGCATAATAAGCCTAATTTTGTTATTTTTAATGCACATTAAGGGCATGCACATATAGATGCATGCCCACAATGCACATTAAATTAGGCTAATGCATACTGACATATCTTGTGTAGACATGCCCACTGTGTATCAATAACATTGGCCTATTATTGAATGGAGAGGTTGTGGTTGGTCTAAGGGTTTGGGTCCACCTGAAACAAGGTATCTGGGTCATAAATCCAGTGCCAACATTCCCCTGTGCAGTGTACAAACCCATCACGCACCCAATATTAGTCCAAGTATTTTAACATTTCCATTTTTTAAATCTAAATGACTAAATTAGTAATTTAGTTCTAAATTAGTTCATGAGTCCTGGAAATTCTGTCTTTAGTGGGATGAGGGAAAAAGGAGCCCATTTAATGAGTTACCTAGATGTCTAAAATGGTTTATTTTCCCACAGTTTCTTCTATATCACAACCAGTTCTTGCTTTTCCACATAACTGCCACTGTTACTGTGATTCAGAACTTTCCAAAACTTCAGTGACATTCCTTAGTGGGTCATTTGTATCAGAATCATGACAATACCCCCCCAACCAAATTTAAATAACAGCACCCAATCAAAAGCAACAGAAAAAATCTTTCTGTTGATGCTATTTAGACCATCAAAAGCCTTATTGTTTAACAAAATAGGTTTAATTTTGTTTTTAGTTCTATTTTCCCCTTGTCTGGCCAGCTCAAACACTAATAAACAGAAAAAATAATGTAGAAAGAAAACAAACATAGGAAGTTTCAACTAAATTGGAAGTGCTTGGAGAAAACTGAGGAAATGAAAAGTGGGTTGTAACAACATTTCAAGCCTTAATGCTTTTTACACACAGGCTCTTTTCTGGCACTAAAGAAAGACTTAATAGTACTCAGGGGTCCTTTTATTTTTCTCCAAAACCCTTGAACAGAAGCCTCATGAACATTTCCTTGCCTTTTTATAGAACCATATTTTAAGGGCACTGGCCAAAATGTTTCCCAGTATGCAAACAAACAAAACTAATTCAGCTTAGATAAAAGAAAAGTAGCATTTATTGGAAGTTTGTAATAGACAGAACATATATATATATAAAAATTAAACAATTCGGATATTACAAAATGTTTTCCATGCTTGAACAATCATATGTTATTCTGATGCTTAGCTGTTCCACTACATGAAACAAGCCTTGTAGCATTTAAATAGATCAATGATTCTTAACCTTTTTAGACTCAAGGCACTCTGATAAACTAAAAAAAAACCCTTGAAAAATTCCAATTCTTAGTTTCCACTTTTTTTGACTAGGGAAAAATAATAGAGCAATTCTTCTGTTGCAAAAAACTCAGAAAGACCACAACAGGGTGGATTTCTTTTTTAACAGTATGGATTCAATTTTGAAAACTACAGGTTTATCTTATGAATCATGTTTGCACACCTAACAATGTTAGTTTGGCATGGCATCCCACAACATCCTTTGGAAGATCTCAAGGAAGCCCAGCATGTCATGGCACCTTCATTGAGAATCACTGCAATAAATTAAAGCTGTATCTCTGTTTTACTATAGCACACTTCAATTCAAGATAACCATCAGCATCATGGTCTGACACCTTTCCAGAAATCTCTTTCCTCTTTAAGAACATATTTTTTAAAAATGCAATGAATAATCTCATGATGATGTTTAAAAACAATACAATCATAAAGCTGTCATTATTCTTGTTACTTGTTCTGATATATGCATTTTATATTAATTGATACATACAATTATAATTGCTTGTTTATAAACTCAGATCTCATATTAGTATATTATTAAAATAACCTTCCCTTAATAGTCTCTTTCCTCAGTTACTACTATTTGAAATTATTCTTTATCTAGAAGGGTTTGGGTTTCTTTGTGGAAAACCTTTTTCTGCAGCTGACATCTTTTTTTTTAACACCTTTATAAACAAAGCTTCATGCTCTTTTTTCCATTAGGGATTCTTTGGAAAGGTACAAGTCCCACTTCAGGCTTAAAGCCATTACTATGTGATTTAATGAGTTTACAAGGCAAAGCATTGTTCTTTTGTAAAAAGAAGGTCAAAACAATTACATCTTGCCTACACTTATAAGGATTTGCTGACACAGTTCTGTTAGCGTGGCTATGCCACCAGGCCTCAACTAGTGCTGATGCAGTTTAAGAGCCAAAAATAATTTTGCAGTTATAGTTTAGAGCCAGTTGTCCAAAGCAAGTAAACTCTATGGACAAAAGCACATTTTGTAGTATAAAAGTATTTCTATACTGGGAAGCACATAGACAGCATAGCTATGCTGATGAAGAAGAAGAAAACATAAAATCATACTCAACAGAAATTAAGTGTAAACTAGGTATCAGTTTAAGAATGAGAAGAGAACATATATTTGAAATGTAGGTAGATTCTACATATCAAGAAGTTAAAAAGGTGCCAGGTGATGATATAGGATGCTTCAAGATAGGGCTTCCAACTGAAAACACTGCAGGTACATCTACACATGAAATTAAGGTGACACAATAAACTCTAGAGTAGTTTGTGCCAGAGTCAACTACTGCCGGGCATAGCATCATCACATGTACTCAGGACAGCAGCAGTTTGAGCTGTAGTGGAGCAAGCCCCCAGCTGCCTAGATTGACTGGGCACAATTTAAACCCCCATCATTGTCTAGACATTTGTTTCAGTGTAGTAAAGTACTCCACTGTAAAATAATACTGTCCCCAACAATACTATCCTACGGTGGAGTTAATTAGTTTACTGTCCCCTGATACTGGCACACATGTAGACTGTGATGCTTTACTGCAGAGAAAATTAGTCAACTCCACAGTAAAGTGCATGTGTAGATGCACCCTGTGTTTCCTACCCCTACTCCTTGTACTGTATTTTCATTACATGATGGTCAACATCGTGTTGCTGCCAAATGAGGACTAAACCAAAATCTCCAGAGTTAAAAACATGAGGAGACACAGCTATCACTGAAAGGCCAAGACTCCATAGCTAGTGCTTGTAACAGAGGTGCCCGACCTGCACAAGTGGCACAGGAGTCCCTGGCACTCAGAAAAAGGAGGCTCCTGAATGGAGGCAGGAAAGTGTCAGGTGTCACTGTGGAGAGCCAGGTTAATCCTCCTCTGGTCCTGCAGCTGTTGCCAGGGCTTTGGAACCTTGCCTTGCTCACCAGACAAAGTTGCAGCAGTTGGGAGTCCAGAAAACGGTTAACCTGGCTCTTGGTGGTGACACCTCCTCGTCTGTAATATATCCAATAAAGTATGTTTTAAGGACTTGCCCAGATTAGGGGTCTGTCTGCATGGCAAGATTCAGTGTGAACCTTGTTTATTCAAGCTAGGTACTTTTCTTCAGCATACATTAGCCTGGGCAGAGGATCACATTAAATTTGTTTAGAGTGCTTCTCATATTTATACTAGTTTGTGCATCTGCACAGCATTGCATTGCACCATGTAGCCTTGGTCTCTATTACAGAGCCTCCAAATTACCTAAAAGCTGGTACTTAAGGAGTTGATTCATAACTGATTAAAGTCAATGCGAGGGCTTCTTGCTGCCTTTAAAGAGTTCTAGAAATGGCTCTTTCTACATCAGGTGTCACTGAAGAGAAGTAAAGTTAACTTCAGACTTTTAGAATTTAAGTGGAGTTTAACACAATTCTTTAGAGATCAACTTGTGTCCTTTGGAGTTCATTAAAAAAAGGTATTTTAACATTAGTATGTCACCCATAACAGTTTTTTTTTAAAGAAAAACAGGTTTCAACTATTGATTCTTCCATTCAACAGAATTCAGATGCAAGGGTCAAAAGAAAAGGTATAAATACTTAATCCTTTTTATACAACTTGAATAAGTCCATAAATCTCATAAAAATACATATAATACATAAGAGTATATCTATGTGCACAGGGAAGAATGGCAAATTCTTTATGCCTCTGTCACTAGAAGGATTATGTTTAAGGAAGCAAACAAAGTACTACCTATTCTGTGGTTAAAATTCTCAATGCAAAACATTAAACCTCAAAAGGTTATTATATAGTTTTATAAACAAGAAACTGACCTGATTTAACATGTGAACCAAAATATACACACAACATGAAGATTGTGCTATATTACTTATACATACATTAAGTGCATCTTTAATTACATAAAGTCCAGAATAAAATTATGCCAGTAAGTTGAGGAGAGAAGAAATGTGATGAGTTTTCAAGATTTTCAATGAATGGTGGGGTTTTTTCAGGGTAGGATAACCAAAGCATAGAAAAGATTTATAAAACTTGCTTTTGGATTTAGCTGCTCCCCCTCTTTTTTTTCTTTTTTTTGTCCCAAGGAAAAAAAACAACATTTTATGCATTATTTTTTCAGGAGAGCAATATATGTATTTTATACATCTTGGACTGATCTTGCCACTATCACTGTGTAGGTCATGTCCTGGCAGCTTATATAGATGTCTCACCTAAAATGAAAAATTGAAAACCAGCATTGAAAAGTTTCTGCTCAGGGTTATTTAGTCCATTCTTTATTTTATAATCATTTTCTACAGCCCCAAGTGCATCAGCCAAGGTCTGTACATCCGTAGGGAAGGACAAACAGAATTTTTTCTCTTCTGCCCTATACAACAATCCTTCTAGGGACTCCACAGGACCTCTAATAGCAGCAGTAGCAGTAGGGATGGAGTGATATTTTAATTGTGCCCTTTTCCTGAACACAAGACTATGAAGGGTCCAGTCCCTGCTGTCACAGGCAACTACATCAGGTAATAATTTTTCATAAGATGATGAAGCACCATCCTTTGAGTCTATGCTGATTTCTTGTAGGTGCCCATGGTAAATGTAAAATTGCAACCACTTTGTATCACAGAAGCCTCTAGTCAAAACTACCATCATGTTTTCCAATAATAGGGTGAAGGGAGAGGGTGAGACTTGAATTGGGAATTCAGTAAATTTGAATGTTTTGGATGATTATTGCAAATTGATGGATGAACATAGCTTATTTGCCATAAAAAGAAAGATAGCATTCAATACAGGCTAACAGTTAACAAATATCCTTTACAAACCTAGAGAATAATATTTAGGCTGAAATAATTAAAAGGCTTAAGTGAGTTTTCACTGAAAAGTTATGATAATATTCTTATTACTTTGAGCGTCAGATCGGCTCCAAGCACTTTGAAAAAAATCTCACCTAAATATTCTAATTCACTCTTGCATATATGCAGTGCTTATCAGGCACCAGGGACCATTATGCATCTAGGTATTGTTAACTTTTTTTTCCATTTTTAAGAAATTGGACTTTCTCTCTACACACACATACATCCCTATATGGGAGAATGAGTAAGACTAGAGTGAGATCATTGCTGTGACCACAGACTATGTAGAAATAATTGAGATAACACGACTGCTAGTATTGTCTCTGTGATATCAAGGAATTCAGTAGGTGCTGAAGTATCTGCCTGAGAACCTGGGTAAATATTAGGACCCATGTTATGACTGTAATATAGACATGCCTTTAGTCTTCCACTCTAATTTTAGCAAACACATAATATTTTCAGGGTACAACTACAACTTAAATAGTAAAGGTAAGTAATAAGGAGTTTCAATTAATCCCTGTTGGGGGGCTTATTGGTCTTGAAAAAGTTGATGCAAGTAAAATGAAATCTGTACCCAGGTGCACCATATTTCGCTAACTAAAACTCAAAGACTGTGACAGATTCTTTTCATTTAGTTATTCCTTCCATGCCTATGCCCATAAGTTTAGCTAATGTTTTCTATGCATGTCATACAAAGAGAACATATAGATTTTAAACTTGTGTCATAAAAAAATAGAAACTTTTCTTTCAATATGTGTTTACCATGATTCTCAAATAGGAATGAAAACAGAGTTCAAACTTACCACGTGGTTTAAAACAAAGTTGCTTATTCTTGTAAGCTCTGTAGCCAGCTACTGATCCAACAATCAACAGCACAAATGCAGAAACCACAGGAGATGCAACTCCAGCTGCTAGTCCAGTATCTAATGACAGAGGGAATGTTTTACTCAGAAGCAAAAAAAGGAATATTCTCATTTAAGAGTATATACATACCATGAAAAAGTGTGTTTGCAAAGATCTGTGTGAAGAAAGTGTTGATACAACTTTTGAATTATCTACAAAGCATGACACAAAATGTTTTAGGAGTATCCTTAAAAATGCTAGATTGCTGGATTTGTGATAAAATTAAAAACTGTAAAATTATTTCTAGCAAGAAAATACCATCTTATAGCATTATGCTGAACATGCAAAAATTTGATAAAGGTGAAACATTTTGTTTACCCAAGATTATCCTAAATATAACAGGATAAAAAAAACATGTATTTACTATACCAGTGTTTCCTTCATGATTGTAATTCTGTTCCCTTTCTCCTGAAAGGGAGAAGAAAATGTTATTTTTAAGAAACTTGTTGAGAACAGTCACCTCTTTTACTTAGCTGAAGACAAAGATGTCCTGCAACATATGATTAGAGTAGAGGACTGGAAATTGGGGATATATGGATTCTAATCTTGATTACAAGTCCTCTCTGCCTTAATGTTTTAATAATACTAACTCATAAAAGGAGGAAAACATCCTTAGCTGCCTCCTAAAAATGCTCTGTACATTTCAATTCATAGGCAGCTCCTCCTACAGGGTGTATGAAGGGGAAGTGGCCACAGCGCTGTTACATTGTAGCTTCATTTTACTGGCAGACAACCACACCACTGGGGGGAGACAATCTAAATCATTATTGGCCTCATGTTTTTCCTCTTCATCCTGTGGAGAATCTCCTGAACAGACCCACAAAATTCAATGGCATGATGGGACTGAAACCAAAAGATTTGAAGATTCTGCCTCAGCTCAATAGGGTGCTTATGGATGAGCTTAAACTGATTTATGGGGCCAGGTTAGAGAGAGCAACATCTTGTAACACTGCTGGTGGATACACTCATCATAATACGACTAGTAGAATCCATTTCTATATTAGGCAGTGGCATGCAGACCTAAGTCTAAAGCAAAGCCCGATGACTCTGGGTATCAGTATATGAGAGCAGCTGCAAAATAACAATATAGTGGGCACACAATACCTGGTGGCCTTGGTGGCAAAGGCTTCCCATCATTGAGATCTAAGTCACTGATATCACCTGTAAAATTAAAATATTATTTTTTTTAAATTATTATTTTCTAAATTTGATTTAATTTCATTATCCCCCTTCAGCTACCATATCCTGCATGTTCTTGGAGCCTTAAGAGAAAATTCTTTCCCAGAATCTTCTTATACAGTGAGGGAACTCTTGTCCAGCGAGCCCATTGTGTGCAAAGTGGGTAAGCTGCTTTCACCTCAGGGTCATTCATTAAAATCCATTTGAAAGCAAAAATGCCATGAATTCAGATAGTAAATCTTTGATCCTGCAATAGGGACATCTGGATTGTCATTAAGAGAATGGAGAAGAAAGCAAGATGATTATCAGCATCATGCTATTCTAGCATTCGATACCTTCTAAATGGATCAGTCAATAAATACTTGGTTGCACCAACATTTAGATACAGTAGGCAGGTCTACACAAGACATTATGTTGCTGTAACGATGGCAATGTAGCTCGTTGCTACGGCGATGTAGCATCTAAAAATAACGGTGCGCCACCAGGACTGCACAGTACCAGCAGGTACTTTAGAAAGTAATAACAACTGCACAGTACCAAATGCACAGTCAGGGGCATGTGTGGATGTGACCAGTAACTAGATTCAGCTGTCAATGCCTCTATTTACTCTATACCTGTCTTGCAAAATGCTAAAGTAGAGCTTCAGTTCTTCCTTGTAGACGAACTAGCTGTAAATAATTACTGGCAAGTCAGAACCTCTCTGATGAATGATTTAAATGTGAAGAATTCATTCTGTAAGAATTAAAAAGAATTATGGAGCTTAATGAACCTACTCCTTTCCCAACCTCAATATTATGGAAAACTATTAAAGCCTTCTTATAAGAATGTATAATATCTTCTGGAAAAAAGGGGGGATACAAAAACATATACTTTAATAAGAAAAAATATATCTTTAGATTAGGATTATATCACACATCCTTTGCCTGATAACCTACGCATTCTTACCATTTTGAGTCATGAATTGAGTAAATTACTGTCCCAGATGGCAGAGAATGCTTTCAATAGAAAAAAGGCCATGGCTTTCAATTGAAAAAAAAAGAATACATAACTACCAATTTAAAGGGGTGACTTTCATTTTCCAAACCTTCAACAGTATCACAATGACTTCTTAGTTAATCAGGCTATATACTGGATAACTGATATAACTGGTGTCTCTCCTGTATGGGTGGAAATTGAACAGGCAGTTGCTTCCCTTTCCACTATCATGCATCATAAAGTCTACTTTTCACTGTCTTTCTAACTCTCTAATCCCTACAATTTTTGAAGCCCAACGAGCTTGGAAATATTTGGCTAATGTATTAAAGTGCCATCCTTTGTTACATTAGAAGATCTCTATTTGACCTCCAATCTCTTTTTGAAGTATGGATCCCACAAACTGATGTGGAGATAGAGAATGGGTAAGGGTATTGTGCATGTAGAACAGCTTCTAGCAGGAACTCATATTAAGTCCTTTTCTCAGTTGTGTGATGAATTTGAACTTCAATAATACTTGAATGGTGAGATCTATCTATCTATCTATATATAGTTGCATCAAGTACTAGATAAAAAATCAGCTTGGATTTGAGGCTTTAGGTATAGCAAATACTTAAGATAGATGGTTTTTTCCCTTGAAATCTGTTTCTCTTTCCGATTCTGTGCCATCATTCTATGACTATATGATGTTGCATAACAGACCTGATGCAGCCAATTTAAGAGTGAAGTGTAATGAAGACCTAGTTATCCAGATGACAGAATCTCAGTGGAAATCAGCAATTCACAATATTCAACCATCCACAATTGATCTTAGACCTCCTCTCATACAAGAAAAGGTCATTTTTCATCTGCACTGGGATCACTCTAACCTTAAAAAAATGTAAAATATTGTTAGTAGAAACATGTTGAAGATACAATGCATTGCAGGCAACGGTTGGACACATGTTTTGGTCATCCCCTATTATCAATTCTTTTTGGAAAGAAACTATAACTAAAGTTAACATGACTTTGAACACAGCACTAATACCTTTGACAAATGTGTGTGTTCTCAGGTATATCCCTAAGGAATCCAAACCAAATCCATCTGAGATTACACTCTGACAGCTGGTTTTATTAGAAACATGCAAGTTTATATTGCTGCATTGGAAAAGTAGGACATGTCCAAAGGTTGAAATCTGATAAAATAAGATGGTACAGCTGGCATTCATGGAGAGAATCATGTCTAGCAGGTTTACCTAGGCCCAAAATGTTTGGTGCAATTTGGAAGGAATTGTTGGAATATTTTGGTCATTAAATTGTTGCTCATTGCACATTCCCTTTTCGTCTTCTACTCCTTCCTATTCCCTCCTCCTTTTTTTCCTATTTCTCTTCATTGCTTACTTTTTGAGCCATCATAACCATATTTTTTTCTTTAGTGATTTAAAAAAAATACCACGTAAAATCAGAATCTTGATCAACTGTGTATGTCAACCCAAACTATCTTAATGTTTTAAGCACTTAGGGTTCCAAACTAGATCTAGAATAGTTATCAAAGGAGATGACTAAATAAGTACACAGAATATATAATCTGGCTACTGAATAAAAATCTGAGCTAAATGGGTTTTTTTTCTTAATTTTTATGAGGAAATATTCTTACCAGTGTTGCTATTGCTCCCTGGTCGTGGATGAGGATGTGGCTGGGGTTTTGGGTGGTCATCTGTTAAAAAATAATTGTTAGAAGAAAAATGTCACATTCTATGAAAAAGTGTATCCCGCACTACAATTTCCAAGAAAAAAAAATGCCCATGTCTTCAGTCAGCTCTTTGATTAATGAATATGCCAGAGAAGGGCATCAGGAAAAATGGTGTGATATAAGGATCATACAGGAAATGGTGATTATTAGCATCTATAATGTAAGAGATGTCATTCCAGTTCATTCCAGTCAATACCAAGTAGAATGGGAAAAAAGACAGCAATCTGGTTACATAGGATTCTATGACAATTTTATTGTGTTAGTCTTATTGTGGTAATCCCCAATTTTCAGATTTAAAAAAGTAACCCAAAATCCACATTTTCTTATGATTAACATGAAACACCACTACATATACATAGTGGCATTTCATTTTAATCTCCAAAAAATATGGATTTGGGGTTACTATTTTTAATTAAAAAATTGGAGATTTTTTTTTTATCAGAGAAAACCAGGATCCCTGCTTATAAATAACAGGGGTACATCCATACATATAAGCATGTGCGCTTGCAGTAGCTCAAATAGAAGCAGTGTAAATTAGAGCCAGGGCTTTTTGCCTCAGTGCACATGTCCAGACATGGACTTTGGTGTGGGGCAAATTGTGCCACTTGGGGCACAATAACCCTGCCTGGGTCTGCCTAGATCTGCAGCCAAAGGGAGCTATAGCCTGGGGCCAGCACCTGTGCTGTTCCCAGCAGTATAAAACCCTTCCCTGTCCTGGCTCCATCAATACAAAAAGCTGCCCTGACAAGTAGCTCAGGACTACTCACTCTCAGGAGCTTCTGGGGCCTAGCCAATTGGTACCTGGGCTCATTACCCCTTGTGCCAGCTGGACTGCTGAAACAGCCCTGAGAGCTCCCTGAACCCTTTACCCACTGCAGCAGTCTGGCAGTGGGGGCTGCTGCCTGGCTGTGACCTGCTGTGCACCTGCCAGACCTGGATGAGGCACCTGCCCCTCTGGGCCAGCTGCCAGTGGGCTGTGGCTACAAAGCTGGTCTTTGTGTGGCACTACTGCCATGTGTATCCCTGCCCTGCCATCTGAGCAGCTGTCACCCGGAAGACGTTTAAACTGTCAAAGCATGTCCTCCACAGGGGTTATAGCCCCCCCCCCACAGGGGCCACAGTAACTGCAACAGGGGTTACAGCCCCCCTACAGGGGTCACAGCCCCCCCCCAACAGGGGTTAAAGCTTCCCCAGGGCTACAGCCCCCCAACAGGGTTTATAGCCCCCTCAACAGGGGCCACAACCCCCCCACCAGGGGCCACAGCCCCACAACAAAGGTTACAGCGCCCCCCAGCCCCAACTTACTGGCACTGGAGCCCAGGTCTAGCTCCCTGCGGCTGGCACACTGCCTGTCCTGCACAAGCAGGCAGCGTACTCCAGCACCAGGGTGAGGGCCAGCTATAAAGATGCTCTGGCTGCTACCAGAGTGTCTCTGTGGAGAACCCAGACTCTGGTTGCCTCAGGCCCCACTTTTTTCTGCTGCAGTTTTTTATCCAGGGATCTAATTCCCACATGTGCCTCTTGCAGCATCTCAAAGGGCTTTGAGATGCTGCAAAACACATGTGCAGGCTCATCTGGACACACCCTAGGAGAATATATGTTGGGAGGAGAGTGAGATTACCACGCGCACACTCACTCACACACACACACACACACACACACACACAAATAAATTTAATACATCCACTTTGAAGAAAGTAGCATGTATTACTTCCATGTAAGGACCTGTATTAGTTTCTCAGTTGATGTGGAATGGAACATCCCAGCCCTGCCACACAATACTGGAATACCACAGGGCTGATGGTAGAAATAACACTACCCAAGCCAGACTATGAAGACCCAGGATTACTACTTTATACATGTATTTGAACTAGTCTGTAAGTCATCATTATATTCATCTGTACCCAGCCAGCCACAACTGGCCCACTGCATTTACACTGTTTTAATTCCTTACAGAACCAGGGAGTTAGTTTACACTACAGAAGTGAGTTTCCAAATAAATCAAACTGTGGACTAAAATCTAAACTTTTCCTTCCTTGCTAAGAAAATTCCTCACCCAGAGGTATATTTCCTTTTTATTTCATCATTGTAGAAAAGACACAGAAAGCCTAACATTTGGCTTAAAATAACTTTTCAGAATGGTATTTTAGGCCTCAATTCAGCAAAGAACTTAAACACATGTTTAATTTTGACCATGAGCCTAGCCTTTTGGAGCAAACAGGGATTTAAGCACATGTTTACATTCTTTGCTGAATCAGACTGTGAGCCATGAAATTACCAGCTTCCATGGATGGATCCAGGATTGCAGTGACCTGTGTGCAGTCACACCCCCTTCAGCTGCATGGTACATGCAAAGTGAAGACAACTCATAGCAGAAATGTCACATAGCTGAAAAGATTGTAGGTATAAGGCAGCCCTTTGCTGTAATCCTGGATGCCAGTGAGCTCTCAGAGTTCACCAGCATGTCAGTATAGCCCCTCATGTCCTGTGAGCTCCATGAGCTCACTGGCTAGTCTGCCTGGAGATCCTGCTTTCAGCTCCTAAGCCTGCTGCTGTTTTCTCTTTTCTTCCTTCCACCCCACCCACAATTAAGTATCAGGGGAAAGGGAGGAAGAGGAAGAGGTGTGCAGACCCTGGACTCAGTGAAAGCAAGAGCTAAGCATCGCTACTGCCACCACTGCTGCTCATCCCCTCCTTTCCCTGCTGCTGAATGTGGTGGGAGTGGGAGGACAGGGGGAGGGGAGGAAAGGACAAAGAGTAGCAGGCTACAGAACTCCTTGAAAGTAGAGTATCTGCACAGACCCCATGGCAGTGAGCTCATAGAGCTCAGAGCACATGTAAAGCTGTGCTGACATGTTGATGAGTTTCTGGCAGTTCACTCCACATGTAGCACACAGCTAAAGGGGAGTGCAACTGCACCACTGTATGCCTCTGGGTCTGCCTCTGCCAGCCTCTTAATAGGAAAGACTGTGACCCAGCCCAGAAGCCAATATGTTCACTAGGATCAAAAAGCAGAAAACTATGAACTCCCTAATCCAATTCTCTATGATACTATAACTATACTTTAAATAAACTGGACCTGGAACTGGAGCCCTGTTATGGATAAAGGAAAAATAATTAAGAACCATTGATGATATGGCAAATAACATTCAGAACTACTGTACCCTCTATGAACAACTGAGATAAAGCCAGAATGTACAGAGAGCAATGTATCAAATTAAGAGGTGGCATTTACTGGGGTGTTTCATTTATGAGTTAATGATCTAATTGAGAAATTAAGGCAACCAATCAATAAAATTAAACAATAAAAGTAATAACATGAAGAACTAAAACAGAAAAAAGAATCTCATAAAGGGGTCTAAAGAGACTGCAAATATAAGAATTGAAAACAATATTAGACTCAACACTGAAAAACTATAAGCTAACATATCAAGAAACAAAACCCAAGCGCTGATATCGGGGGGGGGGGGG
>NW_017729032.1:161975599-161976994 GCF_001723915.1 Gavialis gangeticus | reverse complement strand
AAGGCCAGGAGTTAGGGGGGGGGCACCTTAAAAATCTGACAGGTATAGGTATAGGAGAGACAGTATAAAAAGATTCAATTTAGAAAAGACAACTATGAAGGCATCAGGATATGAAGTTAATAACCTCTTTCTCTAGCCTTGCTGTTACAAAGCACTAAAGCATGCTACTATTCTGAAGTATGCTCCTGCTTAAAGTAAAATATTATGTGTAAACACCTTGCCAATGTGACGATCCCATACCTAGATTAATTAAATGGTTTCCCAAATATCTTATTACTAGAATGATACAGACAAATCAAATAGTGTTCAAGAAACAGCTAAAATAGAAAGAGAGGAGCGAAAGGACTGGTTTGTTATAAACAAGCTACTGTACAGCTTGGCTAAGAGAGGACTAAGAGAACACACAACAGGTTATATGTGTTATGGTATAAAATCTGCAAAAATGCCTTCGATTTACGAGCCTAATTCCATTGTCAAGTGCCAAGTAGGCACTTAGGGTCTAAGAGCCAGATTTTTAAAAGGTGTTCAGGCACATAACTCCCACTGAAATCAATATCTTAAAAACCTGGACCTATATGCTGGTATCCTTCTAGAAAACAGGGCTTTACGGATGCCTTCTTTTTCCTTCCATCTTTCATTTCTATTACTCTAACCAATTTAAATGCAAGGAGGCAGTTATTTTTTGGAAAAAAAAAAGATTAAGATCTAAAATGCTACAAAACCTTTAGAAAATATTTACGCCGCCACCAACGGCATCTCCTAAATAAAGGTCATTAAAAGAAAGCAAAGCAGAGAATAAACAGAGCATACTCAATAGAAGGAGTAAAATGTATGTTTTAAACAGAAAATGTAAGGCTATTATTTAAGAATAGAAAATCTGCTGGGCCAGGTCTTCTGCAAGCGCATGAGCTTCATACAGAAATATATTCAGCATTTTGAAGATTTTTTTTTAACATCATTACAGGGAGGGAAGATTATTTACCAGATTTATACTCCAGTGCTTTGCTAGCAATATTTCAAAACAGCCCTAACCTTACTGTGTGATGGGAATATGGAAATAAACTGCATATAATTTATAGTTCAAAGTATTTCTTCACAGTTGTGGAGGCTTACAGCACTTTATTTTCAAAATAAAAGCTTAGGTAGCAAACTGTTCATCTGATGTCCAAAATATTCATCCACAAGCCAGCTGATGGATTCACTAATACTATGTTGAATAAGGAGAAAGCACATTTTAAAAAAGGCTGTGCCATATCAACTAGGTAGCCATAACCACAAGGTGACACCTACAAGGACAAATTTCTTAAGTTGACCTGCAGTCAGTTTTGATCTTCAAATTCATTTTCCTATTAACTTGAAAATTCTCATAGCTTCTAACCTATTGGGTATAAATAG
>NW_017729032.1:161962387-161970599 GCF_001723915.1 Gavialis gangeticus | reverse complement strand
CTGTGCCATATAAACTAGGTAGCCATAACCACAAGGTGACACCTACAAGGACAAATTTCTTAAGTTGACCTGCAGTCAGTTTTGATCTTCAAATTCATTTTCCTATTAACTTGAAAATTCTCATAGCTTCTAACCTATTGGGTATAAATAGTTTACAAATTATGTATTGTGAATTTGGGGAAGTTACCTCATGTTCTTCATACAAAACAAAAATGTTCAGTCCCTGCTGTTAGTGTAATGTGTAGGCAACCATCAATCCTCTGGATCATGGCATACATGTATGAGGTCTAGTCAGGAGCCTGAGGAGCCCACTTGCACAGAGTCCTGAGACCATCAGAACAAGATCTTTGATGCATACAACTAGCCAAGAATATGGAGGAATGGAGGCTGCCCAAAACCTACCATCCCCCTTTTAGACCATTGAGACAGAATCCAAAGTCCAGACTGAGTCCAGATGTTCAGTGCCTCAATGGTTGTAGCTTCTGCCAGACAGCAACAGATAAGAACTGCTGCTGACTTCCTCAAGCCTCAGAGAGGGCACGTTTCAGTTAGGGCCATGTCCCTTTATCCTTTCTCCAACCAAGGAGTACCTACAAGACAGTGGGAGTAGGGATTTGGGGCATGCTATACCTGCATTACTTTGGACTCTTATGGCAAAAATTCCAGGGGGCACCATTCTACTGCTTAGCTGCTATGGCTGTGCATGCAGAGCTGTATCTGCATAAGACAGACTTCTGAAGAGACACAGGGGAGTGGGGAGAGGGTCATTCTCATGCGCCTGCTGCAATGAGCTTGCTCCTCAGCTGTAACCATCTGTGCCCGTGCTATGACAGCAGCAGTAGCGGCTGCCAGAGTGGAGACAGAGATAAAACCAGGTAAGACTCCCTATCCCCTTCCTAGCTCTCCAATGGTCAGCACTTGGACCAGGGCACTGCAGAGTCTCCCTACACCTCTGAGTGCATAAACTTCAGAAAACCCTTGACATTACACTTTTACTGATATAAGTGATCAGAAACTGATCTATATCCGTAGCAGAGAGCAATGGCAGCAGAGAAGAGGAATGGATGAGTAGAACAAAGGACAGCGACAGTGACAACACCAGCGGCAGTGGGTCCTCCAGCGGAAGCTGGAGCGACAATGACAAAGAGACCCTGTGAACTGAGTACCTGATGCTGGAAGTGGGACACAGGTGGATGTGAACGGAGGGCTGGTCAGAGAGACCACATAGGACTGAGTGTATTTTGTGTGTTTTGTGCATGGTTTGTGGACATTGTAATGGGTACAGGTGGCCAGTGGGCCTTTGTATGGGTGCGGTTTTTCTGTAACGGGATTGGTTTAGATATATATAACTACATATAGAGAGAGACAGAAATATATTTTTCCAAAAAAAAAAGTCCGTATCAGAACAGAAGTTCAGCGCACAGACTGGTTTAAAAATGGCAGAACCTGGTTTAAGATTTGCCCTGCACAAAGGACGAACGCATGTTCTGTTTGCTATTGATCTAAACTACTCCGCTTACAGAAAACCATGTAACTTAGATCAATTCCACCTCAGGCTTTTTTAAAGTTAGTGGCTTAGGGTAGGTACAGACAAAAAAACTTTTGTTTTTGTGGAAAAATATCCAAAACCATGCAAATTTAACTACTTCTAGCCAGAAGTATATTTAATAGAGAAAAATATTTTTAAAACACTTGCCATGATTTCCTGACTGCCGCAGTATGAAGGTACAGTTGAGGTTTGGTGTGATTTTTTATTACCAGTAAGTAATATTACAGATGTTAATAACTTGTTTCAAACATTTATCCTGCGGGCTACAATTGCAGTGTAATGGCAAATAATTTTGGACTGTGTAGGTAGAAAATTGTTTGGCTATTCTGAGTAAATATGCACAGGGTCTGGGGTGGCACAGGCACTAAGGTGCATGGTTGACAGCCCAGCAATTTCAAGTTTGAAGCCATACCAGAAGCACTTATGGCACAGCCTGTCACATTCTCACACATCTGGAGATTTTGCTACATACCTTGTCACAAGGACACGAAAAAGAAAAGAAAGAAAGAATGCACTGAAATTCTGGGTGGGCTGGAATGGTGGGGCAGGTTATGAAATCTGAGCCCACATGCTGAATGGTGAGGCTCAAATATTTAATAGCTGTCACTTGCATGGAGCAGTTCAGTTAGTTCAGCGAAGCAGACTAACATTCCATGGGGGAAAACTGCGTGCTAATAAAGATTGTATCCCAATGCACAGGCATGGGGCCGGAACAAATTCTGTTAATTGGATGCCTAAGTGGGATTCTATTCCACCTCGCCCAAGTCTTTGAAAATCCATTAATGCATCTACTTCTGAAACACCCCCGACTTGATCTTTAAGACTGAGTCACGCCTGCCTTTGGAATGAACTGTTTATCAGAGACTCAGGGTGGAATGCAGTCGTGCTTAGGTGCCTAAGTCCACTTACGTACCTAATCGGTGGAATGCAATCTAACCCAGGAGTGCCAACTTAGCATCATGTGGAATACTTGCCCAAGGCATTCCCTGACTGCTGAGCATTTCATTCTTTAACCTTCTTTCAGTACAGCCATCATGTGCAGTTGTGGGTATGATCAGCAACCAAATAAAAAGTATTTTTTGAGAAAGAGAATGTGACAAAAAAAATTACCACTTTAAAAATTAGTTTGCTGCATCCAATCTCCTCCTGAAGTCTGGAGTTAAAACCTTCTAGTCCTCCCTTACTAGTCACAGCCATTCCTCTTCATTAGCACAGACAGCATAGAGCTGTTAAACATCTTGCTACCGCAGTGCAAGAAGGCAGAGTGCCAGAACTGCATCTGATCACATTTTGTCTTAGTCACGTATTGTGCACACGTCTTTTTCCCTACACACATATTTGCAAGGACAGAGGCATAAGCCTTTGTCTATTTTTTTCTATTTGTATGTTTCTAGGGATTTTAAGATAGACATAAAATTACAAAGAGAATCGTTAGCAAATAAATATCTTAATTTTTGCCAGTCGCTGCCTAAAGCTATGATGTACCTATAAAGGATGTTGCGTTTGGCAGTTGTACAAATGAGTGACTTTAATGTATATGTATATATTTACCTATATTTGAGATGTAAAATTGGTCTTAAATACTGCCTATGCAATATAATGTAATCAAGTTCTTTAGTTCTGGTATATTACCTTCTTGCATTGCCCGAGTAGCAGAGTACTTAGCAACTACAGCTGTCTGTGCTAATCATGCCAGACCACAGCCACAACAAACCTGGAATCACTATCATGCTCCATTAGCCATCTTAATTTGATCACTCACCTGATGCTGGCCTTTTGGTAGGTGGTGCAGGTTTCTTGGTAGTCAGTTTCTCTATGAAAACACAGTGAGACACTAACTCAATAAAGTGAAACACTTCTTAACTAATTGAAAAAGGCACTTGTACATCAAGATAATAAACAAGACAAAGAAGCATAATTAAACCCAAAAAATAAGTGCTAAATTCTCAGGCCCAAGATGTTAAAAAGAGAGCTTAGATTTAAGCATATTTTGAAAAGGGCTTGCCTTTCAAAGTTGCTGAATACTCAGCATTTCCCACTGGCTTTTAGACATTTACTTTAATGCTTTTAGATATTTACATTAATAAAACTAATAAATCAGTTTTAACACTATCCATCTTGTATTTCAGTTCCCATAAAAATGTATTTAAAATTTAGCTCAAGCTCAACAGATATCCAAAGATAGAAAATATGGTTAGTTTACAGGTTTACCAACCTGAATGATCAAGAGCATCAGACAAATCAAAGTCGCCTTGACCTACCAAAAGGAAACAAACATTAAAAACAATTAATGTGTAAGTCAGATTTTATGCCAATTTTTGTTCCTTTTGTTTTATTTTTGTGAGTGTGATTTACTGCCAGAACTCTATTGGCAAACATCAGGGCACAGACCTTTAGTAATAGAAAGCCGATCCAAACGGTCACATGACAGAGCAAGATGCACACAATCCTATTCCATTCTGTAATACATCCCAGGTTTCATATGGCATTTTTGAATGAAAGGTCTCAAAGTGTATTTAAAAGGTCATTTTGTAAAATAGGAAACTGAGGCACAGGGGAAACATACTGCCCAAGATCATCCAGCTATTCTATATATTCCCAGTGATTTGAAACCATGTCTCCCAAGCAGAGATGATCACAGCAGGGTGCGGGGCCCAGGGCAAATCAGCCTGCGGGGGTCCCAGATGCAGTGGCTGGGGAGGGGGGAGGGAGTGGTGAGCTGCTGAACGCAAAGTCGGCCTGGGACCTACAAGGCGCAGGACACAGGACAATTGCCCTGATTGCTGCCCTCCCGTCCCCCCTCCCAGGGATGGCCCTGCTCCCAAGTCTCACTTCAGTACTTTCTTTATTCACTAGGCCATGTAGACTCCCTTAATAATAAATAGTAAAATAGTAGCACGCGGCTATAGCACAAAGTTCTTTAAAGTCTTAACTGAAGACTCTGAGATACCTGAATGAGAAATATCACCTATGGTGTGAAGGAAAAGTAGGTCACAAAACAAGATCATCCAGTTAACATAATCTTTTTTAATTGTCCCAGTACCTTGGAAGATTGCATCCCTAATTATCTCCTTCCCCTCCTCCTTCCCCTCCCTTGGGAACTTATCCAACACCATCGTATTACCATATTTTCCTTACCTTTCCTCCCCAAAATCAGCTGCTGCTGATTGGGGTACACATTTTAAGTGGGAAAAAATAGGGCAATAGCTATTTCTGCAGGCAGGAAAAAAAGTAATGCTGCACATGTTTTACAGGGATCTCTACAAAGAGCACACTGGGCTCTCCAGTTGCTACCATTCAGTCACTTATTGCCACATACCAGTATTTTCAAGGAAAGATCTTTTTTATTCCCCTTCATTCTGCTTTTTAGAAACAAGGTGTATCTTAAGTCATATTGTATACTAGCAGGGCTGGTCCAAGGGTAATTGGCACCCTAGGTGAACTGTGTACCTCGGCACCCCCACCACTTCCAATATAGAAGAAAATAAGAAGTCTAGAATGAACTTTTACATGTACTTATTTGATATTCGAAATGAACCATAAAAAAATAAAACCTTTTTTTATTGTTTCACACTTTTCGTTAACCCTAACATAAGTCCTCTTGAGGGTTGAAAAAGTAGGAGTTGCAATTCTAGTGATCTTTCCTCTGAGATCTGTTCAGAGGTCTTTCTCCCCTTACCAAACCAAAGGTCTTAAACTGAGGTGAAGCCGTAGCTGGCCAGGGGTGTTATTTAGAAAGATGTTCCTGTTATTTTGTTCTGCATATAATTTTGGTGCCCCCCAAATTCTGGCTCCCTAGGCGACTGCCTAGTCCGCCTAATGGTTGGACCAGCCCTGTATACTAGAAAATATGGCAGTTGATAAAGTCTGACAGTAACTTCTATTATTATTGGTTTGGGTCCTTGAACACAACAAGATTTTTCAGAAAGTGAAGAGAAGGGGCTACCAAATATTTTAACAAAAAGCCACCACAGGAGCACTCCCCTCAGTCTGTAGTGAAAGAGTTGGAGGACAACCAGAAGGAGCAAAGGACGTTAGTGTCCGTAACAGATCCTGCTTCAAACCCAATATAGAGAAAATTGATCTGGATTCCCTTCCCAGAGTTTTTTCACTATTGGGATTTTAAGCTTGACAGTTCTTATGATTTTTCCCTTTGTAAATTTTCTTTTTACTCCTTCACTAGTTCTCACTATGTTTCTGCCATCCTGCATGAAGTGAATAGAGCTCAGCTGATCTGACATCGGAGTGAGTCAGCAGAAATTCTGTTGCCCTTTGCAAAAAGTTTTTGGCTGAGCTGGCTGCTTTGTGACAGGTTCTAACAAGTAAGAAGTAACTACTAATACAAAGACCAGCTACCAAAGGATCAAAGACAGCTTTATACCAGAGAAATGCAACATTTCTCTTATGAATTAAGACTTTAAGACTATACTTCTAGATCACATTCAGTTTACCTCAACTTTAGGAGAAAAACACAAAAGAGGAAAAAGAACTGAAACTGATTAAGGCAGCGAAACAGGATGACAGGATTGTACAGGAGCTTTAGCCAAAGACCGCCAACCCACAAAAAAGACAGTAATCTGGAGCAGCAACCAGGATCTACCCACCTACTATCTCAATAGATTTTTATAATGCGATTTGAGTAAATGAGATGCAAATGAGAATAAAGATGGAGTAATGTGAAATCAGGAGAGAAAAAAAAAATACAGAAATAATGAGCAGACAAGGAAAAAAATCCTGAAAACCATCTGCAGGAAATGTACAAACTAAATTTTGACCCTGCCAAGTGTGAAAAAGTATACCCAGAAAAAAGCGAAGGGAGGCTTGGGGTTCCTTATCAATTACTCTAATGCGGGGAGCCAGGCTCAGTGGCTTAAAGGGGGGATAAAAGGTCTAGGCAGCCTTCACTCCTCAACCCCCCTTCCCCCCAAAAAAACCCCAACTCCTGCCTAGGCATATGCATTAAAGATCCCGGCGACCTCTCATGCATACACCATGATCCAGAAGGAACAATGGTTGTCAAATTCTAATGGGGAACGACAGGTCAAAAATTAAAAAGATAGATGGGATGACACACGTTATCCTGACATACAGATGGCTGAGGAGGGTATCATATTAAAAATATCCAGCTAGTCAGAAGACTGTTAAGAATTCCATCCTGATTGTATATGCCAGCTAATTTTGCATACAGGCAAATTTAATGGTGCAGAATTAACTTCTGTTTTCATGCCAAATATCTTAAGAAAAGCAATTGTGAGGATAACAGGTGACTTAATTTTTGAGACTGGATCTGAAACACTTGCAAAATTGCTGGTTCAGAAATGAACAAAAAAATCCTTAGAGGCTCAGCTGAAAATTCAGCTCAATGTGCTATGCAATTACTTTAGGGAATTCAGATGAAAATAAATCCAGATGATCTTCTAAGTTAAAACAGACTGAAAAACATGTTTTTCTACATTATAAAAATGTTAATATGCTCTTTTTTTTTTTTTTACCAACCCCTATTATGGGAATAACTAGAAATAAAAGGAGGAAACTGGAAAAAGGAAACAGTTGTAACTAAAAAAAGCAGTAAACCAGGGATCCTGGTTTTTGCTGCTAAACACAATCCCCAATTTTCAGGTTAAAAAACTAATCTAAACTCCACATTTTTCCATGATTAAAATGAATTGCCACTAATATAGAGATATATGTATAGTGGTGTTTCATTTTGATCATGGAGAAGTCTGGATTTGGAGTTACTGTTTTTAACCCCAAAATTGGGGATTTTTTTTTAATCAGAGAAAAACAGGATCCCTGGTTATGAGTGTTTTAATCTTTCTTATGTAACTAGACTTCACTAACATCTCAGAGAATTTAACCCAGTTATTCATGCTTCATGCTACCAGAACCACCAGAGCTGATAGCACCAGCTTGAGGGCATGAGACCAAGGCCCAATGCTTTATAACCTTATTTTTCTGCATCACTTCCAAAATGTTTTTAGCAAGCATCTGTGCGTTAAATATAGCAAGTTGACTATGATTGTGACTCACTGTGGGTGGATCAGTCACATCCTAAAGAGAATTATCGAGGATGAGAGGATGTTTACAAACTGCCGCCTGACAGCATTCAGTGGACCTTGTCTACAAAATAAGAAGGGTTTGTAATACAGCTATGTAGCCAAATCCTCCTCATGGAGGCACAGTTTTTATCACCAAAGGAGTTTGAACACTATGTATTATACTAATTCCCCAAACACAGTAAAAGGCAGCAAGAAAGGGATTTTTTCCCCCTATATAGCTGTGCTGATTCCCCTTTATCTTTCTAACCAACAGAGCTATATGGCAGTGCCAGTATACCAGCTTTAAATGTAACCTCTACACCAAAATCATTAGCGCTAGACCCGGGTGGGCAAAATGCGGCCCATGGGCCAGATGCGGCTCACCAGGCCATTTTATCTAGTCCACGGGGCCCCTAAAAATTTAGAAAATAAATATTTATCTGCCCCTGGCTGCCTGTCCTGCGGCCCTCGATGGCTTGCTAAAACTCAGTAAGTGATCCTCCGCCTGAAATAATTGCCTGCCCCTGTCCTAGACTGCCTCTGCACACATTCTTTCAGGAACACACCCTTTCAAGAAAAAATGCTAGGCATGCACTCAAAAAGATATTATTTTCTAAAGCAAAAT
>NW_017729032.1:161956301-161957387 GCF_001723915.1 Gavialis gangeticus | reverse complement strand
TGAAGTAATTGCCTGCCCCTGTCCTAGACTGCCTCTGCACACATTCTTTCAGGAACACACCCTTTCAAGAAAAAATGCTAGGCATGCACTCAAAAAGATATTATTTTCTAAAGCAAAATGTGAATTTAAGAGGCATCTTTAGTTTAAACATCATAGCAATTCTATTTCATACTTCTAGGCATGAATCTTTCATATAGGAAATCAAAGAGTAAGGGCTAAATTCTGCCTTAATACTTACAGTAGCCCCACCAGCTTCATTTATTGAAGCCTGATTCTTGCCAGGGTAATTTACCTAATCTGGAACTCTGTGCTGGTGCTTTCTGCTCCTGCTGTTCTTGGACACTGTTTCCAGGACCCCAAATGGCTCATTTAAAAGTAAGCTTGGCTCTCTTTGCTGTAGTGCAACATAGCCACACCCTAAGGCTAGCTGGATACAACTAGTTCATTTGCCCATCCCCCCTGTTTGAAAGTTTGGGCAAAACACTCAATAACTGATTTGTATAGAGAACAATATTCTGAATGTGTGGTTAATTTAAAGGTCTAATTTCATTAGCCCATTATAAAAATAATTAACCCACTACGAACCTCACCAATTTTAACTGTGCAGCTGGGTGATCGCTGATCAAATAAGGCTTTTCAGAGGATTCATAGAAAAACCTGGCTAGTTTCTGCGACTGCTGATGAATTTCTGATGACATTTTCACTGAGTAGGGATCATGATTGCCTTCATTCTGAAAACAGCCACATTAGCATGTCTACAAACAATTACAGTAACTCTTCCTAACTGCCCAGGAGGTCTTTTTCAATCTAGTTTCTCAAAGGGAGCCAACAGCTCCCCTAACAGTAAGAGCTGAGAGCATGGCTCTCTGCATAATCTGGTAAAGGGTAAAATTGGAGCCCAAAAAAATGATCAGTCCATCTACAGAGCAGCAAGCCTGCCTTTTAGGTTAATAAGCTAATAAATAAACAAGGACTTTCAAGAGCTAATGGGTCTGTAGTACATTTGCACATATACTATTCAGTGAAATGCTCTGAGCAGAGGGTTGCTTTTACCTGTTTTTCAGCTGTTAGAGATGGAAACAAGCA
>NW_017729032.1:161948779-161951301 GCF_001723915.1 Gavialis gangeticus | reverse complement strand
TTTTACCTGTTTTTCAGCTGTTAGAGATGGAAACAAGCAGCACTTTGAAAATGTTGCTTCTGTAAGTGCCTCTACAGTGTCTGTCAAAAGGCTATTTTAAACCATTTTACAGCAATACTTCTCCAGTAAGTGAATGATAGCAAGTGAAGTCTTGAGGAATTTGTGCAGTAACACAAGGGTCTTTGTGCCAGGGGGAGGGAAGATTAGATACTGCTTGTTTCATATGTATATTCATTCTATTTGGGAATGAAATATTGTATTAGTAAGGTTCATAATTACCTCTTTTGCAATAATCCTGGTCTTAAAGTTCTTCAAATTATACATTTGATGGTTCTTCTCAGTTAAGAAGGTGTAAATTGATAGAACAAATCAGCAGAAATAAAACAGGGTCATCATCATCAACCTGTCTTTGTTAGTACATAAAAATACTTAACCTTTCATTGAAACTGAAACTCAGGCTTCTCTTTTGCAAGTAAGTGCTCTAAACACTAGGGTCAAGTAACAAATTCTGTTTCTCTCACCCAATGAATATTTAAGTATTCCACAAAAAATGAAATGGCTTCAAGGGAATGGAGGATGACCACACTTCCTAGCCTCATAGCACCAAGCAGGAAAAATAACTGGGGGTCAGGTGACCCCAGCAAGGTGACTATCTAGTATCCTCTTGAAACTCATAATCAAAATCGTAAGCAGGAAGATATGTTCAAATCCCCTTCTCTGCCCAAGAGATTTGATTAATGTCTCCCACATAATGACTGAATGCCCTTATCAGTAGGTAAAACAGAAGATATCATCACCTTATTTTCTAGACATACTTTTCACAAAAAAGTTTTTTTAGGTACCAAAGTCCAAGAGGGAGTTAATGACTGTAACCCCTGAGTTGAGAAATGTACTAACATGCAGTGTGGAGTTAAGCACCTAATTTTCTTTGAGGAGCAGAGATGAAACCACATACTTCATCCTTAGTTTTTTCTAACAGCTCAGGTCATTCTTGGCCTCAGCCTGTTGGCTTCTGGGATTTCTTAGGCACCTAATTCTCCTGAAGCATTTGTAGAGGGAGCTTAGGTTTTTAAGTTGGACCTGTGGATATCAGGAAGCTGCAAGCTACCTGCAAGTTAGAGGCTGCAGTGTTGGTATGGCAGTGCATAAGTGTTATTGCTAGATCTACCCCTATGGCTTTTCATAGCTAAAGCGTTGCCTGCATATGGACACATATGAGCAAATGGACTTGACCATGGAAAGCCCCAGTAAAGTGAAACAAATGATAGGACTGCTGTCTGTGTGAAATAGGCATCTTGGTAATCTAACTTGAACTTGTTTTAAAAACTAAGTTTTAAAAATTATATTAGAAAGTGGATGCGTTCTAAAAATGGAAACATTCTAAGAATTTCTAGAAATTATCAATAAAGCCCGGCTTGGAGAAGGACACTTTGGCTTGATGGAACATTTCTACCAATCAGGTAGCAGCTGGTAGGGGCTTGCCCTGCCCCTGCTCGGAGGGGCAGGGTGAGGAGCCCCTGTACCTAACTGAAGACTGTGCTTTGCAGGTCTGGCAGAAAAGCCCAGCATGCTCAGCATGATGGGCAGAGACAGCGAGGGACATTGGAGAGGGAAGAGCCTCCACAGGATCCCTTCTTTGCCACAGCGGTGCTCAGCCCGGCACACAGGGCTCAGGCTCTAGGAGCTGTGTTGAGGCAGCTTGAGCCTGCATCCTCAGCAGAGGGATGGACAGAGCGGTGTGCAGACTGGCACATGGAGAACCAGCCCTGGGAGCAGGTCAAGGCTGCTTGGGCCCCATGCAGCGTGCAGACTGGCACACAGGAGGGGAGGTCTCGGAGTGACAACACTGGTGGAGGCCTCTGATTGAGTGAAGGGCTCTGAGGCCCAGTTGACGGCTCCTCGAAGAAAACTGTAAGTTGCTGGCAGAATCAGGTCCCGCAGGGGAGGCATTCTGGAAATAAGGCAACCCCTTTGCCCCCCCAGGGAAGCCCCGGGTGGAAGTTTCCCTCCCAGCTGGACCCATAGAAGTGGAAGTGCCCCTTGCTAGCTGGGATCCAGGGGTAAATGCACATTATATTATGTAACACTGCACCTCATATTTTGTATAATTGTTATCATAATTATGAATATGTTGTACAAAATGTTATGGAATTCAGTTAGTTTGTTATAATAGGTTTTTGGCTTATCATATTGTAAATATTTTTCTGTATACCTCTGGTGTTGTTAAAAGATATTGCTAAAAATATTTTGGGAAAGTTTTGTTTTGTTACCTATTAAAATATTTACCTGTATATATATATTGAATATGAAATAATATTTATATTATAATCCAATAAACTGTAAATACTTAAGAGCATTGGCATGGAGTTGATTCTATAGAGAAAAGAGGGCCCCGCACTCAAATCACTGGTGTCCCTCTCGCAGCACTGTCTCCTACCTCATCTATCCCTTGCAATTGAGGATGGGCACACCCTTGGGTGTTACCAGGTTACAAATATGTTTTGATAAGATTAAAATTTGAG
>NW_017729032.1:161941152-161943779 GCF_001723915.1 Gavialis gangeticus | reverse complement strand
AGAGGGACCCGCACTCAAATCACTGGTGTCCCTCTCGCAGCACTGTCTCCTACCTCATCTATCCCTTGCAATTGAGGATGGGCACACCCTTGGGTGTTACCAGGTTACAAATATGTTTTGATAAGATTAAAATTTGAGGTTTAAAACCATATATTTGTACCCAGTAATCATACAACTGGTTTAGTTTATACAGGTAGTAAGTAACAGGTAATTGATTACCTGTAGAAGATCATTTTCTTAACCACCCAGGGCAAAAGAAATGGATCTAGCAAGCACTGGAAAAAACAAGAACAAAAACAAAATGTGTCCTAAGCAATTGGGATGTTTTTTCTCCTGCAGTACTAATACTTATAAAATGAATATAAAAAACTATGAATATGGCAGAGAACAAGGAAGAAATGAGCAGCTCATGGGATGAACTTGGCACGCAAGCAAAAATGTGGGGGAAAATGCTAGCTAAGCTGCTATTGGCTTCTCCAATTCTTTCTTTTTAGAAATACAGTGAAGAACATTATTTTTTGTACACAGTTCACTTCATATATAGAAACTATTTGGATCATTTTCCCTCGGTGTATTTAGTCTTACTCCAGTAAACACTTAGAGACTAAATACCTTGCTTGTGTAAGCAATTGCATTCAATTCCCTTAGAGTGGATATTTTGAATAAAATATCAGTGACCAGATAATCTTTCTTTGAAGTAAGGCTGATAAGATTATTGTACGTTAACATTGTATTGCATTTCTTCCTGTCTTGGAAAGGTAGATTTAGACCAGCTTTCTGCCCAGTAGAGGACTGCAAACAGGAACAATTACAAATTTATCCATATGAGCCACTACTGTTACTGTTTTGAATTAAAAAATAATAATCATAATTTGAAGAAAACATGTAAAATGTTTCCATATGAAAAAATGACTGAAAACTCCCAGGAATCAAGACTACCAGAACAAAAACAATGGCAGTGTTATCCAAGTCTAAGCTGTATTTAAAAACAGATTTCTTAGAACAATCTACTGTTAACAAGTACCTTCAGGATGTTTGTTTTTAATGCTGAATATGAAAAAATAATAGCTGTTATCAGGACTTTTCTGCTTGTGTTACATAGCATGTTACATTACTTTGGTGTATTTTTCCTTGAAGGAAAGGCTGAATATATTAATATGACCAATAAGCCAATTGCCAAATTCCCCCAGAGCAGCCTTTTAATCAAAAATTGCCCTAAATGTACATAAAGAAACAGCAGATGGAGTCTAAGTTTTAATTATATATTTAAGGTGGTCATTTTCATCCCATTTATCAAAAAATAAATAAAAACATCAATGGTCAAATTATTTTGTGGGGAGGTCAGAGAGATGCACAACAGGTAGGAGAGAACTGAGTAATGTTGCTTTTCAACTAGCATCCAGTTACATTTGTATTCCAACAATCTCCACTGCATAACTAAAGTTTGTACCATTTGATGTCGTAAAAGGTAAAAAATAGTCAATCTGTGAATGTAAATCATTTACTGTATTTTCTTGCATACTATGCACACTTTTTTCCAAAATCCAGATGCTGGAAATTTCATTGCATGTTAAACATGAGAAATATGGCAAGGGCAGTCTCTGCTAGTTACCAGATAAAAGTGAAAATAAAATCTGCATGCGACTTGTGGGCGAGCAGAACAATGAGGAGGCTTGGCTCCTTAGCTATTGCTACTCAGTTACTTACTACAAGGAACGCATTTTTTTCCTTCACTCTGCCATTCAAAAACAAGGTCCACTAAGCCATTTAAGAATATATCAGGATTTCTGATTAGTGATGTTACCATGAGTTTTCTTTATTGACTTACCCATGTCTCTGAGGTCAGCATTAAGGGAATTGGTGGCATTTGAGTCACTCTTACATTACTCGCTATATAGGAAGTAATATTTCCAAGGCAAGATATGCATACTGTCACTACTATTACTATATTACTAGTTGTTGGGGAGTTTCAGTTTTGATCAGTGTGAATTGTAACCTGGAATGCTTTGTTGCCTGTGGGTGTGTCTACACATGCTTTTATGCACCTTAAAATGGTGATTTAAGGTTATTCAAACATAAATTTGATACCTGCATTAAGCAGGTACCAATTTATGCACAAATAGCTAAACTGCATTAGTGAATGTGTAGACATGTTAATGCACATTAATGCAGTGTGTGTTCATTGATTTGGGACTAACTTTAGTCTCAACTTAGTCCGCACACCCCTGTTAATGCATAGTGGTGTGTGCATATGCAGACGCAGTTTCATAGTTCCATAGTTAGTAGGGTTGGAAGGGACCTGAGCAGATCATCAAGTCTGACCCCCTGCCATAGCAGGAAAGAATGCTGGGGTCAAACGACCCCAGCAAGGTGATTGTCCAGCCTTGTCTTAAAGACCCCCAGGGTAAGAGCCAGCACCACTTCTCTTGGAAGTTGGTTCCAGATCCTAGCTGCCCTGAGAGTAAAGTAGCACCTCCTAATGTCTAGCCTGAATCTACCTTCTGCCAGCTTGTGATTGTTATTTCTAGTCACTCCTGGAAGTGCTGTTCCAGGGACTCCCCCAGTGCCTGCTCATCCCCTCTGACTAGTTTGTAACAGGCCACTAAATCCCCCCTCAGCCTTCTCTT
>NW_017729032.1:161939065-161940693 GCF_001723915.1 Gavialis gangeticus | reverse complement strand
CACATCCCTACAGGTCGAAAATGACCCAACCACTACCACTCTCTGGGTGCAGCCTTCAGCCAGTTGGTGACCCATTTGACTATGTAGCTGTCGATGTCACAGTCCCCCAGTTTCTTAATGAGAACAGGGTGAGAGACAGTGTCAAAGGCCTTCCAAAGTCCAGAAAGACTATGTCCACTGCTACCCCTGCATCTAAGGATTTGGTGATCTGATCATAGAAGGCCACCAGGTTGGTCTGACAGGACCTGCCTCTAATGAACCCGTGTTGGTTGCCCCAAAGCAAATTTCTCTCAATACTATAAAGCTACATAACTAGAAAACATCATCCCAGTAAATGCCTGTTGTATCGAATCTTGATGTTTAATGGTACCTTGATATTGAATAAAAATTATGGGCTGGATTCCTGGTCTGGTTGAGCTGTGCTCAGTGCTGAACCTAAGCAGAGGAAGATGAGAAAATAAGCCACCTTTTAATGCTGATTCACAGCACAATTTAGAGCAGAGGTGTGAACTGAAATCAGAGGGCCACATCCCATTCCTTTCAGGAGCCAGCAGGCTGCACCCTGTCCATTTCAGCCCCAACAGAACCACAGGCAGAAGCTCCAACACCAGTGCGTGAGTGACCCTGCAAGGATACAGTGCATATGGGGATGGTGGGATGCACACACGTGAGGAACTCTGCAGGGCCACTGTGGCTGTGGATGGCCCTTCAGGGACACTGGGGTGAGCGTGTGAGAGGGAGAGACCCAAAGTGGCAGGGCTTCTGGCCAAAGCCAGGGCCCCAGCTTTCATCAGGGTGCAAGAAACCCCAGCAGCACCACAGTCAGAGGCTCCATCACCATGGCCAGAGCTTTGCTGTGCCAGTGGTGGTAGGGCTTCCCAAGTGACAGCCTGACCCCTGCTTTGTACAGAGGCATGGACATCTCTACCAGCACTGCAGGCAGAAGTCCCTTCATTCTAGCCACAACCAGGGCTCTGCCCAAGATAGAGAGGCTTCTCATGGAGGCAGCCAGCACTCCAGTCAACTGGGCACTGGCAACCCAAGTAGCACTGTGAGTTCTCATGGTAGCAGGCCATGACCCAAAGAAACTAGGGCACTGACAGGCCCAGTGCCACTACAGGCAAGGAGGTGGGGCTTCCAGGGCAAAGACAGCACTGCAGTGGCAGCCAGGGCAGGGGAAGTTCAGCAGCACTACACCACAGCCAGAGCCAGCTCAGCCATTTCCCTCAGTTTTGACCATGGTGGCAGGGCTTTTACCCACAGTGCTGCTTTCCCCCAGGTGCTGGCTGCTACCACAGGAAGTTCCACCAGTGCAGCCAGAGCTGGGGCAAAAGCCTGCATCTGGATGTTCAGGTGAACAGGTTGGGTCCAACCCACAGGCCGTATGTTTCACACCCCTGGCTTTGAAACTCTATACTACTCTACATTACAGAAGTGGCCATCTAATGACTGGTCCACTGGCTGAGGGACAGTGCTCTGCAGCCACACACAACACACTTCTGCATAGCTCCAATCTGTCCCTATGTTGGCTTTAGATCACTGTGGTATTCCCCTATAAATGGAGATGTTCTCACCTGCCACCATTCTGCAATTTAAAATCTCTTTTGCACTGCTAAAATGGTGCAAAG
>NW_017729032.1:161920044-161934065 GCF_001723915.1 Gavialis gangeticus | reverse complement strand
ATGCCAGCTAAATCACCCTAATGTGCATTAACCTAAAATGAGCAATGAGTCTTTCCCTGTTGGACCACAGGGAAGACTCTTAAGAGTATGTACTTTCACAGATGCCTATGTTTGGTCTTCTTTTCCATTACAACATAAGGAATATTTCAGCCTCTGCATACATTTTACTATTGTTTGGCTGCTTTAGTGAATTTTCCTTCCTTAATGTTATGGCTCCAACACAGTGTAAATTGTTTGAAAAGGCAAGACAGCAGTGACAGCTGGCTCAGTGTATACAGTCTAACATCACTAGAGATAATGCAGACCCCTCTGCAGATATATTACTCTTTAGAGCTTTTATGGTCTCCAAACCACATGGGTCCATTCTTTCACTTGATGTCTCTTCAACTGGCATCTGGAGAGAACAATATTGCATGCAATGCCTGGTGTCAGCTCCTTAAAAACACAGATCAGAAGCTAGATATTATTTTCCCTTAGATGTCACTAGCCATCTGAGACCATTGTAGATAAGATAACAGACAGAAAACTGTCATAGTGAAGCAATTAACCTGGAATTCCAAAATATTACCTATTATAGAACTTGATCCCAAACCAGTGGATGTTGGTGAAAGCCTTTCCAGGGGTTTCTGAGCAAACCCGTATACAAATATAGTAGAATGTCCTGACCTGAAGATTTGTGATAAATAAACTCTAGAGCCTTATCCTCTGAGAAATAGATTCAAAGATGACTGCAGAGAGAGTCCAGCCTATTACTGTAGCAAAGCCATTAGAAGAACTGGGAGGCTGAGAAATTACAAAAGTATAGAAACGATGCAAGGGGGAAGGAATTTTTGGGGGTGGAACTTTTATTGGATCTCTGTGGATCTTCTATCAAAACTCCATGGTTTGGATAGAATTGGACAAGCTTTTGAATGCAAGGCATTCTTCATCATTCTAGTTGTCTTCCTATAATGACATCACAAGGCAAAATGGCACATAGACACAATAGACAGCTTAATTTAATTTAATTTATACAGAATTGTGAAAGAATTCTGAAAAAATAGGTTGTTTTCCTCATGGAGATGGATGGGAACTGACTTTCTCTGATGTGGCTTAATGTAGGTCAACACTAAGTCTAAAGGTATGACTGCAGCTCAGGTAAACATATTTGAGACACTTGCAAATTAGCTGCTTCCTCAGAAGCTAACAACAATATAGATCTGAAACAGGGTTCAGCAAAACTCACCCAAGAGCTTGAGCTCTGCTGCCATTAATTTAAACCACTAGCAATGCAGCCAATTCATTTATTTCTACATGACAACTTTGGCTACGTTCAGACATTTCACATAAACTGAAACCAATCTAAACTTAGAACAGTACACATATACTGGTTTAAAAATGGTGGAACACAGTCTAAGATAAACCTGGATGCATGTAGTATCAGATTTAATCAGTTTAGGTTTGACTGGTCTATTGAACTTCTGTCTCAGATCCCCTTCTGACTCAGTCTGATAGCATCCCAGGCACCTTTCCAAGTTACCAGCCACAGGCGGGGTGGGGCATGGGGGCAGGAGGGAGCATCTGTTGCTCTGTATTTTTCTATCTTTATATGATATCCCTAGGCAGGCAGGGTACTTTGCAAAAAGAAAGAATTGGGCCCCTCGAGCTCCAGCCAATGGCAGGCACCTGACAGCAGGGAAGGGCAGACTGAACAAGCAGCACCAGCTGTACTCTGTGTGCATGGGGCCACTAGCATGGTCGGGCAGGGAGTGGAGCAACTGCCACTGCCATTCGAGCTGTAATTCCCCAGTGCCTGAAAGCATTGGCAGCTCCTGGACACCACAGCCTGGGTGGGGCAGAGATGCTCTCCACTGTCCAACAGCTCCTGTTTGGCTGTGAAACTGCTGCCTTTGGCTGTGAAACTGCAGATAAAAAACAAAGGTACCAGGGCATTGGATCTATTGCAGGGAGCAGCTGCTGCTAGATCCAAGCCCCACACACAAGGAGCCCCTCCCTTTTCTTCTCCCCCTTCCCCTTTCCCAAAGTTGGAACACAGAGCCAGAGCTTTCTGCTGTTTGCCTGGGTAGCCTGCTCCCAGCTCCCTTCCCTTCGGGAGCTCCAGGGCTTTAAGCCAGGGCTAAGGGCAGTCTTATTTATAATTTAGTCTGGCTTTGTACAGGATGGTTTGGGTAGGGCTAAACCTGCCTCTGGCAGAAGGTTAGCTTGACTCCTTCCATCCCTGCTTCTCTACGATTCCTGTGGCTGGGGTGGAGTGGGGGGACGAGGTGGCGGGGGGGGCGGAGTTACTCCCATGTACCTGGCAGCCAATTAGGGGTGGCTTAATGTCTCTGGCAGCCCAGGGTGCCAGCAGAGCATGTTAGGAGGCAAACAAGAGTGCCTCCTAACTGCTGGCCTCCTCCAGTGCATGCAGCCCACATGTCCCCATACCCCAAATGAAGGGACAGCATATGTTCTGTTCTCTCTCAAACAAGACTAGGGTGCTTAGAGTAAAGCATAAAACTTAGATCACTTCTGCCTCTGGCTTTTTGGATGTCTGTGCCTGGCCTTTGTGCTGCAGTTGAGACATGCCATCATCTTACACAGGCCCACAGAGTGAAACTTAAGTCTTTTAGGTCATGGTTTTACAAGATACTAAGTGCAAGTACAGGAATCTTCCACTGGTTTCATGGTTTTGGGTCTAGCAGATGAGCATGGGGAAAAAGTGGCAAAAGGGGTGTAATTTGCCTTTAAATTCCAGTGAAACTACATTAGGCTAATAACATCTTTTTTGCTGATAATGGGACTGAAATTTTGTATTCATAAGATTCCCATGCAATTACCATAAGGATCCTCTTGGTTTTGAGTCACAAAGAACTTCTTGACCTTTCAATGAGCTGAGACAGATGCAGAATTTTCTAGATAGCTATAAATGTGTGACCTCTCCCATCCCCAAACTTCAAAACAGGTTATGGAATAAAGCTTAATGTGTTCTAAATGCAACAGGAGAACCACATCTTTTTTTCACTGATTTCTTGTATGACTTTTTTTCCCTGAAGTTTATTGAATGGTCTTAAGGCAACGACATTTTTGTAAGCCATCAGCATGCTCGAAAACCAGTAAAACAGGCAAAATCACCAGCAGAAATATGGAAAATGTAGATCATTTGGGTCCCATTTCTAAGATCCGATACAGTCTTCTCATGGTGCTCAGGTGTGCAGAGAGGCCATAAAGCTGAGCTAACCAACTTGTTGCAGAATCACTTAACAAAAATAGGTATCCCCACATTGCATAGGGATTGGATGGGGATGCTGTGGTCAATGGGCTACTCTGTAGAAATCTTTGGTCATGCTCACCACCAGCATGACTAGAACCAAGACTGCATAAGTGAATTATCCCCGAACCACTTCCTTTGCTCATTGGAGGTAATAACATAACATATTTTTACCCAATTTTCCCAGGACCTGCACCAATCACAGCTTAGCTAGAGGTAAAGGATGCTCCTCTCAAATTTGCAGCAAAGCAAGAAAAATATGCACAGCATAAAATTCAACAGCTACTGGGTAGCCTTAGAACAATTCTCTCTCTTTTTTTTCTTTTCTCTAAGATGGAAGCTAAGACATTTTAGAATTCTCCAATCAGGCCAAACGTCCACAGCTGCATTCAAGGAAAGCCCTTTTCTCACTGGTGCAAGCCAGACAAAGTGAGAATCAGAATATAACTATTATATATGTGCCCAAGCAAACTAGGGGCACAGAAATACCCACTTTTACAGTTTATAAATTAGATTAAGTTCTCAATCTCTTATATCTAGTGTAATGTGTGTCTCCAAGCTCCTTTTCTCCCCAATTAGGCTGTCTAGATAGAAAATGATGGTGAAGAAAGAAGCCTTCCTGAATGTTATGGGGGACAATAAGCTGAATAAGAGTCATCGGCATGTGCTTGTTGCCAAGAAGACTAATAACATCCTGGGTTACATTAGTAGGAGTGTTGCTAGCAGATCAAGGGAAGTTTTTATTCCCCTCTATTCAGCATTGATGTCCCATCTGAAGTACTGTGTCTGTATTTGGGCCTCTCGTTACAGAAAGGATGTGGACAAATTGGAAAGTCCAGCAGAGGACAACAATAATGGTTAGATGACTGGGCAACATAGCAATACAAAGACTTGGGTGGGATAATCTAGTTGGGGATGGTCCTGATTTGAGCACAGGCTTGGACAAGATGACCTCCCGAGGTCCATTTCATCCCTAATTTTCCAATTCTATGACTTTCTATTTATAATTTGTAATACTCTCTTTTCTTAAAATGCCCTTTCCATGCTCTAAGTACTTAAACCATAAATTAAAATTCATATATACTATAGCATATAGTAACTAGATTTCCCACACTAATTAACCCTAAATGAGCAATTCCCACTTAGAAAAGATAATCGTCTAGAACAAGGAAGTCTGCATACCAATAATGAAAAACAATATAGATCACCACTCTTTTGAACATATTATGCTATCTGGCTTTATACCTCCTTGTATTTCTATTCCAGCCCCATCACATTGACTCCTCATTTTAAAGTGGCATCATTTCAGTCACTGACCTCAAGGCTGGGATGCCAGCTATCACTGCAAGTTGCCCAAAAGTTATAACTAGGCTTTTTTAGTAACTGTTGGTTACTCATTTTTTTCTCTTCCCCATTCAGACAGATATGTATTTAAACACATTGGGAAAGATCAAAATGTACCAAAAAGCTTACAACTGCGCCTAATTTTAAGAGGGGTTGCCTTTTGTTTCCAGTTCTATTTACAGTAAGAAATCCATGCTGCATCGTATTTCCAAAGGCTATAGTTTATTTTTAATACAGAAAATATTGAACAACAGTTGACACCTCATTTTGGATATTTGTTTATGTTATTAATTGAAGTCAGTAGAAGTTTCACAGAATTTTTTACTATCAGGGGACACTGACAATTATTACACAATGTTAGCCTCCCCCCCCAATCCTTTAATCTCCATTAAGATTGTTCTTCACAAAAGTATCCCCTACCATCTATTTCCCTCAGGGGAAAAATGTTTTCAATCCATATTACTTCTAAAAATAAAAACTATCTATGGGCAGTATGTAAATTTGATATGTTTAGCAGTAGTGCTACGAAAATTGGTAAAACAACAACCAATTAAACTGCAGCCAGCTTCAAAATAGCAGCATTCTTCTTTACACTATAAAGGATAAGCAAGACACTGAACAAAACACTGAAAATTGAAACAAATATGCTATTGATGTCAAATTCATTTAACAAAAAAAAATCTTTCCAGATGTTCAAAGCTTCCTTGACAGGCTTAAGATGGATATTTTCAAGTCAAGACAAGTGAAGCCTAATATATTAAAACAATTCTAGGGAAGAAAGCATAACAGTCTCAAATAAGGGATCACAAACTCTAATCCTTGTATCCGTATTTACCCACTCTTCCAAATTTTTCCTTTTGCCTGTTGTTCAATACATCATATATTTCTTTAGACATAAAGATACATCTACTTTGAACGTTGGGTGCATCCAGAAAGTATTACAAAATGTGATAAATAATGAAACCCACCTATAAAACAATAACTCTTTGTATTATTCTTAAATAACCAAACTGTACTAACATTATGCTGGCTTCAGGTTTGTTGGTTTTTATTTTGTTTTGGTTTCTTTCAGCTTCCCACCCCAGAAATAGAATGGCAAGATATAAGATCACTTACCTTGAACAGAAACCAGAAGAAAACCTAGGCAAAAAAGAATGGTAGCTCTCAACCTCACCATGGTTTTCTCTACAGTCCACCTATTGTTGTTGTTGTTTCTCAAAGTAATAGGAGCAACAGTTGTAATTGCAATGTCACTTCCCCCCCCTCTTTTAATGATTTCTGAAGTAGGCTAGCTCACGGATATCTTTTCATGCCATTTCCCTCAAACACAGAGAGCTCCACAGAGAGAAAATCCCATCCTACGAGACACTTTAAAATCCAGCCAGGCACAAAGCCTCCCTATAGTAAGTCTACAACACAACTTAGAACATGTAAATCTGTACATTCACAGCTCCTCCCCAGCAAGGAATTTGCTTAATAAGATCCTCCACTTACAAAGATGGCAGGTCAACTCCTCCAAACAACTAATGAGAAAACAGGACTATGAGAACTACTGTGCTATCAACTGCACTCCTCTCCCAAACCAAGATACCTTATTTTCAAACCTCGCCTGCAGAGCTGGGTGTGCTTCTGCAGTCAGACACTCTCCATCCCAGGAGAGTGATTTTACAAAAGCATACTCAGAAACCTATAGTAAGTATTCTTTTCTTGGGCTTATGGGCTATTTTTAAGGTGATGTTTAGGCTGCTAAGCCATAATCAGCAAGAAAGGAAAGCATGGCTGGATTTCTAATCCAGGAGTAAGCAGTGTTAGAACAGAGAAAACTAAAAAAACAAACAGGTTGTAGATATTCCTGCGTTCCTCTTCCACTGACCAGGAGATTAAATATAAATAAAATATACAGATATATTTAGAATTAAAAAGTAATCTGTTTATTGGAATAAGTCTGTTAATATGATGCTCTGAGCTGAAAGTGGTAAGAGTCCAATTTTTGGGAACTGCGCAAGTAAAATAAAGAATATGTTGAATACCTAGGTATTTTAGTGAGAATTATTTATTATTGTTTTCTAATTTATCTACTTTTTGGTAACCTGCTCTGAGTCTGTTTGGAGAGGGCAGCATAAAAAATAAATGAAAAAAAATGAATGAATAGATTTTGTTCTAGCAAAAGCTATGTAAATTATTGTCAGCCTACTCTGGCTAAGACAGATAAACATGTTCTTTCTTGTCAGGCTTAGTCATCAGACCTAAGATTACTGACATTTAGTTTTAAGTAGTTGAAGATTTTTTTATTTCAACAAAAAGATTAGACTGGGACTCAAGCAATTGTCATAAAATATTTGAATGTCTCTTTTCAGACTAGTGTATACATGAGGCATATGAAAATGTGTAGACATGATTTTAATGATCAAATCACCCTGAAGGTAACATAGAATTTAGCACATCTGAGTAACAGACAATCTGAAGCAGGCACAGGCAAATCAGCAAGACTTAAAAGCTTTATATCAAAACACCTATTTTTCTGGTACGAATCTTTTCTATGTGCTCTATATCAACTCTCACTTTGTACTATAATTTCTTTTAGCATGTGATAAAATTATTATGGATTCAGCACCTCATTTCTTTCACCAAGTAGGAACACAAGCAGATGTGACATTTGGCTTTATCCCCATTTTCATAGGTGCTTTGTCGTACAGTGTGGAAGAATAGGCACAGTGCTAGAAGTCCCAAGTCTTACAACCATCTCTGTCACTAACATGTTGGGCATGTTCAGATGAGCCCACATGTGCCTCTTGCAGCATCTGAAACCCATTTGAGATGCTACAAGAGACATGTGCGGAAACAAAAAAAGTTCCCCCCACTGCAAATTTGCAGTGGGGGAGCAAAATTAGATCCCATTCAGGGGTCAAATAAAACCCTGGGAAGAAAAAGCAGGACAGGGCACAGTTCTAGACCGTGCCCTGAGGCAACTGGAGGCTCAGTCCTCCAGAGAGACGCTCTGGCATCGGGAGGCTGGAGAAAACAGGGGAAGGAGCAGGGGGCTGGTGAGAAAAGGAGAATGTCTCCAGGGGTTGTCTCCAGCCTGCTGCTCATTCCCCTGGTTGGAAAAAGGGGAAGGAGCTGGGGACAAGTCCCTGGAGATAAGCTGGAGACTTCTGCTCTCTCCAGCCTCCTGCTTGTTCTCTCCTACTGCCAGTGAGTGTGGCAGGGCTGGGAGAGCAAGTGGGCAGCTAGGGGAATGAACAGAGGGTGTGGAGAATGAACAGGAGATGGGGGAATGAATGGGGGGCAGGGGAATGAATGGGGAGCTGGGGGAACGAACGGGGGCAGGGGGAACAAATGGGGCAGAGGGAATGAACAGGACTGGGGGAAAGAGGAGGTTCTGGAGGTGGTGGTGGAGAGGCTGCAGCCTGGTGCATTTGAGGGTCATGTGCGCCAGGGCCTCCCTCTGCCTGCAGAAGGGGCAGGAGACCAAGATGTCCATGAAGCTTACCACATACACACCCGTGGCAATGGCTCCATGGAGGAGCTGCCAGCTGAGGTCCCCAGTGGCTCGTGGGATGAAGGTGGATTACAGACTACCTAGAAGCTCCTGAGGGCAAGTAACCCTGAGAAGCTGGCCAGGGCAGGTTTTTATACTGCTGAGGCCAGGACAGAGCAGCTTTTTATACTGCTGGGAACAGCACAGGTGCTGGCCCTGGGCTCTAGCTCCCCCTGGCTGGAGATCCAGGAGGAGTCAGGCAGGGTTATTTTGCCCCAAGTGGCACAATTTGCCCCACAACAAAGTGTATGTCAGAACATGTGTGCTGAGGCAAAAAGCCCTGGCTCAAATTTGCCCTGCTTCTATCTGAGTTGCTGCAAGCGCACATGCTTGTATGCGTGGACGTGCCTATTGAGGTGCCTATCATGACACTGTGAGATGGGAAAAGGATGAGCTCCCCCTCCCCCCTAGCCTAGCTATTTATTAGGGATGGTGTGTACAATGCTGTGAACATATAAAGCATTCTAAAAAAGGTGAATTATTTTAATTGTAAATAAAAATAGCTCATTTTATGATTTTTCTTTGGAAAATTTTAGGTTATAGGAAAACAAGTAGGAAATTACAGAAAAAAATCCTTTTATTTGTTCTTCTAAATTAAAGTTGTGAGCCTGTTGGTCCATAGCATGGTATTTATTGATGCATTTCATTTTTTTGCACACTGTCTCTTGGCATAATAGCTGTCCTCTCCTTATTCTTCCTATCTTCAGTTTTTAATTGTTGGCCTCTCTTGAGCAGCTAGAAATGGGGAAAATGGCTCCCATGTCACCATCCAATTACTATCTCTTTTGGGCAGAAGTTAGACTTTGCTCCTTCCGGAGCAGGAGACCTGGCCTACCTTCAAAAACCAATAGAGCTTCTCTTTCATTGGATTTGTCAGGGTGAGCTATTGCACCATTCTGTGGATGGCCTCCTAGAAATATTGGTCTATTTTCATAATAATTTTAAGTATTTTAATTAAAACTTTGGCGTTCCTTCTTAGGCTCTTCCCCTTGGATTCAGATGAAATTTGGAAGTATAAATTACAGGGTGTGCCTCTAGGACTAAGCACAATGTACATACTGAAGACAGTGAAAGCAGTTGCAAGAAAAAACATGTTGCAACAGTGTCTGAATTTGGCTCACTAATATATGCACAGGTGCACATGCATGCAGACATACACAATTGGTCCTTTTGGTAACTTTTACATTAAAAGTCCTAACAGCTTTTCAGAATGGTGAAATACAAAGTTCTTTGTATTTTTCTACTTGTGAATCTCAAAGTATTTTTCTAATTACTGCAGTCTGAATTTGGTATGCACGTTTAAACTTAATTTTCCACATTTCTTAGTTGGGGTAAAGTTTTCTCTTTTCTCTATTGTTATTCGTCTCTTCATTCTCAGTTGCTTGACGTAGTATTTCTGTGTGTATTATTTTCTCTTTCCTCCATTACTTTCCTACCTTTCCTATGGTTTGCGTTTCACATCTACTTACTTCCTTGTCCCTTTATTATATTCTTTCTCCACAATGTCTTCTGAATGACACACATTTAGGATGCTGCCTAAAGCAATTCAACAAGCATACCAACTGCTGATGTTGTAAAATATCAAAATATACAGGAGAGGATTTGTGAATAACTTTTATTGAACCTACTACATGCCAGTCCAATAAAAGATTTCACCCATATAAATCATTGTCTCTTGCATATTATCTGGATCATAACAGCTACAACATCACTTCAACTACCAATATTAAATGTATATGTTTAGTATTATTGGTTAGCCCAAGTTAAATTTAGAAATTTACCTCAGAAATGAATTTAGCATTCCAAAAACATCTTAACTGGGTATGATCTATTGTAAAAAAAGAATACAAGGAAAACATCCTTACCCTTATGCTTATAAATCCTTGTACACAATAATGAGGTAGCAAGCATTTAGCACGCCAGTGGTTGAAAGCTCTGTGCAATATTTGTAGGTTTTGTTTTGTTTTTTTACCGATTGTTAAAGCACGGTAGATTGACTGGCTAACATTTCTCTTCTGATGTTATGCAACTCTGATAAGTACACAGGTGATGAAGCAAGACATTCAGAGATACTTTAAAAAAATATCAGGACAGGGATTAACATGTATTGTGGAAGGGCAGTAATATACTAAACCACAAGAAAACTGGGAATAAAAGATAGCCCAGTAGCTGCCTTGAGGGAATCCCTTCAGCATGAAAGTGAAGAGTTTAGGAGTAAAAGAGAGGGTTTTTCCAAGTTTCCTCAGTCCAGAAGGTTTCCATTAGAGATCTGTTTGTTCGCTAATAATTAAAAATGTTGTTGCAATATTCAATGCATATTTCACCATTAAAGTAGCAGTTGTTTTGACTAGGAGACAGCAAGGTAGGCAGACATCATCATCCTGGTTCATTGGGCTGAAAACAACTCATAGAAATTAGAGGATTTAATTAGGGAATATGACAAAATGGTCAAATGGGGAGAGGGAGAAAGGAATGTAATGCTTTTAAATGTCGTGTTCAAGATCAAAGTTTCTGTTCCAACCAAAAATAGGTAGAACTTGCTATTCCTCTCTGTAGGCAGCTAATACAAGCCAGTATAAGCTCCTTGCTCACACAAAACAGATTTGCTTCAGAAAGTCTGAGTATTACCAGATCTTGATCTCATACGCAGGATGGCAGACTGATGCACATGACAATAGTATCAGCAGAGCAAGTGTCTTGTTTCAGCCTTTAGGTCCCCTCAACTGTAGGGCCAGCCACATTACAATGTAAATTGCCACATTCATTCCCTGTTACATATTTTGCAGTCTATGGAGCCACAAACAAAGCAACTACAGAGCTGAACAGGGCTGCTGACATAAGTATTAAGACAGTCATGTCCATTCACCCAAGTATGATTCAGACTTAAGAAGGGGGGCAGAGAGGGACAGGGGGAGGGCAGGGGAATGAATGATAGTGTTCACTCTGCTCCAGATCTCACTTAATGGTTTGCAGCATCCCATGGCAAGATACTCAGTACATTTGTTATTCTGAAAACAGTATCACTTGGAAACACTTGTGTTATTCTCTCATTTCAGTTTTGATGGACTTCTTATTAAAAATGATACAGGTATCATTGCAAAGATTACCATTAATCGAAATTCCCTCATCACTAAGACTGTAAAAGTTGAAAAAACTTGCTGAAGAAGCCTATAAACTCTATTCATGTGTGTCATTGTTTGCTTCCCTGGATATATTTTCTAGCAGTGTAGGAGCCAGCAATCTTTTAAAAAGAAAACAGATGAATGCAAGACATTTTTCAAAACCTTGTCCAACTTTATTCCAAACATGCAGTTGGTTCAATAAGATATTACCCCCAAAACATCCTTGCTTCTCACATAATTTCTGGACCATCACAGCTACAACTGTGATCAGTCTAACACTACCACGAAAGAAAACATCCAGCACAAATAAAATCCAGTTATCTATGCACAGATAGGATCTCTTCTCCAAACCACAGTGCTCATCTCCTCTTGCTCCAAACTTTGGTTCCTCCCTTTCTCCACCCCCCTCTCCCCTGGAACAGCCAGACACAATAAGAGAAAGGAGGAGTCCATTTACTCAATACTTTGACTTGTTTATTAAAAAGTCACATCGTTGAGTCTGACTTTTTAAATGACCTCATTTTTTGACAAATTGCATAATTAAAGGAATATTCAAAACTAATTAGTTGGAAGCTTTAAAAAAAAATCCAAAAATGGCTACTGGTATTTTCCACTTTGATTAACACTTGGCAATGCACATATAAAACAAGTTTATTGAAAATAAACAAAGTGATTTCATTCGCTTAAAGATTTACAGGCTAAGAATCTCACCTACATAATAGTAATTTTCCATTGTTGATGCACTTAAAATATTTTTTTACATTTATCTAAAAATAAAAATAGGGAAAAAACAAGCTTGCCACTGATTTCCATAATTAAAACATTAGATTCATGTAAAGTTCTGTATCGAACTTGCTACCATGTATGCACAAGAAGGTCTTTGAAATGGGTTAGGCTCCTAATATTTCAACAGAGTTTTAGGAGGAAAGAAATCTGTTCTACTTCAAATGATAAAAATTATATAAACAGGTTCACCAGTTTGCTGCATGAAGTACTGCAGTTCACAGTGTCACATAGTACTTGATGCAGCATTACTGGCACAGTATTTTGGAAAATTGCACAAAAAGTAACACATATTTATTCAGATGTTTCATTTGAATCAAAGTCTCCTATAGGTTTCTTGCAACAAACAACAGTTACAAATCTCCATTACTCTGACAGACAGCATGGAAAAAGTTGGCTGTGCTCGGGTGGAATGCTTTTGAGGGCTCATAAGCACAGAAGTCTCAAAACGCTGTAAACGGCAGAATCAGCTTCTGGCATTTTCTTTCTGTTTCCAAGTTCCTGATTAATTCATTTGAATTCTTCAAATCTCCTATTTAGAAGGATTCATTGAACAACAAGGAGTGTAGTTTCTAAAATCCTAATTTTAATTGCTATGCTAATGGTCCTATTATTTATCCAGATTATGTAGTTCTCACTGAAGTAGGGGTATTGTCTCTGTCTTCCAACAATGACTCAAGTCCTCCAGATACAAAAATGATTTAATAACCTGTTCATGATTTCAATGAGTAGCAATGAAAATGCTAGTCAGTCATAATTTTCAAAAGAAGAGAAACCATATTACTATTCCAATTTGCAAATCAGGATTTTCCTGTTTTGACCAGCTCTGCTTAAGTTTTATGGGATAAGTAGAATAACAAAGAGATGGAGGGATCTGTAGGAGCTGAAAGGAATTTGGATTTTCTATAAATCTGTACCAGACAGACAACAAAGGAAACATTACTTCCTCAGAGTTGACCAATACAAACATCTCCCTTCCTGCTAGCTGACCCATTCAAGTGCGTGGAAAATATATCATTGTCAAAACATCCTCATATACACATATGTACACAAAGACTAATCATGATATGATATGTCATACAATCCATCTACCTACACAATACTTTGCATTCAGGTGCCCACAAAATGTAGTATTTAGTAGATTTTCATTCTCAAGCAAAGTCATGAGCCCACCTTCACTGGTACATTCAGCTTGTATATGACGCTAAGAAATATGGCACTGCGATGCTAGCATTATTTCAAAGCAATGATACATTAATGGACTTTTGGTGAAATAAGGAAAAAGATATCTACAACATTTCCAAGACACACGACTCTAATCAATCACAAAGGCAGAGCTCAGAATTTTAAAAAGGCACGAAGTATTTCAGCTGTCATTAAGGCCAAATATCTGTGGGCAACACTGTGCTTCACAGGGCTAACCAAAGAAAATACATTCAGGTATTTTGAATAGTGTCTCTTTCTTCCAAAGATGTGTCAACAGGACTACATCTTTTTTTCATGCAATTTTGCAACTCCAAATCCTGCCGTTTACAATATGGGTTTTTTTTTCAGGAAGATATGAAGGTTCTCTATCCAGTTTTTTGATCTTCACTTTATCTTGCATCTTCCTTCAGAAGAGTGCGCTGAACTGAAAAAAAGGAGACATGCACACAAATTAGTATTCTGGAAAATACACATGAATGAAACATTTAGAACAATACTTCTTTTACAAAGGGACACTTTATATTATTCCAGGAGTGACCAGGAATAACAGTCAAAAGCTGGCAGAGGGTAGATTTAGGCTAGATATCAGGAGGCGCTACTTCACAGTCAGGGCGGCTAAGATCTGGAACCAACTTCCAAGGGAAGTGGTGCTGGCTCCTACCCTGGGGGTCTTTAAGAGGAGGCTAGATGAACACCTTGCTGGGGTCATTTGACCCCAGTACTCTTTCCTGCCATGGCAGGGGGTCGGACTAGATGATCTACTCAGGTCCCTTCC
>NW_017729032.1:161907210-161915044 GCF_001723915.1 Gavialis gangeticus | reverse complement strand
AGATGAACACCTTGCTGGGGTCATTTGACCCCAGTACTCTTTCCTGCCATGGCAGGGGGTCGGACTTGATGATCTGCTCAGGTCCCTTCCAACCCTAGAAACTATGAAACTACCAGATTGCTGGAAAAATTTGGGTTGTTTGATGTTTGACCCAAGAGGAAAAAATTGCTTAGCAGAAAAGTGGTGCCTGCATTTTTGCACCAATAAATGTCTTAAAGGCACAATTATTAGCAGATACGACTACCTACTTGATTTGCCTTTGCAGTTAGGTTCTACAGAGCTACTAAGAACTTCCCTTGCAACCCAGTGGTTACCAAAACACACAGTTACAAGGTTTGTATAAAAACAGGGCTACTAGGTTGCTGTTTGGCCTTACATCTGCCTGAAAACTGGGATGCATTTTTTTTTGTATCTGTAAGAAAAGTGCTATATTTAAGTATATTCAGGATTTAGTTTTACCTTATTTAAAAATAAAGCAACTGGGAGAAGTGAGACAAAAAGCATAAGCGAGTCCAAAACATTTGGCTAAAGTTTAATCTATTCTGCCCATAACATATAGTTATCCAAGTTTTCCAGCACTGTTTGAACAGGCTCATTTATGTCAGACTGATGGGAATACTCTATTCTGAACATTCTGCACTTTACTTCAGTAAGAAATTGAGGACAGAAATGTTACCCTGCTTGCTAAATTTATAATGCATCAGAGGAATAAAAAAAAACAAGGTCTTAAAGGGCCTTAAAATAATCTTTTAGGGAAATTTAACTTCTTTAGAGCTATAAGATATGTAACTTTAAGACTGGGTAAAGGAGAGTAAGAGGCCTAGCTCCACTCTGATGCCAGTTTTGAAATGAGGTACACAGCAGGACATAGAGTTATTCCTAATTTATATTGCTATGTAGTGCTCTTAAAATAATCCAAAAAAAAAAAAAAAAATCACACCTTCAGAATCCTCTACAAGCATCAATGCCTGGCAAGATCTGCCGCACTAATTCTTTCGCTGACTAATCAGAGGGGGTAAAAGAGATGGAAACCAACTTTGCTTCCCCTAGTTACCTCCCACAGCTCTTCAATAATTCTCCAATCTGACTAAGTCCAAGGTTTCCTGGAGTCAGATTTCCTATCTGGGCAAGTTCTCAGCAGTTGCCTTAGCCAAAACACTTTAAAGCATCTATGCCTGCACTGCTCTAAAAGCTCTTCATAATCAGCTCTCTCTCCTAGTGACTAGAAGCAAGTTTGTTGTTTGATGCTTCCTTTTCCCTTTTATAAAAGATTCTCTGTCCTGAACAACAATATCAGACCAGTCTACCCTGCCTCCAGCTGGCTCTTATGCAATTGTATCTCTTTCCAATGACTGCTAACATTTTATTGGTGCCAGTACTTGAGGAATATTTTTCTCTAATGTTAGAGAGCATAACTAAGATTTCAGTCAGGCTCCCAACTTGGAACCATAACACATGATCTAGCAAATGATGCTCCTGTGTTCACTTCCTTCCACTCCAGACAGCAGCTCTGCATTCCTTAGGTTCACAATTTATATTATAATAACCAATATCTACAAATCTATATAGATGCAACTGTACACACACACACACACACACTCATAGGAAAGTAGACTGGAGGGGACCTCACAAGATCATCTAGTCCAACATTTCTCAACCATTTAAGTAGCAAGTATGCCCTAACTTCTGAAAATTTTAATAAGTACTCCAACACTCAAATTTCCAGGGGTTTTTATATTTACAGACTAATGTGTGCCATATGTTGGAAGGGCTGTGTATATAAGGCCGTGATATGACAAATATCTGATTTGGTGTGGATAGGGTTGCCATCTTTTACACCAGGGGTGCACAACTCAAGTATGTACCTGGGCTAGAGGTGATGTAGGCCAAAGCTAGGAGGGCTGAACCCAGTGCATGCCAAATTATTTCTGGGGAATGCAAAGTGCAGTGCAATATGTGGCGCACCAAATTTTTTGCTATAGTTTTGAGAGGAAGAGGGCGAGAGGGGGAGAAGGAGAGGGAGAGAGAGAGTGTTGGGGTACCTGCGTACCCTCTGCCCATGTCTCGTGTACCCCTTGGGGGTACACATACCACAGGTTGAGAAATTATGATCTAGTCCAGCCCCCTGCTTAAGGCAGGTTCATACCTGACTGTACCATCCCAGCTACCTATCTGTCCAACCTGCTCTTGAAAATTTTGAATGGAGATTCCACAGGTTCTCTAGTAACCTGTTCCAATACTTGACCATCCTCATAGTCATAAAGTTCCTCCAGATCTTCAACCTAAATTTCCTCTGCTGCAGTTTGAGACCATTACTCCTAGTCCTCTCTCTACAGCCACACTCTACATAATCTCCTGTTACATATCTGAAATTGTATCATCAAATAATAGAAAATTAGGGTTGAAAGGGACCTCCGAAGGTCATCTAGTCCACAAAACCATCCCTAACAAATCATCCCAGCCAAGGCTTTGTCTAATCAGGTCTTAAAAACCTCCAGGGATGGAGATTCCACAACCACTCTGGGTAACCTGTTCCAGTGATCTTACTACTCTCCTTGTGAGAAAGGTTTTCCTAATATCTAACCTAAAATTCCCTCACTGCAACTTGGAACCGTACTCCTTGTTCTGCACTCCAGATGTGGCCTCACCAGTGCTGAATAGAGGGGAATAAACACTTCCCTTGATCTGCTGGCAACACCCCACCAATGCCGCCCAGTATGCTGTTAGCCTTCCTGGCTTTTGGTCCAATCCTCCAATTTGTCTAGGTCTTTCTGAATCCTAACCCTACTCTCCCCAGTGTATCTACTACTCCCTCCAGCATGGTGTCATCTGCAAACTTGCTGAGGGTGCAGTCTATGCCACCTTCCAGGTCATAAATGAAGATATGAACAAAACAAGTCCCAGGACCAACCCCTGGGGCACTCCACTTGATACTGGCTGCTAACTAGATATCGAGCCATTGACTACTACCCTCTGATCTAGTCAGTTTTCTCTTCATTTACCACCCCATTTATCCAACCCGTACTTCCTTAACTTGCCTTTTAGAATGTAGTCAAATTCTCCCACCTAAAAGTGGAGTTACAGGCTACCTTTAAATCATGGTAAAAAGGTAATTAAAAGAAAACCATTCATCCATTAAAGAGTGTTAACCTGTGCTAATTACCCTCTAAACATTTTGAAGTTATTCAAATGAGGGTTATCTTTGATTCATTTTACCCAGGTCATTCCAGGGTATTGTTAGTTTGCTCTGGGGAAATAAAAAGCTCCATTTTCATTGCTCCAGCATCTCAGGATGCGGCATTCCCACTCCTTTGCTCCATGGGCAAACTTTCGACCTTCCTAAACTCTACTGCCCCAGAGTGTGGTGCTGGCCCAAAGCCAGTACTCCCTCCTGCTCCAGAGGGGAGGACCCCAGCAAACTCTGATGACTCTGAGCACCCACATGCAGCTCACCAGTTTGCTGCCTGCTCTACCACCCCTTTGCAAACAGCAATAGTAATCCTACTACTTACCTGCATGAAGAGAATGAGCCAGAGAACAGAATCCACCAGGCTGGCTGCAAAGTGGACCCATGCTGAAGTATGTGCATTTAGTGAGCATGTTGGGTATCAGCTCTGCTCTGTTTTGAGTGCTAACCTAGCTTCCGCCCCAACACAGTTTCAATTCAATGAAACACATACAAGAGTTTGATCCTTTTACATATACATAAACATAGTCAGCCAGCTAGAACTGTGGGTGGGAGGGGAAAAGCTTTGGTGAAAATAAATGTTTTAAGTGAATGGATAGGGGACAGAAGTAAAGCAAAAGGAGTGAAAAAAGGTAATTATATATAGAGATATATAGCCAGATATAATGTATATTATATCTATCTATATAATAATATAGATATGTATGTATGTGCAATATACATTTCTTTTTTCCAAACTTCTTTCTCTCTATTTCTCTTTCTACCTGTTCACTTCAAACAGTTTTTATTTCAAAGACTCTTCTTCTCCCACTGGCTCCAGCTAGCTGCAGACTGAGGGAAATCAAGGCCCTCAGGATGGTTTATCTGCCTGCCACTCTCTTTCATCCTCTCCCACTCCAGAGGGGGATAAAGTCCTGGCTCCTGACAACACCCATGCTTGCTAGGCCCTTAGTGGCAAGTCACAGTTGTGCAGATCTGAGATGGCATTACACTTTAACCCAGGCGTGGGCAATTATTTTGGGCGGAGGGCCGCTTACCCAGTTTTGGCTGTTGAGGGCCACATGGGTAGCCCTGCCACTTGACAGGTGCTCCGCCCCCTGGTTCACCACCAGTGTCCCCATGTCTTGGGACCAATGTCCCAGGGCCAGCACCAGTGGGGCCCAAAGCATGGCACAGGCTGGCAGGGCTCTGTGGAGCTGGGCTGGGCTGCACCAGAAGGGAGAGGGGGGAGCTGGCCCAGCTCCGGGCTCGCCTGTCTGCGGCCCCACCACTTGCCATGCTGGGCAGTGTTGGATGCTGCTGCTCACCCAGAGCTCACGCGTTAGGCAGCCCACAGGCAGCGGTGACAAACACTGCCTGGTACAGCAAGTGGGGGGGCCGCAGCTGTCATCGCCACACGCAGCCCCGATGAGCGAGCCCAGAACCAGCGCGGAGCCCAGGCTGGCAGTGGGGCCAGGTTACAAGGTGGCGCTGGGCGCAGAGGGGGAAAAGCGGCCTCTCACCTGCCCCATGCCCAGCACCCCATGCTGCAGCCACTTGCAGCCCATGTGGGGCTGCTTGTGCCTGCTCAGGACAGTCCCACGTGGTCCCTGCTGCAGCCGCTCGCAGCCCACTGGCAAAAGGGTGGGGGAAGGGCCGCTTTCCTCTGCGCTGGGAAGCAGCCCAGGGAAAAAGCTGAGCGTGGGGATGGGAAAAGTGGCCCCATGCCTGTGCCTGCTCTGTGGCTGGCGCTCCCTGCTGCAGCCGCTCACAGCCTATGTGGGGCTGTCTGGAGCAGGCACAGGCAACCCCAGGCAGGCTGCAAGCGGCTGCAGCGCAGGGAGCTAGCCACAGTGTGGGCGAAGGACTGCTTTTCCCCACTGCCTGCACTCAGCTTTTCCCCAGGCCACTTTTTCCTGGGTCCCTTCTGCTCTTCCCCCTTACCTGAGGTTCTGGCACTGGGCAGCCATGTTGTAAATGTAACCTGTATCAACACCCTAAATAACCTAGTTCTTTCAGCTTTTCCTCATAAGTCATGCTTCCCAAGCTTCTAATCTTTTTTGCCACTCTCCACTGAACTCTTTCCAATCTGTCAAAATCTTTCTTGAAACGTAAGGTGCAAAACTGAACACATTACTCCAGTTCAGGCCTCACTAGTGCCAAATAGTAGAAGAATGACAGGTAACCCTGTATTATACTGTAATACAACAAGCCCCACCATCAGCTTTCTTTACTGCGAGAGCACACCATCGGCTCATAGTCAGTTTATGGTCCACCAAAAGCCCTAACTCACTCTCTGCAGTACCGCAACCTAGTCAATCATTCTCCAGTCTGTATTTATGCATGCAATTATTCCATCCCGTGCTTAGTATTTTCTTAACACAGTGAAACCTTGCCCCCTTCATATTTCCTTTAATACTTCCTCCAGCTACCAAAAAGGGGAAGAAAAGAAAGGCAGACAGCAGAACTTTTACATTTCTTTTGATTTACCACTTACCAAATGTACTTGGTTATTGAATCTTAAACCTTGTTTTAGTTCAGAATTACTTGGTCATGCTGTTAAATACATTTGATTACAAAAAAGACATAACATCAGAGCAACTAATCTATGAGAGGGCTTTTTCTTTTTTCTTGCACTATTTCACTTTCATCCCTACTAAAAGTCTGTGCAGCTCTCCAGATCTTTCATCTTACCAGGTGGTTCTGCTTGAGCTCCTTGATGACTCTCCATGTTAACATTCTCTTGATCGCCTGCGATACAAAACACAAATATGGTAAGGCATTTGTATTTCCTCCATTTCCCCCAAGATTGGATCAGAGCACAGACACAAAAGCTAATCCGAGAGAAGCTAGAGATGCTTTGGTTCAAATCAGCTAAGAGATGGCTTGACCAGTAAGACAACTTCACTCTCCTTATATTGCCTAGGTATCAAAGTGACAGGACTCTAGCAAATTTTCTCTTGAATACTAGTTGTCAAGAGTTCAAGGTATGCATGACCAAGTGACAGCACTTCTGCCCTTACAAATAGTTTTTAACATTTTGTACTACATGATTTTTCTTCTTGTGCCTGGACCTTGCTATCCTTTGTTTAAGAGGAGAGGGCAAGCAGGAACTAGGAAATAGCAGGAGGAAGACAAACACTTCAATGGCCACGTATGTTATTAACACAGTAGAGTATCATGGCCTTGGTAAATGACGCGATAATGCCATAGCAGAGATTTCCCAGAAAGAGCTGCAAGACAGCTTCCTTTACATAACAGATTGATGCTCACCCTCTATCCCTTCAAATGTACCATTTTCAAGTGTTTGAACTGTCTTACAGTGACTCTTTGGGCAGAGAAATTTTTTTAGAAACATTTGGAAAAGCACAGTTTATGACTTTAAAACATTTTTTCTGACTTTAAACCCTTTCTCTTTCCTTCAAGGGTCTACTTTTGGGCAACAAACTCTTGGATAGATAAATCTTAGCGTAGCATAACTTATATTCCCAGTGCATTGGGCCATTAAAACTAGCCACTGTATTCAATTCATTTCTACACTCCTGTCTGAAAGCTACAACAAATTCACAGGAAACAACACTTACCACTTGATTTGAAACAGAGTTTCTTCTTTTGGTATGCAATGAAACTAGAAACTGCTCCAACTATCGCCACAACCGCAGCACTTATGATTCCTGGTATTACTCCTTGAGAAGCTGTGAACATTTTTTCAGTTTAAAAACAGAACTTCCATATTCTCAAAGAGCATAAAACCTTTGAATGTTTTCAAGCATTTCAAACATGTAAATATGAAATTAATGGAGCAATCAAGGGCCCTGTTTTCACAGATTTTGCAAAACTCAAAATATAAATTTGACAACTGATTTTTTCACCAGTCTCCACAGGTGTTAAAGAACATGGGCACATGCTTTTGTGGCAACTGGTATAATATGAACTAAATTCATAGGGCAAAAAGTAATCAATAAAAATAAATCTCATGACATGAATACTGGTTTCAACAGCTTATCATCAGGGATCCTAGAAATGTTTGCCATGGAAAAAGTGGAATTTGTGTTTTTACAGAGAATCTTCGTAACTGCCAGAAAAGAAAAACAAAACAAACAAAAAAACCCAAAAAAACAAAAGCCTTACTGAAAATATAATGTTGGCTCCCCAGTGGGAGCCAGTGGTTTTCATGCTGCTGCAGCAGCAGCCAGCCTGGGGGAAAAAGTCACCAGCACAAAGGAAAGTAGCTAAGATGGTGGCCACCCTCTCCTCCTTGTCACTGGTTGGCAGAGAGAGCTGCCTGTCATGTGGCCCCATCCCTCTCTGCCAATCAGAGATGAAAGGCAGGGCCAATGCAGGGACATCGCAGCTAATCAGTGTTGGGGGAGAGGGTTCACTGTAGAAAAACATGTTTTATCACAGAATTCTGTTTTTTTTAAATCAGGGAAAGGTAGGCTCTCTACTTATCATTCACCTGCTAAGTGAAACAGTTGCAAGGGCAAACCCTGAAATAAAAATGCTAAATGTTGAAAGCACTGTCAGAATTTACTAGGACAACATTACAAATTAATATGGCAGACAGAAAATGAGTACCTTATTTGGAAAAATGTTTAAAAAGTAAACTTCTGACACCTAAAGACATTAAAAGATGATGCACAGATGCAGTCTATATGAAAATCTGTG
>NW_017729032.1:161901550-161902210 GCF_001723915.1 Gavialis gangeticus | reverse complement strand
TGAGTACCTTATTTGGAAAAATGTTTAAAAAGTAAACTTCTGACACCTAAAGACATTAAAAGATGATGCACAGATGCAGTCTATATGAAAATCTGTGCACTTACCCTCAGCGTCTCCATCACTCTTTTTTTTGTCACTTTCCCCTGAAAGAATATAAGAGTTTCAGAAAAGAGCCCTACCACAATTCCCTTACATCCAAGTTAAATGCAATATTACAATTCACCTGCTGATGCACCTTTGAGAGAGAATACAATAAAAAAGGCTTCAAAATACTAAAAGAACATTTAAAGTTGAAAAGTTAACTAATCAAAACTTAAGAAATGCCAAAATCAAAATATGCTACTATTAAAGACTGTTGATACAACTTTAAATTTAGCTACCTTGTAACTGAAAACTAAACTTTGTACATATGCAACATAATAAAAGGCCAAAGGTCCACCTGAGCCCAGCAGCCTTTGTTTTTGTAAAAAACACTTTGAAAACAGGGAAGAGATCGGAGGGGATGGGGCCAGGTGAGGAAGGGAGCAGAGGGCTTGGGAGGGGAAATGGGCCTGGCGGGGAAGGGATCAGGGATAAAGTGAATTCTAAATACCTATACATTTTGCTGCCCCGCAGAGAGGCCACGACCCCCACTGCAGGGGCTACCACCCCCCTGCAGGG
>NW_017729032.1:161868551-161869289 GCF_001723915.1 Gavialis gangeticus | reverse complement strand
GCCCAGTTCTCTCAGCCTCTCCTCAGAAGTCATGTGCCCCCAGCACCCTAACCATTGTCATCGCCCTCGCTGGACTCTCCCCAATTTGGCCACATCTTTTCTGATGTGGATGGCCCAAAACATATTCAGCTTATTGTACACTGTAACCACCAGGTTCTTTTCTGTAAAGTAGCTCCTTAGCCAGTCAGTCCTCAGTCAGTACCAGTGTGTAGGTTTGCTCCATCCTAAATGCAGGACTTTGCATTTGTCCTTACTGAACCTCAAAAGATTTCTTTTGGTCTAATCCTCCAATTTGTTCAGGTATCTCTGAACCCTAGCCCTATCCTCCTTCTTATGTACTACTTCCCCTTATTTTGGTGTCATCCACCAACTTGCTGAGGGTGCTCTCTATCCCATCTTCCAGATCTTTGATGAAGATATTGAACAAAACCAGGTCAAGACCTAAGTCTACTCTCTAGTTTGGTGAGACTAAGGTTGGCATGAGGGCTAACTGATGAATAAGAGCAAGGTGAACTTCAAGGACTTGAGAAATCATCAAGAGAAGAGGGGGAATCACCTTGACTGAGAGACCGTTAGGGTCGGAATGGATCTTCAAGTCCTTTTAGATGCACAAGGCGTAATATTATCCCACAGTGATGCTTTTCTTCATCTGCACTGTCATCATTCCCAGATGAATTTATAGTAATTTCAATCTTCATAATATACAAGTGGATTACCCCCAAGGGCAGATCTGCAGTG
>NW_017729032.1:161863225-161863551 GCF_001723915.1 Gavialis gangeticus | reverse complement strand
TTGAATACATCCAGTCCCTCCAGAAGTTCCTTAACTAGTTAATCACTAATGTCTGGGGCATTCCCCAAGGAGAAACAAGAATGGCAAGTCCCAAGTTTCAGTAGCCCTTCCAAGAATCGCTCAAGCATTTTATAATAAAATTGTGACTAGTTTTTGGGTTTTAATCTCAAAAACTTAAAATAAATTGAAGAGAAGAGACAGGAAAAACAAAGACCCAGCTTCCCTAACTGCTAACATGTTCCCTTTGGCATTTCCCACAGTTGGCTTCTACTGTTGGTCTGACAATCCTCCAGGCCACCTCTAAGGTCCATCTCCCCAAACAAAAA